>NC_090721.1:6074916-6386125 GCF_040954835.1 Lepisosteus oculatus | reverse complement strand
CGCCTAACGCGACCAATTACGTTAATCCTCTCCCCGCTTTTGCAAAGATTTAGATAAGTAAAGACCCTTAGGGACGGCTGTTGAGGAGTCCACTCCAGCCAGATAAAAGCAGGGTGTTTCTTCTGAGGCTGACAATCGTCATTTAGCAGCTCCAGTTATACTACAGCATATTAAAACATCGCAACAGAAGAAAGAAGAAAGTGGCTCCGTTTCACTGTGTCGCACATATTTTCCAAGCATCACCATCCACTGATCCAGGATTATGGCGAGTGAATAAGGTCTTGCTGTACTGGCAACCAAGACACATCGCTGCCATTGGCGCCAGGGTCTTCTCACACGGCTTGGTTTTTTCTTTTTTACCTCTGGCCAGGTGAATGCTGGCACCAGCTCGCACCTCCTGGCTCTCGTCCCGTCTCTTCAGGACGTCGGGCAGCTCGAAGCCGTGAGCCACCTGCAGCTCGCACCACGCCTGCCCGCAGATGTCCGTCACACACAGGTAGCGCAGCTCGAACCTGTCTAGTGGGCTGCCATCAACAAGCTCCCTCTTCCTCTTCGGCGCAGCGTCCAGTCCGTACCCCACACCGCCTCCTTTGGCCTCCCTGAAGCGGTGACACAACACGGGGGAGAATAACGGAGAACGTGACCAACAGCCTCATTTCTAGCGCAGTGGATCCCGAAGCTGGTCCAGAGTGCTCACCAAGTGCGTTTCAATGGGGGGTAATTTAATATTACCAAGCTTTTCAACATTTCTACAGTGCCATAGGGACATCATACATTTCTGCTTGGACTGTATGGTCACCCACCACTGGTGTGACCCAAGGGACCCAAACCAATTAAACTCCTTGCGTACTCTGTGATGAGATGGAAATATTCCCTAGAAAATAAAGATTGCATTCGCACGTAGTACAGCAAGTAATGAAAATCTTCAGCGCATGGAAATGTCCTTACTCTTGCTCAGCACTGCGGACGCCTGAGAGATCGGGTTTGGCCTCACAATCCCCTCCGTCGTGTGACGATTGATGCGTCCCGATGGGTCCTGCAGTTTCCAATTTTCATTCGGTATTTTCATTCAACGGCACAGTGCATACCACCAGACAACAGGCGACGTTTTAAGACACGCAGCAACAGTAACACTGCACTGTGGCAGTATGCACTGTAAATGGCAATAATGCATCATCTGCTGTGAAGATTCAGGGGGCGTTTACATCACAAATACCGAGAAAATGCCATTCTTCAACAAAGGTCAGAATCTGACAGCTCTGTGAGACATTTCAAGTTACCTGAACAGAGGAATTCTGACTGTATGTGCAAAAATTCGGCGTCACTGATCTCATCCCCGAAGTCAGAGTCCATTGGCGCACTTCCTCCTGGCGAATGCGACATTTTGCTGCGCTTTCAAACAAACTGGAATGTAGATTTCCACATCTGGTTTCACAGCAAGCGCGCATTGTCTCTCCAGCGGTCCCCCTGCAAATAATGACCCTACGGAGGCAAGACACGACGGGAAAAAACTTCCGCATTGATCTCTTTGCCCACAAGAGAACCTATTTAAAACGATCTGAATTGCGAATGTCGCGTTTCACCGGGCTAAACAACAGGTCTCAATGCTAATATTAAAATGATCAAGTCCGTATTATTCTTAAGAGGTTTATATGTTCGAGTTAAATATAGTATTTTGAACAAGATGATCTAAAAAAAGCAGCTTCTCGGAGACATTCAGCTAAAATAAAGTAGGACAATTAATGGCAGTTTCCTTATGACAAATTGCCCTAATTTATTTGCAGCAATATGTTATAGATACTCTTCTTTAAAGTTGTGTTACAAATAAAGACGAGTATGGGCGTGGCCTGGCACTAGGTAACCACACCCATGTCCTTATATAGACAAAACACGTGGCGGAAAGGACGGTAGGGTGGGGCGAAGTTGTTCCTTGTTTCCATGGAAACGCGTCTTCTGGCACCTCGCACACATGCAAGTGAAAGTTACGAGACCAAACTTCAAAGCACACAGGCTTTTAGCACAAATTCAACATTTTCCAGAGACAACGGAATATTACGTTTTGGAACTGCACGCGTAAATCTGTTAATTAGCCACAGCAGTTCGTCTTTTTCAGGTCCTTTTTTTTTGCCAGCAGCTGGTAAACATCTGCAGGTAAACAGATGTTTTGCGCGGGGCTCGAGAAAAAAAATAACTAATTCTTTTTCTTTAAAAATACGACAGCATAGAAGGTAATGCTCGATAAGTGTTCATTTTGATCAGCAACGAGCGTTTGTGTTTTGTGAGAAAGCTTCGGTACACATCCCTGATGAATGGGATCGGTCTGTTTCCACGATCTCTGTGATTAGGCCAGCTTAAAAAAATAAGCAACAAAATCTATCGGTAGATGAGACGGGTTGGTATTGGCAGTTATGGCAGCTTTAACACCGTGTGGAGCCGGAAAACCACGAACAGCCGTCGGCCGCAGCGGTAAGAAGGAGCCGGTCCTCTCGGAGACCGGGAAGGAATTCCAGACCCCTCTGGAGTCGGGACCCAAAGACAGGCAGCAAAAGAAGAAAAAGAGAGAAAACGGGAAAGAAAAAAAGAAGCCGGTTAAGGAGCCGAAGAAAAGGGGTCACTCTACAACTCCCTCCAACTCGGACGACACAGGTGCGTGTCACGGCGCCGGGTTTGTGCCGGACACGAAATGTTTGAAAACTGAAAATTCAGTTGGTTGTTCGCCGAGTTAAATGAGAAGCTCAGAAGCGAACTTTTTAAAAACTTAACTTAAGCACAAATTATATATGCCAGGCTGGGTCAATCTTGTAGGGTGCTGTAAGGTTAAAGGCAATCATGATACTGATTTTCTTTCTTCTTTTGAAGTGAAGTTGCATATTCTAACTACAGTAAAAAAAGGGTATATCTTCATGTTATGACATGACGATGTTTGCTTGATTGCAACTACGCACACTCAGAGTTGTGTTGCAGTTAAATAGACAACGGGAGAGACGAAATTGGTGTACATTTTGTCTTGTGCTGTTCGGAATGATTCTGAACGCCGATCCCAAGAGAGTTTGCTGAGCCTCAGCGAGGGAAAGATGAGGTATACCCCTGCCTTCATGCCAACATATCCTGCAACTCACAGCTGGCAGCCCACTGAAGCTCAGCAGGTGTGAGCCTGGCCACTACCTGGATGGGAGACTCCTGGGAAAGCTGAGGCTGCTGCTGGAAGTGGAGTTAGTGGGACCAGTAGGGGGCACAGCCTGTGGTCTGTGTGGGTCCTAATGCTCCTGGTATAGTGATGGGGACACTACACAGTAAAAAAGGCTCCATCCTTTGGATGAGACATGAAACTGAGGTCTTAACTTTCTGTGGTCATTAAAAATCCAAGGTTGTTTCTTAAAAAGAATAGGGGTGTTACCTTGTTGTCCCAGCCAAATTTACCAGTCACGGTCTCCTAATAATCCCCCTCTCTGAATTGGCTTCACCGCTCTGTTCTCCTCCCCACTGAGAGCTGGTGTGTGGGGAGAGTACTGGCGCACTATGGCTGCCGTCGCATCATCCAGGTGGATGCTGCACACTGGTGGTGGTGGAGGGGAGTCCCCATTACCTGTAAAGCACTTTGAGTGGAGTGTCCAGAAAAGTGTAAGTCGTTGTTATTATGCAACCTCAAGCTTCACAATCCAGGGTGGTATTAAGAAAAGGATACTGCATCTTGGGTATTAACCCATGTGGATTTTACTACAGGTAACCAGAAATGCATCACACCTGAATCATGTGTGCTCTTGTTTCCCCTTTCCTTCCAGCAGCAGACAAACCCCAGCCCCAGCCAGCCCAGGTCCTCAGGAACTGTCCCGGCCAGCTCAGGGTGACGTCTGAGACACCCGCGGACAAGCAGGCCAAGGTCAAAGGGCAGCGCAGGGCTAGGCTGAGCAGCCAGCCAACAAAACGTGGGGACAGTGTGGGGGCGGAGGAGACCGCCCCAGGACCGGGGCCGGATGACGAGACCCACCTCAGCAGCCAGGTCAGAGAGAGCCTGAGGTGGGAGGGCGTTCTGGGGGACCCAGAGGCTGAGGAAGAACGGTTAAGAATTTACAAAGCCAACCGCCGGAAACGCTACTGGGCTGCCAAGCAGGATCTGAACACACTAGACAGAGAGGGCAATCAGCCTGGCCATGGAAGACTGGTGCCATTGGAATCTGCTTCTGGCCAGCACAGAGGCCTGGCCCAGCACAGGGTTTAGTCCACTGCATACTTCACTCAAGGGCGTGCTCAAGACTCCCACACCTGTGCCACTCTAGGATGACCATAGCCATGCCTGACGTAAAATCTCATGATGCCAAGACTCCATTAGAAGACAATGAGTTTTGAACTGGACTGTGATCCCAGCATGAGGAGTGCCAACACCACATAAAAAATAAATCAGATGTTGGACACGACTGGGACTGAAAATGCTTCTGGCTCCATTGTGGTTTGCATGGGCCTTCTGGCAGCCCTATCATTGCAAAATGCCATCAGACACTGTGATGATTTGTGCACTGAAATCAAATAGGCTTAAATCAAATTGGCACTGAAGTTTAACTGAACTGTTGTGAATTAAGGGAGCTTTAACTACTAGTTTTATCCTATTGTCCTGCAGGTGGCTCTCTGCCTCCACCATCTTCTGAAGTGTAGCACTCCATTAGTTTCGGGGTTAATGAAGCAACACAGCTGGAGCATATAACTGAAAGGGATGCTAAGTTGTATTATTTTTATTATTTCGTTGCCAAGCTCAGCTCCAAGTTTGTTAATTTAATTGTCCATTTCCACCACTTCTGCAGTGTACCATTGTTCCCATATATAAACAGTTTATATACTCTTATACGTTATCTACAATGGTCATCTCTGCATCGCAAGAACAAAGTTTTCAGAAGGTACTTTTTTCATGTTTCAATAATAAATTCCACTACAGCTTTGCACCAAATATTGGGAGATGGGACCAATATTACAAAAATATCATTGCACATATTTTGCAAAAAGACTATGCTTAGTTACCTTGTTGAAACAGAAAAACTGCCTTCAGTTAAGTAACAAAAAGGCTACTAGACAGAACAATGTGGATTTTACTACAGGTAACCAGAAACAGGAACACCCTCAGTGTTTCTCTAAGTTTTAGTTCAAATGTTTTCTAATCCTTGAATGATATTAAATGTGCTCTTGTAACTTTTGTAATCAATCAATACATTTTGTGCCTTATTATTGCCTACATGGAGGAGCACAAAGCACATGTGGATTGTACAAATGAACACTAGGCAATTAGCTCTTGAGAATTAAAGGATCTTACTATAGATTTCAGATCAAAAGATCACAAGCACTTAACACATAACCCAAACATTCCCAGGACAATTATTTTTCACATCTTAATTATATTGTACACAAATGTATCACAAATGCATGCAGAGTCCCTTTTTAAATGAGTGAGTGAGTGGACAGGCAACATTTTCTCCGACTTGCATTTTTACATCTTAGATGTAAAATAATAAATGTGACATCCAAAGGACAAGAGCCACGCAGCTGTTCTGCAGCTTGGACAATTGTCTCCAAGGAAGTGTAAGACAAAAGTAACCTGCTCCTGGCTCCAAAAACATCAACAGCAAGTAAGCGCATCTTTATTTTGAGCTTTTCCATGTACTGCAGATATTTCTCATACAAGCAAGGAAACGTTAGCTTAGTATCTGTATTAGCACTATTTCAAGACAGACCATTACATACAGTAGGGATCAGAAACTAAGACCACAAGATTTCGTTACCAGCCTGGGGCCTTTCACAACTGATAATGACAGCGAGCCTGTGTTTCAAACCACACTCACTGGCCACTGCGTGCTGGAAACCACTCGTTTGACAGCATTAAGTTACCGGCAAGGTAGATGAGCATCGCACTTATCATAACAGCCATTGGATCTCCATCTCCACTGGACCCTGCCTTTCAGCAGAAGAACAGATGAAGGTGTGTGATCATAATTAAAAGTGCAATTAATTGTCTGATACAGCTGTTCTGCTTCACCGTAGATATTTTTATTTCGCCTAGTGTGTGTCGAATATTACTTTCAGAAACCCAGCTTGACTTGTGAGCTAGAAAACCACCACATCTCAGACTTCCAGGACTTCTGCTTCCCCTCTCCACATTCCTAACACTTCCTGTAAAAGAGAACCTCAGCACAAAGCACACCTGTGGGCATCGGCCAAGACTGGCTGTGGCGTGATGCAAGTCCCACAATCCCCCACTAAACCGGAACATGTCAACCTTCAGCCGTACCACACAGACAGAGTAAAACCATCTCCCCCAAAAAATCTTCTATTGATTATTTTGTCAAGCAACATCTTTGCACCATCTGGAGCTCAAAGAGTAGCGTCTGCGCAGCGTGGAAGGTGTCTTCTCGTTAGCATTTCAGCTTGGCTGCGAGCTTGGTTTGACCAAAAAGCTGCTGTTGCAAACAGTCTTCCAGGCGGGGCTGCAGCCGCCATTTTGTTCTTGATGTGTGGCGAATCGGGCTCAGACAGCAGCTGACGGACCGGGGATGGCCTCCGCCTCGCTAGCCTCCATTTCGACTTTGGCCAGGAAGCGCCTGGCCAGCCGGGGGCAGTCGTACTGCAGTCTGGTGGTGTACACGGCCCGGGTGCGTTTGGGGTACACGATCGTGGTGCTCTGGTAGCGCAGGGCCCGCTGGCGGGGCTGGAACTCCAGCTGGGTCTTGTAGCGGCGCCAGGTCCGGTCAGGCAGCACCATCACCGTTTGGCTGCAGGAGGACACACCCAAGCCCACAGGCCTCAGGGAGACGTGGTGGATGTAATGGCTGTCGGATTCGTATCGCACGGACGACTTGTACCTGCACAGAGAGACAGTGGATGGCATCAGCATCATTGCAATCAGCATGGCATGGGTTAAAAAGAAACCCCCCTTCTCCCACCAGGCTCAGACGAGGTCTTTGCCTGGACAAAATACCAGCTGGCAAACACCGCAGAATCTGGAACTGAGTGGGAGATGGATTTCACATTACTGTAGAGCATCTTCATTTTTCTGCTGTCTTTTCCTACTCTTGACGTTAATGGATGAGACACCAGTCTCTGGGATATACTGTACAGTAGTCATTAAGTCACATTTTCATAAGCTGTAAAAAAATCCCAAACCATGGAATTTCACGTTCATGCAAAATATTTGATGTAAAAATTCAATGCAACCGTGCTTTAATTATATCCACCTTTGTGGGTGCAGGGCAGCCCAAATAAGCCAATGCGATAGAAATATATACGTGTAGCTGCCCTGCTAGTTCGGAGGGCAGAAGTTACCTGATTTCTTTCGGCGGCAGTGGATCAACCAGAACTCCCTCTCCATAGGACAGCAGATGCAGCCGGGGGACCGACGAAGAAGGAACAGGAGGCTGTCGAGGTACAAAGCAGAGCTGTCAGCAAAATGATGTCGAAGCCCTGTGTTATGAGGGAGCAAGTGAGGGACCTGTCAGCGCAAAACGTCCTGCCAACAACAACAACAACAACAACAACAACACATTTGTGTCGAATGTGACGTTTCTGAGACCAGACGTTCACAGAGGTGAGCTTGAGGTTCTCTCCATTGCGCACAGACAGAATTTAACCTGGAATAACTCTGAAATAGCGGCGTTCCGGGATGCTAAGAGACAAGCAAACACGGGTTTAAAAAGTACATCGCTTGGTAAATTGTAATACGTCTTTAGCACAATGAAAGGACACGGGGGAGGCTGAAGTTGTGAAGCCGTATGCTTCATGACAGATTTAGTGATCATAACATGATCGCCCCCATTTGTCAAATCTTATCCCGTCTAAACTCAAATTGGATGTGAAACATCAAACCCTTGTTATCCCTGCGGCTCGCCCGCTGCATCTCCCTCCGCGTTGAGCTGCGATACAGATACTCGTCTTACGCAATTCCTTCTGTTGTACTGACACGCTGGCAAAGTTTCCTAAACCCAGCAGCGGCTTGCATGGGGAGTTCGGTAACGTCCCGAGTGAGATAACACCAGCCAGGGCAGGCTGCGTACCGCGGGCTCTTTCCTGGTCTCGGCTTCGGCGATGCCACCGCACACTCCTCTGTCGCCGCTGACCGGAGACGGCAGCCAGGCGCTCGGGCCGGGACTGGGGGGCAAACCCGAGTCCGGGCTGTCCAGCACCTTCTCCGCTTTGCGCCTCATGTTGAGCGGGTCGTCGTCGGACACATGCTGCAGGTTGAGTCTGCCCACCATTGCTGTGGTTTATTTAAAAAATTACACTGTTTTTATGCTGTCCTTAAACGCACCTCGACCGCTCTCCCATAAAAAAACGACTGTCACGGAGACTTATCTACACCTACCTAGAAGCGAAGTAGTATAGGTGAAATGAAACGAGCAGAAAAATATTTACGCCGGTAAATGAAACAAAATCCGAATCTATGCTTTGAATACAATCGATATTGCCCTTGGAAGCCTATATAATTTTTGTCGCCAAGCAATACGCAAAAAGCAGGATCTTTGTTATTTCTAAGACCAAGACAAGGCAGTTTACACCGCTACCTAATTGATTTCTGACTTCCAAGGAAAGAAAAAACAATCTTGCATATCTTAACAATAATCAAACATTGACGCGTTAGCCAATTGATAAATTCGCATTCAGTCCAGTGATTGCAGTCAGTGGAGTATAAATATTTTATCTTGTACGGTTTAATCAGCTACATGTCAGATAGCGGAGAGCCCTCCCTGCCTGTCTGCCTGCCTGCCTGACTCGGCTCTCTTCTGAGAGACTCATTGTTTCACAAGCACTCGTGGGGAAGGAAACGCCTTTTAAACTGCCTCCCATCGCTGATTGGAGTTGTAGGCGCACGAAGGGGGGGAAAAACGTTTCAGGATTTTTCACCCGCAAATACTTTTACCTTATCAGACTAGACTTAATGGAAAGATGCCGTTCCAAGCTCACACCCCGCTGTCTGACGAGTCTTTGGGATAAGGTGGGCAGAATTATCTCAGCGTGCTTTCAATTAGATACACAAATCATTAGCTTTCAATACAGCTTGTGTTATTCCTGGTATTTTTTTTTTTACTTTTTGTGTTACACCATCTGAATTAAAAAGGTGAAAAGTCTTATAAGTCGATACTTGCTGAGCATAGCCTTTTACACAGGTACAACTTGTCTGAACTAATTAAAGCACAACCGAACTCCCATCTAATTTCAAAACTTTACCAAAATGAACGTCGCCTTTTTATGGAAAAAGAGTGTCCCGTACTTACAAAAAATGTCTGAACCGTGAGTTAGAAAAACAGCAGCAGTCTTGTTAAATGTATGATTTATTAGTGTCATATCGTTACCAGCTGTTATAGTCCTGCATTACAGCTTTTCTGAAAATTCACAAAGCAGTTATGAGACAGAAATATGTACAGCAGCAGAACTGGACATCTACATTTAAACATGTTTTTAACAAGTCTGTCAGAATAGTGCACTAGCCACTGTTATATTTTACATTCTGATGATGTTTACAGATCAGTGTTTGAAAACTGGAGACAGAGCTCTGGTACTTAAACCTCCCTGTAAGAGAATGGCTTCTCCTGCAGCACTCCAGGATGTAAAAGTTATCACTAGATCCATCCGTCTTCATCCCTTCAGGGTTACGGGAAGCTGGAGCCTATCCCAGCAAGCAACAGGGTACACCCTGGACGGGGCGCCAGTCCATCGCAGGGCAGACGCACGCACAGAAACGCAGACATGCACGCATTCGCACCAGGGCCCATTTCCCCAGAAGCCAATTAACCCACCAGTATGTCTCTGGACTGCGGGAGGACACCAGTGCACCCAGAGGAACTCCAAGCAGACAGCACCCCAGCTCTGGAAGTGAACCCAGGGCCCCTGCACTGATAGGCATGCTATCACAAGATGTTCCGTCTTAATTCTGTTACTTTACACACCATTGCAAGAGGAGGCTTTAATCTTAAATTTCCGTCACAGTGATGTAATAGAAAATGGCTAGCTGGGTACACCTTTGGAAACGTTACTCCTGACCTTTGCTTTCGGTGGGTCAGGGTGATTGTCTGGCGTTTATTTGCCTGAGACTGTCACCACGTTGAGCTTGTATCCCAGAGGGCTGGGCAGAGAACACCCAGGCAGAGTTCCCTCCTTCTGGCTCATCGATCCCCTCTGAGAAAAGGTGAAAGCCAGGCAGGCAGACATTCTGAACTCACAGAGGGGTCAAAGGGTACTCAAGTTTCCGTGTTCCTGTACGGGATGGGGAAGGGGGGAGGTTGGGTGGGGTTAAAAACAGGATTTCCAAAAGTCCAAGATTTCCGAAAACAGGTTAAGAAAAAGGGAACACTATACGCTCATGAAACCTGAATCTATTCTCAGTGTTTTGAAACCTCCCCCAGATCAGCTGCCAAATACCCCTTGACCACAGCCTTATACAATTCTATTTCCCTGCTTCTGGAACAAGCTCTAATTAGCGCACAGCACTCCCTTCTTTGTGGTCTAATCTGCGTTCCGGCAGGGCTCTTAGATTAACACTGATAAACTCCAGAAGGAAACTGCAAAAGAGATTAAATAGGGAAGTGGTTGTTAAAGAAGTCAGCACGTTGAAAGCACGTTTTATCCCCCCCCCCGTCTCTTAAGTCCTGGCAAGCCACCAGGGCTAACAGGCCAGAGCTGGTTTCAATTTGCAAAGCAGCCTGGGAAAGGAAAGAAAAGAGCAACACCACAAAATGTGGTTCCCGTTGTAACTTGGGGGTCAGAAAGTCTTGGGGTCCTTTCTGGGTTGGAAGTTTAAGGTTGTAATGTCGTGCACGAAGTATACAACTTGATCAAGAGGGAAAAAAAAAACTCTGGTAATTGATGAGCAGTGGGTGTTCCAATTTTAACATGCTGCCCCCTGTGCCATCTGCAAAGGAAGTCAGGCAGCAGTTGATTCTTACTGCAGTAATGCCGGATGCACGATCATCTCTTGGGATGTTTTATGCAAAATTAGATGGGTCACCTGGCCTCATCCTGTAACCATTCTTGAGTTCCTGTGAAGCACTGTGAAATTGTGTACATGACATGCTTCTTAAACGGATCTCTATCTTAATCTATCTTAACTTGTACTTAATCCTTTGTATAGCATATAGTCCACAACAATCATATGCCTAAATTGGAGTTATACATTGGAAGAAAAAGACAGAGGGTCAGAAAAGGCTGTAGAGGTATAACTCAACATTACATCATGGTTTGGAGGAACTTAATTTGTTTCATTGTAGTAATGAAATCCAGAAACATGCTTTTCCCTGTAATCACTTGTATAAAAGCCCAATAAATAAACAAAGACAGTTACATCTTCAATGATCTGCTATGATGACAGCAGAATTAATACATTTTTTCCTTAATTTTACATCTTCACTAATATCAAGTGAACGCTAATGTAACTGCATATACAAAAAGATGTCTGACATTTCTCTTCAGGAGGGGGGCTGGAGATGTTTACCGGTGGTTCAGCAATAGAGAAGGTGAAAATGAGAGGCAGGAGATGACCCGGTCCCGAGCTCACAGTCTCTTCTTGATGAGCTTCTCCAGTTTGCGGATCCGGGAGGACTCCTGCTCGGGCGTGGGGGTGCTGAAGGACAGAGAGGAGCCCCCGTCCGCGCCGGAGGGGGGAGTGGGCAGCCTCTGCCGGAAGAGCTCCAGCACGCTGCTCTGCTCACTGCGCTTCAGGCCCTGCGAGAGAAGCAGGGGGGAGTGGGAAACAGAGGAGTCAGGAAAGAGGAACCCTCCCATCCCCAGAGTCCTGGAGAAAGGCACCTCCTTTTATGCTCTCTCTGAGTCCGTTTTACAGCAGAACTTTCAGTACACCTTTATTTTCTACAACCCGAATTCACATAGGATGAGAGGTATTTGAAGTGGCACAAACTAAGAAATGAAGCTTGAGAGTAAATAATGAAGAAGGAATCCATATTCTCTTCACGCTAAGTAGGACAAAACCGAAAGAGCTGAGTAAGATTCAGCTAGACCACTGAAATGTTCACACTGCTGAAGATCTTAAAATCCCCCATATCAAATATCCAGCATTATTTTAAGATACATTTACAAACTATTATGCCAAATGGAATCCCTCCGTGTTTTGGGGGGCTATGAACTGAATCTGAAAGCGCCTAACCTAGTTCACAAAATAAAATTAGATTTGGAGAGGGGTGAAGATGACGTGTTTGAATACTTTGCAGCCATATCCACCCTGCAGCTCACAGCTGGCAGCCCACAAAACTGAGGTACTGACCCTCCGTGGTCATTAAAATTCCAAGGGTGTCTCTTGAAAACAGTAGGGGTGTAACCCTGGCGCCCTGGCCAAATTCCCCATTGGCCTTTACCAATCATGGCCTCCTAATAATCCCCATCTCCCTAACTGGCTTCATCACTCTGCTCTCCTCCAGAGCTGGTGTGTGGGGAGCGTACTGGTGCACTTTGCTGCTGTCCCATCACCCAGGTGGGGCCGCACACTGGTGGTGGTGGAGGGGAGTCTCCATTACCTGTAAAGCGCTTTGAGTGGCGTGTCCAGAAGGGCAATATATAAGTGTAAGGAGTTATTAATTATTCCGGAGCAAGATATTAATGTGGTGTTTCGGCTCTGGCTCGGACATCACATGAGAGACGGTGTGGGAAACGGACTGTGGCGCCAGGGCTTGCCTTCATGTCGAGGATCTTCTGGAATGTCTCCGGGTTTCCGTCGGCCAGCAGCTTGATGTAGTTGTCCACAAACGCAACAGAGGGCTCGTGGGGGGCCATGACCACCTGGGGAGACAGAGCAGCTCCGGTGAGGTCAGACCTAGTCTGCAGGCAGGCTAAGAGAGCTGCTACAGTGCCGACAGGAAGAGGGGGAAGAAGGAGAACTTTAAACACTGTTTTGGACAAGAATAGGAGATTAGTTCAATATATCATGAGAAAAAAAATGCTTTCAGACAAAAAAAATAAGTAAAAAAAGATGCCACTGTAAGCGAACTTCAGAACACACTGTAATAGAATAAATAAAAATATTTACTTATATGAGCTGAATTTAAGATGATTGAATATGGACAATATGGAGCCAGTTAAACAACAAGCTGCAAATTCTACATCTGTAAAACAGAATGCTCAAAAACAGATTGCAAAGGATTTTTAAGTTTTTAAAAATGGCAGCTATTTCTGAAAAACAGACTATTACTATACTATTTGTATACAAAATGAATTACTCAGCATGGTCATGAATACCCTACAAAAAGTTTAAATTTCAAATGGGAAAGGACAGGTAATGTATCAGTAGCATTGAATACCATGTACTATACATGTACTACTGTACTATACAAGATGCTTCATTTTAAGGAGCAAACCAAATGGTTAAATGAAACAATAAAAGCTTTAATTTAATGAAAACCTCTGAAAATCCACTGCGCACTGGCATCAGAAAAGCCTAATCTTGATTGCAAAGTGGTCTAGAACCAAGTCAGTTATGCTAAATATCTTTCTTATGGGACCAAAAAAAAAAAAGACTGAGGAAAATTGGTAACAGGGCTTTGAGCATTATTTATATCTCGTTACTAAAGCAAGTGCGTGACGTCTGGGTACGAGCCGACAGAAGTCCGCAGCTCCTGCTGTGTACGGCACCCGGGTGGGGGGCAGGAATAGCTGTGCGGGTGGGGAGAGAGAAGGACACGGAATGGCAGGGGACTGTCTGGAATTCCAAGGGTTCTTCCCCTCGGCTGAATGATTTACTTAGCAACTGTCCTGGCCGCGATCCAAGGAGCTGAAGGGGCCTTGCTGTGGTTAGGTTGTAAAACCCAAGCCTGGGGCTGGATTTTCCATTCACTCCCAAGAAGCAGTCAACTGCAGCAGGGAGAGGGCCATGGCAAAATGAGCTTGGGGAAAACACTCAAGTCACAGGACATGGGCTGCATTTCATATTTCACTATTTTACAGCATAAGGAGCTACAAGAGAAAACGGCAAGGAGATAAGAATATGAACCCAAAAAAGGGTGTTCATACAACATGTTAGATGGTGGTCAGACACTAGCACTTTGGAAATTCTTATCAGAAACCTTGTAATATAACAGAGGTCAAAATTGTTGCATAAACCAGTGTGCATGTTCTTCTTAGAGAGTAAGAAAAACTACACCTGAACTTTTTTTTGCAAGAAAATAACTGTTAAGAGCAGGAGAGGAGACATCTTCTGTAATTACACCATTGTCAATAAATACATTAATAAATAATTGGATATTCCTGCCCCGTTTCAGTTTAACTGGAGTGAAAGAATTGATAAGCTTTATTTTAGATTTTCTTACAAATAGTGTTATTTGCAAAGCACTTTCAGCATACACCACAGATGGTAACAATTACTTTCAAGATATCTGGGTCAGTAAAGTTAATTAAACATGAAGTAAAAAAACAGATGCATTCGGTGTACACTTTCTCAAAGTGTAGGATAAGGCTAACAGTGTCCTTCAACTTCCCAAGACCCTCACAGGAAACCTTCTATCAACACTTTGAGAAAACACACACAGAACTTGACTGCGTGTCTGTTCAACATTTAATTGTGTCAAACACATTAGCGCAGAAAAGTGTTTATAGCATGACCTTCCTAGTATTCTTTAATGTACGTATTTCTATGCTGAAATGCACTGTCAAATCCGTAGCAACTGTCTAATCATACAAGTCTTGAGGTGCCTTTTGCTTTCTAACCAATGCACATGGAAAAAAAAACTCCGATAAAAACAGACAAGTCTCTTAGTACCTGGACTGATCTGAAAATGCCCTAGAATGATTAGGAAAGGATGAAAGTGAATTCCCGACATGGGGAATCTAGGAGGGGAGACTGCGGACAAAGAGCTGGGAGGGTGAGGCGCATGCCATTGTATCTCTGGGCCACAGCTGGGCCAGCAGGCTGGGAGACGAGCTGTGTTTATGCTAGACTCTCAGGAGGGCCCTGCGGCTCTGTATATTTGGAGGCCAGAGGCCCAGACACTAACTCAACAAGCCGTCTGCTGGCAGCTGCCCTCTCATCAAACCCTGCACATGATGCTTGTGCCTCAGCTGCTTCTCGCTTCCTTTAGCTGTTCTTAGACATCTACCTTGTGCTGGTATGCTATGATTAAAGTAATATGGAGCCCGCTGAGGGTACACAGTAACAAACCTGCAGTCTTGTTTAATGCATGAACCATTATTTACAATGTTAAGCATACCAGGTATCAAGGTTTTAGTCAATTATTCTTCCTAAAGAGTGAGCACAAGCAAAATAAAGGGATGGAAAGAACCTTAATGGAGGAATCTGTTTTCTGAAAATTGAATGTAGCAGATTAGCCTCCCCCTTCTGTCGGGTTTTCAAAAAGCACGTGTGTGCCCTGTATATTCCACTCACCTACCTGAGGTGGGAGCGCAGCAAGTTGCATGACGAAGCATTGACACGTGCAATATCAAAGACCACAGCTCCTAAGTAACTGCAAAGTGGATTTGCACACAGAAAACAGCTGCCCACCTTCAGGATCATCTCTGCGCGCGTCATGCCTTTCACAACGATCTTGGTATAGCTGGCAGGTGCTTTGCGGACCACCTGGGACCCAATGGAGGGCAGATCCAGCAGCACTGTTTTGAGGGAGTGGGTGTCCAGCAGCAGCTGCCAAAACACAGGAAGACCAGATTCAATATATTTTTCTTCATAAGAAACTAGATAATCAGTCTGCCCATTCAGGTCCCAGCACTAATAATCTTTATTCTCCGTTGGGTCGACAGTATTTCAATATGCTGGGCACTTCAGCAGCTGCTGCTGAGTGGACAGGCATGGAGCCTGAATGATGTCTGTAATCTAGATACCAATAGCAACTCAGTTAGTCGGCCAGACAGGTATGCATATATACTAAAAATACAATTTATAGACCATTTCTCTGATATGGTGAGAAACTTGAATAACAAGCAGATAATCTTGATAAGCCCTCCACTAAATAAAGTTTTATATTCCAACAGCTGTTTTTTCACAATGATAATAATTTAACACCTAATAGTTGAATAATCCCAAATATTTGTTCAGCTGCTTTTGAAGTATCTTAAACAGATTAACGTTACTCTGAACCTTTGTGGTTGCAACACTAGATATCACCATTATAACCTAACGTGGATGCTATTAACATTAACGTTTAATGGACTGCAGATGAAGGATTTGGTTCAGGATTTGGAAACATTTACTTAAAAACTGAAACCAGCCAGATTTCTCCTGGTGACAGTGAGCCACACGAATGAAACAGAGATTCTGCAAGGCTTTTCTTGAAACAGGAAGGGGTAAGGGGCCTGCATCATTCAGGAAGACTGTCCTTTCCAGAGCCTCCCTGCCAGGAGCCCCAGTCTCCCCCCTTATTGTACCTGCTCCGCTCCCACCATGCTGATAGGCTTGCACCTGAACAAGTGGTTGATGAACTTCGGAATAAAAGAGCTGCGAGGGCAAGAGAAAACCGTAAAATAAGGGAACGGTACTAGAAAAAGTCTTCTAAAAAAAACAATGTGCTAGCGTCTCAAAAAGGAAACCGAGATACTCACTTGGCAAACTTGATGCAAAACTGGGTGAAGTACTTGCGTGTGGACGCCAGGTTGTCTCTGATGACGGGGACGTTCTGTTTGATGTGCATGATGACGGAGGTGACATAGGGGCTCTGGTCCCCTACGTGCTCCACGTTCTGCCACGGCATCTGGTCACAGTGCAGAACAGTCTCAATTAAAAGATATCCTAGGAAAAGCCTTTTTGTTAAAACCTTTGAAGCAAAGCACTGGCAATGGCCACAAATGACTGCTAATGGATCTCTGTTGGGCTGACAGTGTTTCAAAATGAGTGATCAGGCATAGGGCCTGAAGGATGTCTGTAATCTAGATAGCAATTGCAATTCAGTACCTGTACAGTCAGCCAGACAGGTATGCAGATATATTAAAAATGCAATTTATAGAACATCTCTCTGACATGATAAGAAACTGCCGAATAACTGGCAGACAATCATGATAAACATTCTACTAAAAAAGTTTTATATTATATAATGGCCAAAAATGACTGTTAAATGGGCTTGTGTCTTATTAATCAGAAACACCAACTTCTACCAGCATGCAAATTCTAGGTCATTACAATGACAGTGCCAGGCAACAAGAGAAGCTCTCTACAGTGACCTACCTTGCTCATGGCGGAGAGAGCAGGGTCACAGGCTGCGTCCAGGTCCTGGACAAGGAGCTGGATACTGTTTGATATCACACTATGAAACATAACACACATGACTATTCTTGTTAATATTTCCTCTTTTTTTAACACCCTGATGTATCTTATCCGCTTCAAATCCACGTGCCTCCTACACTCATCAGACAAAATGATGCAAAAAAAGGCTATATTTTGCAACATACGGCAAAAACAGACTATATTACGTTTCTTCCTCAGAAGTGCCATCGACAGCACCCTGCCCACATCCTGGATATGGAACAGCATCAGAGCCGACGGAGAATGGATGAGGCGAACTTTACGTGCTGAAGGTGTCCATCTCCCCCGTCAAGTTAATCCTCTCTGCGAGGCTCTTGTCAACTTTCTCCTTCAGCTTCTCTTCAAGCTAGGGGGGACAAAACATGAAAATTAGGGCTGAGGGGCATTCGGATCTTGCTCTGCCCAGGAAGTTCTTTCCTGCAGAGCGTGCCAGTTTGCCAGGAGACCGTGCCACTGCGTGCTGACCTGCTGCGTGGTGGCCAGGCAGTACTCGGCGGTGCTGAGGATGCTGCAGATCAGGCACAGCTCCTCCACGGTGAACTTGGCCACCTCTGAGCCCTCCTTCTCCTTCAGCAGACTGCTGATGGTCAGACCCCCACTGCTACTGCTCGTCCTACACAATGATAAAGAGCAGACACAGCTCACAGCTGCTCGCAGCACAAGAGGCTCTGCAAGCTTTGGAATCCCAACCATATAACCACAGCAAGACCAGTAAGCTTTTAATATTTTTTTTCTACGCTACTTAACTTATTTAAAGGATTTATAAAATACAAAATTTACAAAGCACAATATCCAATGTGATAACTACCTTCTGATATTATCAGTGTTTTTCTATACATAATGTTAACTGTCAGTAGTTACCCTAAGTTCAATCATTGTACAAAATCTTTATAGCTTTATAAACTGCCAAGTGGACTTAACTAAAATTCAATGGATAATGGTTATAACAGGCATTACACTGCAGTGACTCTTCCGTTTATCATGTTCCAAAGTGTGACGTAAACCGTAATCTGCTGTAGCTCTTAGTTCACACAGTCACCAGCACTACGTCTGTAAAAATACCCAGTCATTAAAAACAGAGGCAAACTAAACAGATACTTTAAAAGAAAAAATTGAAAGCACATCTTTAATCAACCACATAGTTCCTTTTGCTTTCTAGGTAAGCGAGATCACAGGAAGTGTCCCATCACATCAGGTGGTACAGCGCTCACTTGGGCAGGTTCCCGGAGAGGATCTTCCAAGCATACTCGCGGAGGTACTTCTGGAAGATAGTGGACAGAGCGATCATGGGCTCCCCTGTGCTCAGCTGGGAGCACTGCACCATGCACTTCTTGTAGTAGACAAACAGGTCTGCACAGCTGGGCAGCACGGCCCCCCCCTCCTCGGAGTTCACTTTCGGGGGGCCCTGCGCGCGGAAATCTGCTACAAACCGGTCGATCAGCTCCCCCAAGTTTCTGAAACACACAATACAGAGGAAACCACAGAAGGTGAAAAAGAGCAGTAATAATGAAGGTAGAGGCTGTAGTACACAGTGCCATCCAAAGAGAAGGAACAAAGTGAAATTGTCCAGTTTCCTCACCAACTTTTTTGTACTAATCAGGTCATCCAAGTCCACCTGAAGTCAAAATGTCTGATAGAGCTCTGGTAATATAATCTGTTTTGTAACTTAATTATATTATCTTAGAGAAAATGCTACTCTGTTTAATTCTACTAGATTTTGTGGTAGTAACTTTGGAAGCAGCATAAAATAAGACGGAAATAATGAAAAACTGTGCAGTCCCTTTGAACAGGGAAAGCTTTTTACAGCATTTTACAGCTGGAACAAGATCTTTTTCTGTTCTGCTCATGGACAGACGACAAACTGAACAATGAGAACAGATCATCCAGGACAGGCCCAGGAATTAGATTCCTGGTCTGAAGCAGAGGCAGGGACCGAAAAACTGCATCTCTCATGCTCAGCTACTTCCAGCCCACAGATAATTGGAAAATCCTAAATTATCCCCCCAACCCAAATGCTCTCTCCCTCCTTCAAAAATCTTGCAGCGGAGCACTAGAGATTGTGGGAAGAGGCGCAATCTGCTGATGAGGCACTTTTCAGTCAGTCTGCAGCTTCTGTGGTCATGCAACTAATGGGAAACATTTCTACTTCAGTGTACAAACAGAGAGTGAGACCAATTTTTGGATGGAGAAAGCACAGCTAAGGGCCACAAAGGCCTCCGCGCATCAGTCCATACACTGTTGTTTACAACCCTGTGTGAGCCTTTTCTTGACCAGCTTAGAATCATGACTAACTTCTTGAATATTCATCCCATGCTTGAGGTGAGTGAGTGCCGCCTTCTTTATTTCCTGCACTGAATGGCTGACTCAGTTTCACTGTTATTTGTATAAACATCAAAGTGATCAAGAAGACCATGCTCAATTAGTGTCCTAAGATGATGATTGGCTGTCAGACCCTTCTTGGATTTCATCAGAAGATGCTATTCCTCCCAGACAAAAAAGAAGCATGCGTCACCAGGAGTTTTTCCCGGTAAAATCACTTAATTTGAGGAAACACAGGGGTCAGTGCAACACTTTTTGTGGATCCCCAAAGAAAACCGAAAACCCTTCCCAATCTGAAGGAAAATAATATTTTGTTTGGTACTGTTTTGCTATTTTAGCTGTGTGCTTCTGCTCCTTTGCTTCAGGTCAGCATGTTCCCGTGTTTCCCAGCATGTGACTCACTTATCCTGGGACTCGATGTAGACGTAGAGGTGTGGTTCAAAGCACTTGGACACAATGCCGTGGAAAGGGTTGTCTGGGGCCTTAGGCTTCTTCGGCTGAGAAGAGGAAAATTTTGGTCATTTACGCCATGGAAAATACCACTGTGTTTATCTTTTAACAGGATCTCTTACAAGCAGTTAAAGAACAAAACTCCCCCTGAGATGTAAACATTGAATCCACTGCTTTTTAAACATATGCTTATGACAGGAAAGCAGACAAGATCTGCTTTAAAAGATTAGCGCTGCGCTGGTCTTGACATCACGACGGACAGGGTTTTTCATGCAAGGTCTCGGTCCCTTTAATAAAAGATGCTTTAATGAAAAGGAGTATAATGGCAGGAGAACAGCTGAAGAAGGAGAGGCACAGGCTCAGGGCTTCAGTCACTCAAGTTGGAATGTGTGACAGTGCGATTCCGCGAGAAAAATGAAAAACAAAATGACTCCCACATTGCGACGCTTTGAAATGAAAGTGCTTTCAAAGATGAAAGCATGCTCACAGGCTCGACACCAGCAGAGCAGCGGCAGACAGTACAGGGGGAACACCCCCGACACAAGTCACGGGTGGATCGGACTCACCCTCTCGAGCTCTTCTTCCTTCTCCAGAACCGAGTCCTCACTGCCTGGCTCGTCCTCCAGAAAAGGGTTCGTGGAGGGTGGGGGCGGCTCTGGCTTTTTCTGGAAAAAGAACAGCGATAACCCCATTCCCAACACGTTCCAGAGAAATCCGAGAGGTTGTTCGGTTTTTAGCAGGTTTATATCAGGTCTGCAAAAGTGATTGTTTCCCGACAGATTTAAAAACAAGCATGAATTGCACGTAAACCCTCCACTGGTCCCTGGGCCTGACCCTCACCCCTGCTGCGTCGCTCAGAGTGCTGCCCGTGAAGCGCTTGGCCAGAAGCCCCTCGAAGTTGGTCGTTCTCTGGATCGCGAAGAGCAGCAGCTTCACCTCGATCTCCCGGGCTCTTGCTCGCATGAGCTTGGCCAGCTCGGTCCTGGTGAACAGACCCAGACGCCAGTCAGAACCGAGCTTTCTACATGCGTAAACGGCACAGCAGATGAGCAGTCCGGTCCATACAAGCATAAAAAGAGATTCAGTTGTTTAAAAGCCACCAAGCCTTCAGTTTCTACTGTCAATATCTAAACTGTTTGGTCACCTTCATTAGTACAAATTTAACAGGCCATCATAAAGGAAATGACAGTTATCTGCTTCCAAGAAAATGAGTAGAACTTACTTCACAGACAACAATCTTAGCAAAAAAATATGTAAAAAACTTTTTTTTTTACATTGAAGCAAAGCCTAATTTGGTAGACTTTAACTTGGAGAAAAGTACTGGTTCTTATGCACTGATCTAGATCTATACAATGTGCACATTTGTTCACAGCATAGGCAAAAATCTATAAGAAATATGACAACTTCTTGAACAAAGACACGGTAGCTTCAACCCTACGGCTGGGTAGCTTGTTCTAGACTCCCACAACCCTTTGTGTACAGAGGTTCTTCCTGTTCTCAGTTTATATTCACTTACCCATGGCTGTAAAAAACATAATGTACTGTTGAGCATGGATCAAAAAACAGAAAACTTACAAACTTCTCCTGATGTTGGGGAGATTAAGGACCGGATTTTGGCTGATCTACTTAGTGTTTTCCTGCTATTGAAATTGTGTTGATTATTCCACAGGGGGGAGCTCATTAAGTTGGCTACAAAAGTTCGCGGAAGCAAAGTAAGAGGGGTTCCCAGAAATAAACAAACTCCTAAAAGAAAATACTAGAGGGATTTTTGAGTCAGGTTTAAACTTCATGCTTCTGAAAGCAGAAAGAATTAAGAGAACAGCAGCTACAATGTTACTTTTTATTTATAATAATGCAATTTTTTTTTAATGGAAAAACATATTAAAATGACTTAAGTCTATGACAACTGCTGCTATCTATTTATTTCGGCTAATGAAAATCCTGAAATTAGGAGTACAGGATATATTTACCATATAAAAGTCTAAATCTCTTTACAAATACTACTGCCTGTAAATACCTCGACAATCCAAGTATGCAGTAGGTACGGAGATGATGCAGTTATGACATGGACAGTACAATGCCCACATTTTCTTTAAAGAAACACAACCCCACAAACACAAGTGAGGGGAAACCTGTATCCCCCCTTTCCTCTCGGAGTCATTGCGCCAGGCAGCCAGAGGGAGCGAAGGGCACACCTTGTGATGTGGCAGAATTCCACAGCAACGCGCTCCGTCATGCACCACTCCGCCGGGAACATCTTCCCGTACTTCTCCTCGTAGTCCACCAGCTGCCGCTTGATCCAGGCGTAGCGCCGGTCAATTTTGTCCAGCCAGGCCACCTGGGGAGCCAACACGCACGTATGGACGTGGAACTCCTCCAACGTTTCGTTCACTACAGCATTGCATTTACACCAACATGCCATGTTTACAGCCCAGGCACATGGCCCAGAGTGTCCGCGTGCTGGCAGGAAGGGTTTTCTAATTGATCCTGCTGCCATCTTGGTGCAGTTTGACAGATCACAGACCTGTAGGTGCTGTGCTGCTGAAATCAGTAGTGTTTGTATGGTGACTGAAAGAAATGTCTTGTTAAGGACATTTCTCACTGCTGCCACTGAAGTACACACACCACTGGATAGGCTGAGCATCACGAACTTGAAACAAAGCTTTTGTCTCCCAACACTTTCTTGCTTTTACATCGGACTCTGACCCTACAGTCAGACAGGGCACCTCTGAAGAACCACAAAAGCAGGATGATTAAAATATGATGAAAAGGATGATCAAAACAAAATCCCTAAAGCCCCCAAGGGCTAAAACAGCCACATCCTTCAGCTGGCCCTACTTGAGACTTACATCTTGGTTTTCCTGGAACAACACAAGATACTCGGAGAGATGCTGCCTGATAAACTTCTTGATGATTTCCTGTCTGATTCGGGGGTCGAGAACATTCGCCACCAGACAGGCATCCCGCAGGACGTTACTGGGACCCCCGGGCCTCTGGAAAGAATTGGACAAAGATGAGCAGTGTTACACATTTCCATATCAAGACTGTTGATCCCAGCATTCCTGCGCATACAGGATGCATCAAAATAGAAATACATCTTCTGAAATAAGCTTGCATATGATATAATGACTACAGATAATAATGATTAAGTGAAATGTGATCATAATTGATCGTGCCAATGAAAAGATGTATTGCCACATGAAGTCTTGTCTAAGCGTGAAGATAAAAAAAAATCTTCACCTTTGACCCTTGGGAAGGGAAAGCTTCTTCAAAATCGGCGAGTATCTGAGTTCCAAGTTCACTCTGTGCAGCTTTCACTCTGTGTGTTCATTAAAAAAATGAGACACGAGGGTCAGTACAATCCAGTGTTGCATAGGTTCAATTATCTCGTGTATTTTCAATACTTAAATGATGTGAACATTACTCCCATAACACCAGCTGACTTTCATCTGGAACCCAAAATGAATAAGAACACTACACAGAAAAAAAAACAGTATACCTGGGGCTTAGACAGAAACCAAAACTTTTGTTTTCCACACTATCAGGAGTTCTCAAAATGGAATAACAGACCAAGCAGAATAGAAAAAAAAAACCTTGACACCTTTTTCAGAGAGCCTGGCGTTCCAACATGTTTTTCCCACATACTTCACGATAACACACAGAATCCCAACACTACTTTCAATCAGTCCGCAAGGTTCATACACTGGCCTGGCATCAAAGCCAGCAGTCCGGACTGAGACAAGCAAGGAGTGAAGAGACAGGCAGACAGCTCCACAAATACTCTGCCCAGCACAGCTGAGCCGGATGCAGGCACAGAGTCAAGGGCAGGCCTGGAAACAAATGGCCTTTTATAATGTGGCTTTTGACACTTCTCTACTAAAATCTTCCCCTGAGCGATGGGCAGGGAGAGAAAACAAAGATCAATTATTCGTCTTTGAAGAACTACATGGATATGGATGGAAGTATTCAAACACTACAAATGTAAAAAGAAAATTTTGTAGCTTTTGGCAACTGCACTGTGATTTGCCGAATATATCAACAAATGCAGAAATTATCATTAAAAACCAGAGGATCATGCATCCCACTTTTAACAAAATCTGCAAATCAGAAGATCATGCACTTTAAAAACAGTGTCTACAAAGCTTTCTAATACCAATTAAAAATTAGAAACTTTTTTTTTTAATTGCAAATGGACATTTTGCATCATAACAGCACTGTACATGCATGTTAAGGGCTGTGCAGGCAGATACAATTGCAAGATATCTTTATCCCTTTATTCTAGTTTGACAGCAAAAATCACTTTGAAGACAATCAGAGCTGCAGCGTGCCGAGAGCCATAATTGATGCTGAGAAAGGGAAATAAAAAAGGTTTTGCATACTGTGGCAATTGCTTTTTTAGCTTAGCTTTAGACTGAATTTCTTAAACAAAGCAAAGGATCTTTAAGGAAACACAAGTCCGGATCTTTGGAAATCAGGCTTCTCCCCACCCATTCCTATAGGAAACAGATGCTATCTGCAGTTACATGACACCACATACAGCACTAGACCATGCACAGTAAAACCAATGCCACATGTGTATTCAATTTCCAGCTACTTAACCAAGCCAGGAGTTTTGCTTGGTGTGGCATCTCAATGCACCCCCCAAGACAACAAGTGCCTTTCAGAGTAAACAAGAAACCACACTGGCTTTGCTCTAAGCTTCTGAAAGACACAAGACGATCCTCTGAGCAGCCCGCTGTGAAGAAGAGGCTGAAACAGCCCCTTTCATTTTAGCTGTTTCGAAGACAAAATACTAGGTCCAAACTCCAGTATTTTCCAAGGCTTTTTTTTCCACAGCCCACCACCAAAGCTAAACGTTTGTCAGTGGTGTGTCAGAACCTATAACTAAGCAGACTTTATTTATTACTGTGATTATACAGATTGACCAGGACAGTGTTCTTCAATTATTCAAACAAATTCATTTTACAATCCTCCAAGTGCTACAGCTGAGAGTTATCACCATCACAGTACACTGGCATTCTTAAACCTAGATCAAATCATTTCTAAAAGCATTTTTCCTCCATAATCAAGAGGAGGAATTTTTGGATTTTTGGATTCAATGCACCCAGCCAAAAATTCAGAACACCACCTACAGTAAGACCATTTCTTAAACAGCTGAGTCGAAGTTTCATCGTGCATGGCTGAAAAGCTAGCAGGGCTGTTCCAATGTATCACTGAGGCAGAGCAAAGACATCCTACACAACATACCACCCACCTGTAGGACTCCAGTGAGTATCATTCAGGATGTGGTGCCCCTTCAGAGATAACACAGAAACAAACAGCACTGTGTCTGTGTGGGGGGAGGTTCTGGGCCAGTTCTCACCATCTGCAGCCCTTGATAAACACTGGCTGGTGGAAGACTGAGGGACCGGTGCTAGTTTCCCACACGCCATGTCCCCCAACCATTAACAGGTAGGCTTTATGCCCAATTCCCCCCACAAAAAAATAAGTGGAGACACTCAAATCACTAAAATGCAGGGCCCGAGATCACAGGAAATGTATTTTCTGTCAGCCATTTGGCAACATCATATTTGTGGATGGATGCTTCCTTTAATGGTTGAAGTGTTAAGTGTTGTTAAGTCAAAAGCCCTTTATTGCTTGAAGTTAAAAACAAACAACTTGGGGTACTGTGGGAAGGGCTTGCTCGGCTGCAATCTGGGACTTAATAGGCCAAGATGGGCTTCAAAGCAAGACCATCGAACACCGTTTAAAGAGCTTTCTTTTCTGTGTTCACACAAAACAGAGAAGATTTTGCATGTCACATGCTGCATCAAGAAAAACAATTCAAAATGGAAAAGACCTGGTCCTGTTTGCCATTTTTTTTAGCAAATTGCTCAGAAAGGGCTTTGTTACCAGGAAATGTGCACATGCTTCTATAACCAGAGTGGTGTAATGGATGGGCTGTGCCTGCTGTTGGGTAACAGTTTCAGTGTTCAGTACAGGACGCGTGAGGTGCTGCTGATTGGAGTACCTTTCAGAGAGCTGGCGGATCTGAGGGATGCCCATGTACTTCTGGAAATGCTCCAGCACATTGACCACGCCCTGGAGCAGATTGGCAACCTCTCCATACTGCCGTCTCCGGGTCATAGCCCTACCATGGAGAGAGAAAGGGATGACAAAGCAGAACAATCGGGCCAAACATCAAGCACAGGAGCCCAACTCAAGATGAACTGTTTGCAGCAGTGACAGCTGACATGCGCTTATGAAAGACATGCATACAAAACATGTGAACCAACATTTCCCTTGATTTTGGCTTTTTATTTCATTTTGTGTTTTACTCAGGGTGAACCACAGAGTCTCCCACAGAGGGGTGGATTATAAAAAAAAAGTACCACTCCCCCCTGGGAGGAACACATAAAGGTTCATTACCACCACTCTATGTCTACACCCCTGTGTTGGAATATTTGCCATTGACTACATTGTCACTGGAGCCTTGAATCTATAAGCTGCTAGTAAGAAATAAACTAGACGGGCTGTGTAACCTCCGCCAGTTTGTCACCTGCCATAAGTTCTTACTAAGCCCTCCTTCTGAGCTTTATCATTGACACATTATCACCTCGTCACTCCAGACTACGGTGATGCATGACAGAAGGGCACCTACTCGAGGGAATCCACCCCACCAGCCAGCATGTGCAAGTGGTTGAGCGTGGTGATGGAGGTGGTCAGGTGGCGCTTGGCGTGATCCAGCTGTTTGATGTCCCGGGTGATTTCTTTAACCTGAGAAAGACAGACCCAAAGACTGCGGTCACGACTAACACAAAACTCTCCGGGTGGAGGCAGCTTATTGACCCGATGTCCAATTCCACATGCCTCCGGTCAATACTGTTTCCACAAACAGGACTCGTACAGCAGACAGCAATACTGAAGTTCACCTGTATTATACTGCAGGGCAAACACGAAGAATGCTATAGAGAAAACTGCATTATTACAATGAGTTCTTATTTCATCTACTTATTTGAACAAAGGTGGGGTGCTGAAAGCAGCAGGAAACAAAAATCCTGAAGGGTGCACAGTATTGAAAAGAGAAAGCAACTATTTTTCTGATCCCAGATTAATTTGTAGTTCACTTTCCTTTGTGGCACTGCAGGGGTTTGCATTCTCTGGGATTGAAGCTCATGACTATTCTTTCATTGCTTTCAGATACATGGAGTTGGAACCTTGTAAGAATTTTGTCGATTTCCTCTATATTTTGTTTAAAGGGAGGAGGAAAAACAGCTAAACAGTGCAAAAGACGTCCTCCCTCCCCCCTCCAGGCCACACAGAAGAGTTTCCAGAGAAACACTCGTTTAGTGGCC
Organism: Lepisosteus oculatus; assembly: GCF_040954835.1. Taxonomy (NCBI): domain Eukaryota; kingdom Metazoa; phylum Chordata; class Actinopteri; order Semionotiformes; family Lepisosteidae; genus Lepisosteus; species Lepisosteus oculatus. Next base: position 6,358,801 of record NC_090721.1, on the reverse strand, counting down.
TATCATTAAGAAGAGTTTACTGCATTGCTTCTGTATATTTTTACACACCATTTGCTCCGACTTCTCCGCCTTGTCCTTGATGTCCTTGATTTTGCCAAAGAGCTGCTGGATGGCTTTCTGGGCCTCCTCGAGTGCCTGGGAGTGCAGAGGAAGTTTGGGATTAGTGATCTGCAACTGGGGCCCACGTGGAAATATTTCTCCTCAGAAATGATAAATCTCAGGAGGAGCACTGACAAAAACGGCAATGCTTTTACTCAATAGTGAGCCGTCCAGCCCCCATAAAAAAAGAAAAAATAACAATGACTACTTAGAAATAAAACTACAGTGTGTTTTACAGTGTACAACTACTGTGCCTGCCACTTGAAATATTGCCCATGTACAGTACTTTATCAGTTAACTATTATGCTTATCCAAGATTTCACAACCTATTCCAGGCAGTAAGATATATTGCCGATACTGCTACAAACATTTTATTTTCACCATTGTTTCTGCAAACCAAACTCGATGCTTGCATTTCTTTCACTCGTACAGCATTTGACAGTGAAACACCGAGTTCCAAATTAACAAGTTTGACCTTTTCTGAAGGTTTTCTGAATATCCTCACAGTATTCAGAATGTCTGCAAATAGCGGACGTATAAAGGCAGACAGGAACAGCTTGATGGAAACTTAACCACTCGTTCGCTCTGGGAGGGGCTTGGCTTTGTGAACAGCTGCACAAAGGTAGTTCATCCCCGCCACATGTTCATCCCCTTGATTGGTTAGTGTCACTAACTCCTCTGCTCAAGAATAAATTCTTACCAGTCTGTTATCACTGTGGCACTTTTGTATAAACTGGCAATGAAGCTTTTTAATTATACAGAAAGAGTAAACAAGAAAGTCAAAGGCAGAAAATAGATACCTTCTGTCTTTCAAAGAAACCAAATGAAAAAGCGTGTTACCAACCAGATACTTTTAACTTTCTATTCAGATTTGATGGCAAAGTATCTGAAGTGGTGACAGGAGATAAATACAAGGACACCCCACCCCTTCCAAAAAAAGGGGTTATTAAAAGATAAATTTATCCTTCGCAAAAGGACAGATGGGACGGGCCCATTCACAGCTAGTCTGTGTGGTGCCAGGCTAATGAACACGGCACAGCCCCGAAGAGCACAGTATACTCAGAGGGGGTTGGCTTCTTTCCTTTTCTCCTTTAGAGACAGCAGGAATGCTAACAGCTGGCACCAGCTGCCCTTGGAATTTGCCACTTTTACAAGGGTTTGTAAAAATGTGTGTGTGGGTTCGTGGGGAAGATTTTAGGTGCTTTTTTTCTGCTCAGGATCGACAACGGGAACTCTGTTCAGACGAGGTCAAGGTTAAAAAACACATTCCTTGACCATACTTCTCCACAGAAACACCAATGCAGCGACAGCACTGCAGTCTGCCTAATGACGAGTGGACAGCACATTCCTGTTGCTGATGCTGAAGCAGGAGGCAGATGAGCTATGGTCAGGATTCCCTAAAGTGCTCTGCACAACTGGTACAGGAATGGGAACAGCCAGCCAGGGCTCTCTTGATTTTTATACAACTTCAATCTTGCAATTTGCTGGGTATCTGCAATCTTGCAAGATGTTGTTAAGAAGCCTGCTGTCCCTCCATATGATGCAAACTCTGCTTAGGTAGTACAGAACTTCAAGTGTATAAAATTCTGAATGACTCTGCAGATGCGCATGTTGAAAGAACCCTCTATGCATCTCGCCTTTTCTGTAGCAGGTACAGGAGATAACACCAGAGAATCAAGTCTTAAAACAATTGGTGATTCCAAAAAGTGTGTATACCTGTTATATATCCTGTGTATATATATTTTATTTACAAATTCATAACAAATGTCAAACTACCATGTTTTAAACGTTTTACAACTGTACTACAGAGATAAGCTTGTCAATGCAAGATCAAGGTCAATGCAAAATCATTTACAAAGGTAAATGGAAGGGACCAGGCAACTTTTGGGCCAACAAATAAATCCCTATGCATGCCTGCCATTTCTACCAGTGCCTGACTCTGAGTCATATCAAATGGAAGAACTCCTTCTCTCGTTTCCTGTGTGAACTATAATCACCCAGTAAACACAGCATGAAAACCAACCTGCTGGCTTGTGCCTCTACTTTATCATCTTTGTGTTTTCCCCTGACATTGTCCGTGCCTACTTTCTTAAAACAAAATGGACAGCTGCCGTGCATGTGGTGTTTATTTGTGGATTCAGGATATTTCCACCCACAGACACTAGGGAAGCAGTTCCAGATTCCTTAAAAATACAAGACACCGAAGAGCCACATGACATGCTATCTGGGTTATGTGCACCTCAGCATCTGGAGAAAGAAGACTGTCAACAGATTCAGATATTTTAAAGAAAACAAATGGTTGTATAGGTTCTGACTTCTAAACTCGATAGCTAAAACATAATTCTGCATATTTAATAAGGGATTCCACAGCAAAAAAAAAAATCTGCAGGTCAAATGCTGAGCACTGACTAAACTATATTAAAGGCATATCGTATTTTGAAAAGTGCTAAAATCACTAAATTTCAAACTTTCAGATGATGCTATGAGCATGCTAGGCCAGTGCAGCAAAAACTGTCACGTCAGGTGTACTCATTTTCACCCTTCACAATCTCCCTGGCTTAACCAGAAACAGAAAGTAAAAATACACTAGAACTGCAGAACCAATGTCACGCTTTGTAGATCGTCCAAGGCCAACATGGAGCAGAACTGCAGTTCACTAACAGGGGGAGGAAAGTATAAGGTATATGAAAAAAAGAAAAACCACACAAGTAGCAAAGTTTCCTTCCCTTATTTATTTCAAGTTTCAAATATTTACATTACGTTCATTGGGAAGGTTTTCAGCAAAGTCCTAACGAGTAGCTCAGGATGCCAAAAACTACATTAAAGGGCAGGATCCTAACTGCCTGAATGGAAGTCAAATAAAATCACACAGCAAACTTTCCTCAACAGGCACATGGCATTAAGGTATATTTCATTAAATTAAGAGGCAAAAAAATCAATATTTGCTTCGCTACTGATCTGTGTGTGCATGTTTATGTCACAGTGCTGACATGCAAGAATCATCACTGTACAGTTCTAACATAAAAGCACTCAGTCAGCAAGAACAAAACTTAAACTAGCTGTAGACTTACATCTTCACTTAACCCTTGGTTAATTGGTAACAAATGTGCAGACTCCTGCTCTCTTCAGTGTTTGTTACCACCCAAACTATTTACCAACTCTCAAAAACTGGCTAAGCACTGGGTAAGCACAGCCTGCCTAGACTTTTAGGCAAAGCTTTGTTTATGATTAGATTAATAAAGAAACAAGACTACTTAATCTAATCTCAGATTATTTAAGGGCACAACAAACCCACTGGGAATAATGCTGTTTTTAAACTAGAAACTGCCTACATCAGACAGTGAAAAAAGGATTCAAGTCTGGGTTATGGTACTAGCCGACTAGGACTGGATTCCCCAAGAACTAGTGCACAACTGACTGAGCGCTGCCAGTGGTAAAGTGGGATTGGTCAGAATGGATTGTCTTGGCTGCACAGCGACCCCTGCACCTTGCCTGGCACTTGTAGTGCACTCAGTGAGGGACATGCCTCTGCTCCACTCAGCTCCACAGGGGCAGGGCCCCTTGTGGTATGTTAAAAGGCGAGTGGCTCAAAGGGGAATGGTGCGGAAGATTGTTTAAACTTCCTCATTCTGCCTGGGTGCGGTCATGGGGTTTATGCAGTAGTTGTTACCCAAGATGTGCAACAACACACAGCTGGCTACTCCATATACACAGGACACGTAACAAAAAAGGAATTACTCCGGGCAACTGGACAAAAAAAAACATATGTATTTAATAATTTATAGCTTTAGATTTTTTTATTGTCTGAGACCTGGGAAAAAGATCTAATTAAAGAAACAGTTTAATTACAGTCATTAAGATGTCATACAGAAGGAGAATCATAAGGTTGTGTGACACCTGAGAGCCATAAATGCAAAGCTCCTGGCATAAAACCAACCTGCACGTACGTACTGGAGAAGAATCAGTCCATTCATAAGCTGGCTAATCAATAAAGCTGGAAAAAAGCTGACAAAAAAAGGAAAAGCTGTAACAGACTGAGAGGGACCAAGCTGGCCACTGGGGACTGATCAGGCATGCTGCTTCCTGGCTTGTACAACAGAATGAGTCGCATTATCCTTAACATGATGTGTCTGAAATTGCCCTAATGTGGACTGATGACTCAAACATTTTCCGAAAATGTGGCATGTGGTTGTCTGTTTTCAAACTTTTTCTGGGCTGAGCTCTTTGAAGCAGATCTCCATACCCCCCCCCTCCGCCCACTCAACCTCCATCAAACCCCTCAGGCCCCCAGCAGCTAAAAATATCAATTTTACCAGATCCAAGACTGTATCCCTCGCTGCCTCGGAAGCAGATGTCTGGGTAAAACCCTCCCCAATAAATACTACACAGACTAAACAAAGGGGAAATTGTCTTTTTTTTCCCCACTAACCCCCACCCCACCAACCCTAGTCTCCCCATCTGTAATCCACACCTCCGGACATTTCCATCTGCAAAAGGGATTTTCCTCTGCACACAATGGAAAAGTCTCTGTGGGCCCAGCGATGGGGCCTGGAGCCCTGTCGCAGTAGAAGGAGCACATTCTGGTAAGGCAGATTTTCCACATTCCATGGGATAATGGGCAAGGCCCAGCCATAATGCACTGACACTCTCATGCCTTTCCCTTCTGGTGCCCTACCCCTGTTTTCTGGGTAATGCAAGCATCAGCTTTCACCAAAATATTGCAATACGACTGGAAATGCGTGTGGTAAGCCAAGGATTCCTGGTATGACAGCTGGAAAATGACCACAATCCCAACCATTAGAATCACGATTTTGAAAACTACTGGAAACAGTAGTGTAGTGTAGATAAGAGCAGAAAATAACTCACTTCTTCCACCAACGCAGAAAAGATTTCAATGCTATGAACGTGATTCACTGTTTGAACTAGGATTACTTACTCAGTTTCTTTTTGGACCTGCCTTGAGTGTTTTTGGGGGCTTGTGTTTGGTGTAGATTAAGTGTTAGGCTCGACTAGAGCCAGAACCCGTTAGTGGACTCCCTATCAAAGTTTCAGGTAAAGATCAACCTGAACCTCAGCTCTCTAAATTTAAGCAGTTATCACACAACTGTAACACTGGCTTTGCTCACACCTTTACGGTTGTCCTAAACCTAGCTCAACCCGAACCTAAGCAAAAAATACCAATAATAGCATAAAACAAAAAACATATTCAAATAATATTACAATCCACTGTTATTTAAGGCTTACCATCCCAAAAACAAATCTTAGTCACTTATGACTAAGTAAAAAATAACACCTCATTATTAGGGAGAAGGACAGGATAGTAATGCTGATTTTTTAGGCGCTGCCTGGAAGTTGGAAAGAGTGTAGCAGTGGGAGACAGCAAGTGTGAGTGGGGTAGTATAATGCAACACAAACAACCTGGGAAGTTTGAATGTTTTTAGTGAGTTTTTAGCGAGTGTCAAGTCAAGACACCAGTCCTTACAGCAAAGTCAAGTCTCAAGTAATTTCACTAAAGTCTCAAGTGAAACAAATAGAGACTCATGTCTAAATCTTAACCCAAATCTCAAATCACAAGTAAAAACTCTGAATCCACTCATGGTATTATGGATGGATTCTGCAGGGACACAACTTGAACAAAAAAAGATGCTGAAAGGTTTGTAATCCAAACCTAATTTGATGATCAGCATTTATAATGATGGCCTGGCGCTATCAAATTTATACAGTAGTACAGTATACTGGAGCAACTGGAGTATAGCACCCGCCCATGATGGGATTTAAAACTGTGACCCACTGGTCCAGAACACTAACCACTACCACTAGACAAGACCCTGCTTGGATGGAACCCTTCAATAACCCCCACTGAGAGCAAGCTACCTTACTATGAGATGCAGTGAAAGAGTGATTGCGCCAGTCACACTGTCCTGCATATCTGGACACTATATTTATTACAGACAGAGTCTGGAAGATCCAGCTCCTGACAAAGAGTCAAAAATCTGTGCAAATCTCCTTCTGTACCACCAAGTAATCAATCAACCAATAACTATTAACCAAGAAATGGGTACACACCAGTCTGCCATCTTGCCCCACATTGGTCTGGCCTCTCACCACCGTTCTGATGTTGTCATCCAGGCGTCTGCGACACACAATTCAAAACTTCAATTCACTTTTTCAACAACAAACTGCCGAATGTCTCGCAACCTGTATAGTGAGGTACTGATTGGTAGTGCTCTGCTTACCTGATTTTCAAGCGAATTTTGTTCACCACATCATCTATGTTTGCCAAGGACTGTAAAACACAGCAAAGAGGCTTTTATAAACACACACGGGCACAGATCTGAAGAACTGCTCCCTGATCAAAACCCAGTACCCCAGGACAATTAACAGTGCAGAAAATATTACAAGTGTTTGCATTCTTTGCCTATTGTTATGATGCCATTGCATCTTGCATATTAAACATTTGTGAATAAAGTTCAGAATCTAACAGCAGTAAAATTTTATTTGGGAGCTAGTACTAAAAACATGCTCTCAAATGGAAACACTACCCTCTGGTGGAAAACTGCTAAAATCAACTCTTTCGAAACAGGATGGTCTACTCGAACAGGACCTGAGGTTTCTATTAATGTGTTCCTCTACTTCAAGGCCAATGAGCACCACAAAATGATATGCAATATCATCCTGATGCTTTATGGAGCCTTCTAAATTCCCTAATACTTAGAAATGTAAAGCTAAGCAATACCCACCAATGGAAACATAGGACTTATCTTATGAATCGATAAATGATTTTACTTTTTTCCTAGGGTTGTTGTTATCACAGTATTTCTTTGAGGGATGATTCATGCAGTCTACAATGGTAAACTACAATAGTAAACCATGCATGCTATATACAGTAATGCATTCAGCATGTAAATATGTGAACTATCTAAATGTGCATTCTCACTAATTTAAAAAGGATTTAGTCCACTTGTCCTAGATTTCAGTTTCAATTAAGCATTCAATAAACAAATAAGTCTGCATCGGCCTGTGCACAGTGTGTATCAGGAATGTGGGTTAAGCACGACACACAGTATTGGGGAGAGGCAAAATATATATATATATCTAATATTGGAACAGTGTTCTAATGTTTTGTTAGTTGGATGGTTTAGAAGCCCTACCTGCTCAGTAGGAAACAGGGTGTTGATGTACTCCACAGCATTGAAATCTGCTCTGTCCAACGGGTCCTGACTGGGGAAAACCTAATAACAACCAAACAGTTGATTATGGACTATTAGCAACAACTGTACATCAAACTTCATTTACAAAAAACAGTGTGTCCGCTAAAACAAGCACAATACTACGGGTGTATGCTAATTAATGTGTTAGGATGTGTTTACAATGTCCAATTCAGTATCTTTGCAAGAATTCCCAGCACATTCTCTGCAAAGGTCAGACTGATAAATTAAAAGCACCTTCTACACTGCTGCAATTATTTTGTTACAGCCATGCAAGTTAACTCTCGGATTTTTTAGTTACATTTTAAATACCAAGAATTAGGATCAAGAAATATTTCCCACATTTCAAAGGCGAGAAAAAACGTTATCATAACATGTACCTGAGGTTAACAGCTGGGTCCTGACTAAATGTGGTAGCTCGTCCTGCACTGTATACCACTAAATTTAAATAAATCCCAAACATTGAGCCAAATGCGTTTTGTTTACTGGCCCATGCACGATTATCAATAAGAATAATGGTTACCTGTTCTATAGCTAACTGGACTTCGGGAGTGAGGTGTAAAATTGCCTCTAATTCGTCCGCAAATTCCAACTCCTCTTCCTCCATCGCGGAAAGCTCATAAGATCGATGTAATACTTCCTCAAACACGGGGCTTGTGGGATGTTGGAGGACTACTCTCCACGGAAACCATAGAGTTCTGTTGATTTTTTTCTTGTTGCACTTTGTCTTAACACTTGACATTTTGCAGTTATTTTTCGTGAAAGCTTTGAACATGCATACAGTTTGTAAAAGAAAAAATATCTAGTGTTGCTTTCTAACTTAATTTTAAAAAAGCTTGCAGTACTTAAACTATCATACGTTTTAAGTGCAGAAACCAATTATTTTCTTAAAGTGTAATTTTCGCTATTTAGTGACAATTTGTAACACTTCCACAAAGCTTTAATTTCTTGTAGTAACTCAAAATTTGAAAAACCTACAAATAGGTAGTATTTAAGCTTATAAATGTAAACTCCTTACAACAGAGCTGAGTAGGATTTAAAAGTCTCTTGCAAGACTTTGTTTGTGGCGCTTGCCAAATCTTACTCATTGAACATCGCGATTGATCACAATCCTGAATTGTCGTTATTATAGCTATGTACAGTATGGACTGAAACCTCACATACAAAAGAAGAAAATACGTCAATTTTGTATTCTGACAGAGAAATATTTTGATTAATTAGGAAAAAAATCAAAGATTAAAGTACAGTTCAGTTTATTCCAGTTTAATACACCCCTATCCATTGACTATACTCCTGTCCGTTTTGGACAAGTGCTTAGTTTAGTACCAGGTTGTAGTGAGCCATCACTGGCCAGGTTTCCAATTCATTGTGGAGGAGACCTAGAATGTCCTTTTCAAGCCCCTAAGATTCATTTAAAAAGGGTGAAGACCTCTCTCCTGGTCTCCCCCTGCACGTTTCCCTAATAACTCCAATTTGTTATCATTTCAATGTGTCAGGTGAGATGTTGGGAACAGTGAAAAAAATGGAAGAAGCAAAAGGTATGTTGAATGCAAGTATCAGAAGTAAGACAAATGACAGAGGGCACCCATTTATTTACAAAAATATTGTCTACTGGGTATAATAAAGGCACACGACAGTTAAATCAAACACAACGCACAGCCACTAGCGTCTTACCTTACTTTTAAAGTTAGTGCAAAAATATAAATATGTCTCTCTGCTTATTTTATAGTTGCATCAAAAAACAGTTACAATTAGGTTTCTTACACAAAGCAACAAATCATTTTCTTTTTTGGAGCTCATAGCATCTTGGTTTCAATAGTTCTGTTATAAAGATTGTTCACTGGTGTATTTTTGTTAACAAAAACCTGTCTGTGCCCCACTTTCCTGTTTTTAAGATGTAGCCTCTGCTTCCACCCATCGACACGTTTTCAGTCCGTCTGCCTGAGAGTTGAGGCACAAATCTCTTTTTAACATGTTTATTTGTAAGGGACATCAATGAGTCAAGTTAAGCAAGGGCTGTAATAATAAACAGCCTTTTGGGCTAAGAGAAAAATCAGGACTTCAGTTTTAAGATGAGGAGACAAAGCTTACACAGCTCAAATGTGTATTTAAAAAATAAAGCACATATAAATGTTTCTGCATGTAAAATAACTAAATACAATCATTACATATCTTTTAAAAAGTGAAAAAGATTCTTCTGCATTCTAAGTAGAACACAATGTAAAAATCTGGCATTGTAAACAGGAGAAAGAGATGGAGAACTTTTGCAAAGGTTTGTGTCTAAATGGATTTCTTGCCTCATGTCTGAGCAGTCTCTTACTGACAAGCTTTTTTCGCCACCCCTGTCCGATCCCTTAGCCTTCCATCTGTCATTTTCACCTGCATTTCTAGCCATTTTCATTTCTGTACATATTTCAGAGCAAATCTAATTTCTTTCTGCAATGGGTTCGCGACGGCTGTCCCAGGAACAGTGGGCATCACCTGCAGTTTTCAAGTGTTTAAATCTGAAGTTCTCTGTCTTAATTACTTTTGTTAAACTGTGTTTCTAGGCTTATCTTGGCTGCCATTGATCACACCAGCTGCTGAACAATCAACCTGTCTTAACATCATTCTTGTCTCTTCTCACAACTGTAATCCATGATGGAAGTCATCATGAGACACAGTCATCAGTGAGATCAAGGCAGGCTAAGAAAAGAACAATTCATCAAAATTCCCAATTAGTCTACTGTCTCTATTTCTGGAAACAAGGTCAGTACTGTGACTGCCAGGCTGCTCAAACGTAAGACAGGGAATCTGGGAAACAGCAGAGAAAATGCTCTTTGTTGAAGAGGGACTGCATTCCCTGTTCTCGTTAAATGAAAGATCATCGTCGCACATCAGGCCACCTTCAGCCAGCTCAGGTCATCAGACCTTAAAGACAAGAAAAGACATGCAAAGTTTTACTAAACAATTACAATCTACATGACGCAAGAGAAGCAAAAAATATGATGTCATCATATATTCTTACAAGTACATGAAAGTTACTGACAGACAATCACGATATAATACCATGTAGATGGCTTATTGAACGCATGGATGCTTGCCTTTTATTTGCGATTAACCTTTCAAAAAAGATTTTGCAACTCATAAAATTTTATAATACAGGAAAACAGTGAAATGTTCTATGACAAATATTTACAATTTTAAAAAAAACTTCCCTGCCAGGAAGTGCCAAGATCTTGCTAGATATGGATCCACCAGCGACAGGCAGGAATCCTTTATTAGATCTCTTATTCATTCATGCAAGGACACTTACAATACTCCTCACTCAGGCTTACATTAGAGCAACGTTGCTTGCAGGCTATGTGGGGGTCCCCATTCTGCCTGTCTTTCATTTCTAGACCATGGTAATGACACTGTCCATTCTCAAGGTATCAAGGAACTGTGGTGCCAGATACTAAACCCATTTGCATTTCACTCACGCAGCTTGTGTTTTTGTTATGGTCCTTCCTGCTGCCATCATTTCAGCCACCTGGGAAACGGCAGGATCAAAGTTCAAGCTGGCCACAGCAACAACCTCATCATTCCTGTAATCAAGGGTGGAGATGTCAGCTGACTGTGACTGTGACTACCCATTGGCTCATGGAGGAGGAATGGGATGTTGTCCACCGACAACATGCTGGGTGTCTGCAGGCTTGCAGTGACTAGCTCCTCTTCCAGGTGGCGCTAACTCCCCAGTTAAACCATAAGTGTGCAATTTCAATCTTTGAGGTCCAGAATCAAACAGGTTTTCTAGATCTCTTGAATTATTATTTCTAGATCTCTTGATTTTTTCACTAACTCGAAATGCCAAGTTGGTATCAGTCTTCAGGCATCCAATGCTCACTGGTGTAACTGCAGCCAAAAACACTGTTTTTTTTTTCAGAATTTATCAAATACAGTTACAAAAGCACTGCTACTCCGACATCGCTTTCATCATAAGAGGTGGCATACCCTACTTACTTGATATAAAATGCAAGGAACTTCATTTCTTCTAGTTTGCCTTTCATGACAATCTCAGTGTACCCTTCCCCGTAGCCTGCAAGTGATGAACAAGAGCAGATAATTGGTATTGAGAATCCTGTACCCACAGGAGAAGAATGAGAAGATGTAGACAGACTCCTCACATGTGCCAACCCTTTGAGCCAATCCTCATCTGGCAGGCGATATCTCAGGCGATACAGGACATTCAGTCCCCACTGGTGGAGAAGCATGCATCTCGCATTACTACAAGCCTGAAGGCACCTGGAGGTAACAGGGGTTGCTGTGTCTCCCAGTGAGCACTGGCCAGCAAATACCAGACCTGCCGCTACTGGCCAACTGCATGATGAACCCAGAATCCCGGGCACAGTCAGCTGCAGACATGACCGAAGCTTGAACCTGCTGAATGAACCATCTGGATGAGAAGCCCCCATAGAGACCATCTTTGATTCTGAGACCATCATGGAAAGAATTACACCATGGTCTGCTTCTGTTGTTTGGCGGCATGTTTGTTCAGACAGGTCGGGAAATACCTGCATATCGGAAGCTCTTTCCTAGCAACACTGTCCAGAAGAAAGGAACAGAGTTGATTTCCGTTGGTATGTTCAGCATGTTCAAGGCAGCAATCCTTCCTGTAAAGAATTCACAACAACAGATAGATAATATCCAGTTATTTGCATGTTTTGTAAGTGGAGAAAGACATCTTATTTTACCATTTAGATTCCATGAGAACTGTCGGCATGGTGAGATCAAGACCGAACCAGAATGGGCTCTTTCTCTTCAGTAAAAAATCAACTGCTAATTGCACAACAACTGAGCAGTGTATCTCTGAGAACGTTACTCTCTTGTTTTGAATGCATTACACAGTTGCTTAGATCCACAACCTCCCAAGGCGTCCTGAAAGGGACTTTTATATAACCAAGGCTGTAAGGGACGTGCGTTTGGGATCCTTCGCTCCCACATGGATGTTACATATCGTCACTTCACCCTATTAGGAGTGGAGCCTTGTGCCATTTAAGCCATGTGACACCACAGAACTGCTCATGTGCCCCCTACAAGACAGAAGCCTCACTGAGGGGGATCACTTTACTGAGGACTGACAATTATGGGATAAACATTTTAAAATGCATTCCAAATAAATCATGTCAAAAATTTCAGGCTAAATATAATAAAGTCAGTTAACACTTTATGGGCTTCAAATGGAATTGCATTTTTGTTATATAACAAATGAGCTGTTGACCTTTAAATAACCTATAAGAAAGATTTATATTTGGAAATTATATGACTATTGTAAATAAACATGGTTATTGATACCTGGCAGGAACATCATACAGTATATTCCTGTTATAAAGAATTTAGATACGGATTCTGCATCCCCTAAATCACAACAGGAAGTGTTTGTGATGAAAGGTTGTTCTGTTTTTTTTTTACCGTGAGCTTGCGCAACCTGCCAGTGCCCAATGTTGACTTGTTCATTTTTCCACAGGGAGAGAGGGAAGGAGGCAATATCTCCGGCGCAGAAGACTCCTGGGACATTGGTCCTCATAAACTGCAAGTCAGGATCACCAAAGTAAGACACTCAACAGGTCTATGCAGAGTCTGGCTTGTAGTGGCTCTCATTTTCAAATGCCCACAGCTGATCACCTTAATACCTACCACATGCAGTTGAAGACTGAGAATCTTGTAGGGATACCAGTGTTATTTTCTGTGTGCATTGGTGTAAGACTTTAAATAGTTCAGTATTTGATGCTGAAAATCTTTTATGATTGAAGTAAGGCTCATGGACAGACAGTCCCTTAGGCAAATAATTGTTGATTTTTGGGGGGAAGGGATTATGTTGAAGAATTTAAAGTATGATTGAACTTTGCACTATTTAATAGAAATCTATTGAAATCTAGGCTAGGCTGATGAGCATACTGTTTCAGGGTAAACAGAGAAATATTACCAAGAACAGGAAAGTTAATATTCTGTTTTTACATGAATTGTTAACCACAGAATAGTAGGCAGGTGCAACATTGTGTTTGTCAAACCTGCAGGTGATTGGGAGATCCTCTTAAGACCCTTAAACTGAAGCACCCTGGTGTTCTGCAGTGTGTGTAGATCTGACAGGTGCTCCCTTGGGTGAGCTCACAGTGAGAGACCGCCCTGAGTGGATCAGCTTACCTTGTCCACAATGACAGTCTTCTTGGAAGTCAGCTTCACCGAGCTCTCTTTCAGGAAATCTGAGTTGGGGATAACACCTTGGAAAACGAACAGAGTGACATGCTTATTGTACAGTTTAAACAAAACAAGCGTGCCTGTTGTGTTCTGGAAACCTGAGCACCTGAGATCGCTCTTACTCCAGTAAAATAATTATCAGCTCAACTAGGTGTTTTTAACAGGCTTTATGCAGTCTTTGGGGAATGAAACTCTCATTTAATAGCATAGTACCTACAAAGGAACAAGTAATAGGTTTATTCTATGCTGAAAAAAAGAAGAAAGAGAACACAACGTTTCGGCCGTGGAGCCTTCTTCAGGTGAGCCTTCTTCCTTTGCAGCCTACGCATGCTGACGCAGCTACCCACCTGAAATAGTACCTACAATACACCCAGGGTTGTGAGCCATTGTTAGGAGGTTAAGATGTAGAGTCCATTTTGCTTAAAACAAATTTAAGGGGATCTTTATACCTATTGCAACAATGAAGATATCTGCAGGCAAGACTTTCCCACTTCTCAGCACAACTTCCTTGACCTGCAGAGACACCAGCAGTCAGTTTTATGGGAGTGGTACTCATTATACTCAATAATTGATTCACTTTCAGTGAACAATGTGTGGTGTGTGATTGGAATGGCTCTGTACTAAAGCCCACACAAAGCATTTTCACATCCCCCTAATTGGCATAAGTGTTAAAAAGCAGAATTTTAGTAGGTGAGGGGTGATTCGTTATTAAAAATGTTGGACAAGTAAATAATGGTGTCAGTGCTCTGTCTCTCAGGTGTCGACAGACACAAAATTTCAACGTGTGTGAGATAAATTCAACATTTTGAGCGCTGCAGCTGAATCTACCTTTACTGTACCTTTCCACCTTCCCCTTTGACCTCAGTCACTGATTCGTTCATGTAGAACTTCACCAGCTTATCCTCCAGCATCTTAAAATGTTTGAAAAATACATCATGATGAGTTTTTCCTCATTCTCTAAGCACTGTTTCCAAAATACGTGGATGCCAGGCTATGTTGCGAGAGAGACAATTAAGTAATGACAGAGATCAACCAACCAACAAATTGTTTTCATGCTCATCTTGCAGAGAGTCCCAAACTACATTCATTTATTAATCCAAGACTAGAAAGACTCTTTGATTTTTTATAGTTTTCTAAAAAAAGATATTCTAATCAAAAACACTACTTAAGTAAATATTCTTTAATGATTCAGTTCATGCCTTAGTCTTCTTTCCAGTGTCCATCTATCCATTATCAGAAAGCTGCTTGTTCCTGTAAAGAGGCACGGCAATCTGATTCCTATCCCTAAAGCATAGAGCGTAAGGCGACTGTGCAATCACACTCACTACTTATGGACACTGCAGCCAGCAAGTCTTTCATGCTGAGGAAGACACTGGAACACTCAGAGAAAACCCACACAGACATGGGGAGAACATGCAAACTCCGCACAGAAGGCGGTTTTGGATCTGTTGGTAGTTTTATAAACCTATCTTTTCTACAGCAAACCTTCATGGTGAGTCTCCCGATCTCAGAGCCCAAGGTCTTCTGAAAAGGGACCTCACTGCTGCCAATTACAGTCACACTGGAAGCTCTGTCAGACAGGCATGATGCCACCTCCATACCTGCAGGAATAAATAACATCTTTCAAACACAATAGATTCAGTGTGCAGGGCTGCAGCTCAAAGACAACCAAAAGAAAATAAAACAATAGGCTCCATAGAATTTCACATGCAACTGCCTTGATTGATGACAAAGCCGAGAAAAGCTGCAGCAAATTGGTACTGTATGTATACCTATGAAGGAGGTGCCCAGGATGACTGTGTTCTTGCCCAGTGCTTCCTGGTGAATTTTCGTGGCATCATCAGGAGTCTGGAGCAGTCTCACATTGTCCAGGTCAGCACCAGGGCAATGCAGTATCCTGGCTCTGAGGAATCATAATACACACCAGGCACCATGCTACAGTACATCCTCGTAGTACTTAGTATCAGCATGAGCAACCAGAACCCAAAATAAAGAACTTCCAGGCATGTTCTGAGATTTTATACAATATCTAAAATATACCTCATGCTGATTTGAGAAATAGTTTATAGAAGTGCTGAATAATTTCCATACTTTGTAAATACAATTGAATATTATATGCCATGTGAAAGTGTCAAAGAGGGTCTCATTGTGCTCCCAGTGTTAGCACAGGACTGTTTAAGACAGCAATGAGAACAGGATACCGACCTGCAGCCCGTGGCGATCAATAGCTGATCGTATCGCTGTGAAGAGCCATCATTAAAGGTGATTACGTTTTTATTTGTGTTCACTGATGTTGCCTTTAAAAACAAGGGCAGACCAGTCAGATAGCATGTAAAACATTTTGTGACCGGACATGAATATGGATAACACATCAGCTCTGCAACCAGATCAGGTCGTTTTGCTTCAGTCTTCACTCAAGCTTAAATAATTGAATTTATATGGAATGCAAGTGAATTGCAACATGTGTGCTTTCTTTTCTTGGACATTGTGAGTCTTTTCACACACTCATATTAAATTATCTCTAGTCCGTTTACTTAGATAATATGATAATATTATCTTAATGTATATAAATAGATACATATTTAAAATGTGTAAATAGATCATAGATAATATTTAGATAAGAATAATAAGCTTCACTCCACATATTCAGTTTACTTTAATCTTAGAATCACACATGCAAAGGTCTCGCTGTCTCACCTCCTTCCCCAGCCACACCTCAATGTCATACTGCTGGAAAAAGTCTGTCTGCCGGAGGAGAATATTTTGGTCCTGCACACTCAGGACCTGAAAAGCACAAGTTGGGAACAGTGCTCACCTCTGACAGGAATAAAACATCTACCTTATTTATATCTCATCAGATGTGGTTGCACTTTCAGCCTGAAAAACAGACTCTTTTTAGACCACTGGCACGTTCCTACATTCCAAATTGTCCACTGCAGGCCTGGCACACGTTTTTTTTTTTCAAATGGTTCAACTCATAGGTGTGCAACACCTGTACTAAAGGGCCGGGAAATTTGGCTCAGATAAATAAGTAGACTAATAAAATAGTTAGAAGAGCTCTGGACAAGTGAAAACCTTTAGATATAACCATACTACATCCCTGGCTGGACTAGAAACTTGTAAAGATGACCTGAAGTGGAACTGATTGCCAGGGTCTGTTGCTGCAGAACCCTTGTCGATCATGAATGTTCTGCTTTATGTCGTCCAAGCTGTCATCAAGCTGGCTGACACTAAAGCATACCTTGCTCAGCTTGGTCTTGTCATAAGGCAGCATGTTCTCCCTGGTGACCATGATGATCCGTCCTCCATAGCGCTCTTGCCGAAGGGTTTCTGCACACAGCAGTGTTGCAGGGCCTGCACCAGGGGCAAGGAGAAGTATAGCAATTCTGGCCATCTTAAATATCATTGTGATTGGACCATTAATTCATATTCATTCCCATAATGCACTGTACCTGATTCTCTTAATTCCCACCCCAAAACTAGAGAGTGTTCATTTTAATATCTATCTATCCATTCATGTACAGTAACTAAGTAACAACAGTATTGATTTGAGTAACGCAATAGAACCCCCCTGTACTTCTGAAATGGGTTGAGCTCCATGCTTTCCTCACCTCCACCTATCAGCACCACAATGTGAGATTCTCCAGGCATTCGGCAGCCCATTTTCTTGACGCGCTTGGTCATTTCCAATGCCTGGGAGGAAGAGACAGAGAGGCTCGGGATAGCCGTTTCGGTCTTGGAGTGATTTTGAAAAGTAACTCTGAACATTAAACACAGACTATTAACTCCAGTCCTTCAGGTTCAGAATTAGAGAAGAATTCTAAATCACTTTCTGTCACCAACAGCTATAGATAGGCGGCTTAAATTCATCCAGTTAAAATGATGATCAACTTGATCAGGTTATTAAGGGCAGAGGTGGATTGAAAACCTCTAGCCTCCCGGCCTGGGGTTCTGCACCCTTACATTAAAGCAAGGACACTCAGATGAGTTTATATTACAAGTCATTATGCAAGCTGATAATACGAGACGTGTAAAGATACTGGCTATAATGCTATACGTGTTTTGACTTCATAGCAACATAGCAAAAATAGCCTAAATAAACTATGTGGTAGAGCTAAGTAAAAATAGAGATGTTATGCTGCTTTGGAAAAAGTTCAGTAGCTTCTTCATTTGTCTTGTGGTGAGTTGTACAGCTTACATTAAATACGAAAACCTTTACTGATGTTCCAAACAAAATGAAACAATCTACAGCTGTGAGCTATGAGTGTCTTATAACAAATATTTTTACATTGTGGGGGGAGGGGTTCTCCACAAACAAGTTGTATCAACCCTTGTGAAGAGATTAATTAATTAAGACTGTCATGAATGAAGATGACTACTAATCTTTAAAAAGAGAAAACGCAAGAAGCAGAAGAATCAGTAGAATGATGGTGTGGAATCTAGAAGTGAGGAATGACCATTTGTTATGAACACAAATAAATAAGCGATATTAAATGAATAACAGCCCATCATTTCTGATCAAAACTCACCTTTCATTCTTATAGTTTGAGTTGTTTGCTCTCTGAACAATGTACAACATGTAGTTATTACATACCTATAAAGCACAGTTTAACAATTAAGAAATATTTTATGAAGAAGAATAAAAATGTAATGAATGCACATGCTTACCTTTTTAGTAGCTGACACATACACTTTACTGTCCTCAATCTTCACCTTAGAAAAGGAATTAAAAAAAACGTTGCAAAGGTATCAGCTAAAATCTCTGCCTGGCCCCAACTTACCTCTTTAGTAGATATGCTCATTATTTATGTAATACATATATACAGTATGTATTTTACAAGGAACTCCTTTTAAAGTTATGGTATTTTAACTACATGCAGTCACTATTAACTATAGTTATGGAAATATTAGTTAGCAACACTACAAAGCAGACCCGTCTAAACAAATGTCTAATTCCACACTTTATATGTGCACATGAAGTCAAAGTTAGCAGACATACTGTATGCAATGAGATTATCAATATTATCAGCACATGAGCATATACCATATATAGACTCATTGTATCATTGTAGATCTTTAAGTACATGGTGCCAAAAACCAAATTTTAAATCTTTAACAATAGGTTTCCGTTTGTTTTCTATGTCTAGTTCAAAGTTTAACAGGTCAATAGCGCTTCTAAGTACACTTAACTCTGAGTCATGGTTTGGGCTATGTTGTCTTTGCACACAATACCAAGGAATTTCGCCTTCCAATAATTTATAAAAAAACGTCCCTGCATGCCAGTCAGAATACTTGGTTAAACGTCCATAAATAGAAGACAGAAAGTAAAGAAACACACAGGCCTCTCTGATTACCTTAAAGGAGGGCAGACTGTCCAAGCCAGGATATTCCTCTAAGTCACCTGTCTTAATATTGAAGCATGCGCCATGCCAGGGACACCGCACCCTGTTCCCTGACAGAGCCCCTGAAGAGGAACAGATTCCAGCAAGAGATCTGCTTTGATATCAGGTAGTTCAGCAAGTAGTTCATTACAATGACCATTAACAATGCAAACCCGTGTGTGCCTTTCTATCTAGCAGAACCATCACAGACCAGCCCCTGCCCCTCTTTCATCTCCCTGACAGTGTCCCATCAGGGGTGTGTCCTGGCCCCCGATGCTTGCCAGGTTAGGCTCCCACTCCTCCTGACCCTGTACTGGATAAGGTGGTGAGAAAATGGATGGATCCTGTAGGACTGGGACTGAAAACTGTGCTATTATTTCACAAAGAGAAAACACAATGGCAAACTGCAATGGTTATCAATGGTGCAGGAGTGTCTCAGCACAAATGGGTTGTTTCTAGACACACTGAGGATGGCCTTACATGCGCCTCTCAATTCCTGATGCCACAGAGCACTGGAAGGCTGTTCTGGTCTAGGACGGCGAGGGGGGGTTACCTTTCCAGAGGGGGGCGCCATAGTGCGTGCACAGGCCTCCGATCGCGCTGTACTCCCCCTTGCTTCGCACCAACAGGACTTTGTGCCTCCCCACCTCCACCTCCTTCATCCTGGAGAAACGCAACAAGAGCGAGCCGTGACCGAGACTCTCCCACCAGCGCACCCAAAGCCCTGATGCACAACGACGGGATAAAACTCCTTCTGAGAGCGTGGGAAAGGAGCAGGATACAGGGCACATATATTTACCCAGAGTTTATTTTCCCAGAGTTCCCCGGGGTCTTAATCCATATACTTCTCAATTACAAAACAAATGATGAATATCACATAGACTGCACACATAGGCTTCTATTCCCAGCCTTGACCTCACAGCTCACATGTGACAATCCCTGCATGTATTTCTATATTTCTGTATTACTGTTCTTTCTATTAACTACAGTCCTCCAGATGGGCATTTTTTGCACACAGCAGAGAAGTGCATTGTGTGGCCCTCTTCCTTAGTCCCAAGGGAACTTCAAAGCCATACATCAGCCCCCGGGTCACACTCCAGATCAATATCTTTCCCTTACTGGGAAGAAAATGTGGCAGGCCTCTCCTGGTCACTGGTCTCCATTCATTCATCAAAGGTGCTGCTCAACCAGACGTTATTTCAGTATCTATTTTTTTCCACACAGAGCACACTATCAACAGTGCTTGGCTATAGCTGGTTTTATACAGTATAACCCACCGTTCTCCTGTGTCCACAATAGACTGACTCATCAACACTGTTCTGGCTGTTTGTTAATACCACAGTTAACTGCATTTGTGCCTCCATGAACTTACTGTCCATCCTGCAGATCAGAGTCCAGGCACACCACTGCTGTGACCTCCTCCTGGTCTGAGTCTGGCTCTTGTCCACTGATAGCAGCTGAAAAGCACAGTAGTCCAGTCATTGACTGCTAAAACGACTCCACTTGCTGATCAGTGTAAGATCCTCAGTGCGTATCTGTTCTTATTGGTTGGTAGACTGCAAACCGTTCTGCTGACGGAATGCTAGTTGTGTGCCACAACTCAGTGTCCTCACATCTCCACTCCAACATCTCGCAAACGCAGGTTTTGTAACAACGTCGCCGACTACAGGAAACAGAATCAACCAATCAAGTGGATCTTAACTCAAGATCCTAATCCTGTTTTGAGACTGAAAGTAAGATTGACACCGACGCTGATGAACGTTTCGCAATGACATCAGCATGTTTTAGGAATTACCTCCGTGGACGATCCACCTACTACTGATTTCAACCGTGTCGCCTGGCTACAAAATGTGGCGACAATGACACTGCGAGATCCTGAATGCGGACAAAAATAACGCATCACATTAACTAAACTGGAAACCGAATGTCTGTAATTTTTTTAACGGATTAGTATGACATATAGAGGTGGTGGATTATAGGGAGTGCATTAAAATTGGGTGTATTTCACTAAGCTTTTAA
Organism: Lepisosteus oculatus; assembly: GCF_040954835.1. Classification (NCBI taxonomy): domain Eukaryota; kingdom Metazoa; phylum Chordata; class Actinopteri; order Semionotiformes; family Lepisosteidae; genus Lepisosteus; species Lepisosteus oculatus. Next base: position 6,337,878 of record NC_090721.1, on the reverse strand, counting down.
GCAAAATAATGCACTCATTAAATAACCACTTAGCCGATGCTGCCCGAGCTACAGTATGTAGTAACATGTTGAGGGAGTGACGGGCTGTTAACGTTCTTGTACGCGTCCGACGTCCAAATGTTGCATTTCAGCTAAGTATATATACACACTAAATGTATAGGGCCGGCTTTCACAATAAATATTACTCACTTTTCGCTTGTCCCTTAGACATCCCTGAGCCTGCCATGAAACCACGACGAAACGCTATAGCCCGGTTATTGAAGAGGCGCTAGACAGCCAGTTGCGTTTCCCCAAACCGCTGACACTGGGCCGATTGCCGGGTGCGATGCGAAAGGACCAATGGAAGTCGGAACTGGATCCTGTAGCTTAGCAACCGTACCCCCCCCGGTGGGTCTGGGATGTTTGATCAGTGCTGATGAGTTGGATCGCAGGTGCGGTCAAAACAAGCGAAGCGCCATGAAAACATTAGTAGGCATTTGTTTTTAAATTCTTATATCACGGACTCCAAAAGTTCCGAGGCGCACAGAGAAAACTAACTGGCAGGAGCGCAAACAAACGTATTACCCGTAGCTATGCGGGATAGGTTTAAGGTTGTGTTTCAAGTTAAGAGTCAGACTGGCGAAACAGCCTGGGTGAGTTTGGAAATGTAGGCGATACGAGTTGGGCTTTTAACACGCCTCGGGGAGAGCAATGCACCGACGCCCCTAACACCTGTTAGATGCGGTTACATTTCTGTGTCCATCAATCCACCCATTTTTTAACCGCTTCTTCCAATTCAGGGGTCGCAGGGGACTCAGAACGGACACAAGACGGGGTACACCCTGACCTGAATGCCAGACTATCACAGGGCCGACACACACTTGGGGTCACTTTTCCCAGAAGCCAATTAAGCCACCGGTATGTTCTTGGACTGCGGGAGGAACCCGGAGCTCTCGGAGGAAACCCACGCGATAATGGGTTAAAAAAACAACATACGAACTCCACACAGATAGTACCCCAGGTATGGAATTGAACCCAAGCGCTGCAAGACAGCAACGCTATCAACTGCGTCACCGTACCGCTCTGAATGTCTATGTCGCCTTCATAATATTCAATGAAATATGCATCCGTCCACTTTCACTAACCTCATGCTTAGAGGTCAGCGGTGAACAGGTGTGGTTCCCGGAAAGGTAAATACACCGCTTTTACACCGTAAAAACAGGCGCAAGCCTGTATAAAGCTGCAACAACAGTCCGTAACAGAACAGAGACGTCGGTTATCTTCACAGCACGTACAGGACCAAATAAAGGAAGCTAGCTAAACTAGCTTTGGAAAAAAGCGGAGCCCAAAGATCATGTACTGAACGAACTTTAGTGTACACTTGGCATTGTTGTTGTCTCTTGTCCTGTTTAAGGACAACAGGTGTCAGCCGTACAGAAACTATTGTACGTGCACAAACACCGAAATCCCCACAAGATGTCGCCACACTCTACGACACAGAGCCGCTCTGTCGCTTACGTACTTCAGCGACACTACTATTGATGTTGCCTTCATGATCTTTTTCTGATTATAGGGGTTACGGGGATAAGGACGATCATAACCCATATCCTCACAATGATTGGGCAAATCGCCCTTGATTGATTTTGTAATAGGTTTATTCCATTCTGAAAAAATAAGAAAAAAACAACAACGTTTCGGGCTCACACCTGAAGAAGGCTCCACGGCCGAAACATTGTGTTTTCTGTCTTCTCTTTTCAGCCTGGAATAAACCTATTACTTGTTCCTTTGCAGCCTACGCATGCTGACGCAGCTACCCACCGGAACTACTTGATTTATTTTTCCAATTAGATTTTACATTTAACTTGTTTTGAATAAGGGCAGCAGAGTGGGACGGTGGTTTGCATTCATGCCTCGGAGTACTGGGGCTTTGGGATCAATTCCTGGGGCACTATCTGGGTGGAGTTTGCATGTTCTCCCCACATTGACATGGGTATCCTTCTGGTTTCCTCCCAGTGTCCAAAGACAGAGGGAGGATAATTGGTTTCTGGGAGATCTGGTCCGGTCTGGTCTGGTTCTGAGAAGTGGGTGCTTGTGTCGGCCCTGTGATGGACTGGCGTCTCATCCAGCGTGTACCCTGTTTTGCGCCTGTTGCTAGCTGGGATAGACTCCAGCTCCCCTCTGCTGGGTGCTGTGGTGCGAGCTATTTCTCCTCCAGTTTCGTCTGTGGAGGGTCCTTTTGTCTGCGGGCAGATCTCACAGCCTAGGGCTGACTGACAAACCAGCTGCAACGCAGGCGACCAGGTGTAGGATGCACTTCCGATCCATAGAACAAGGCATAACAACTAGTCACCTGACACCCGCTGTCCCACACCCAAATTGCGTCGCTCTGTGACGAGACTTGACAATTAAATGGACGCTTTTCACCTCTGATCTTCTCAAAAACACATTACAGCTCTGCTTTGGCATTGTGTAATTAACCCTCGAATTCTTTGTTGTAGCTTGAATGTCTGAAATTTAAAAAATATGTTTTAGATTAGAAAAAGAAAGGAAAATCAACAACAGTACATTTTAACATATATATGAGTTGCGTGTTATGTTGATTGTTTTTTTAAAAAAAACATTTGCAATTCGACTGCGCGGAATCGCTGCTGAAAAGGACTACAACTCCCATAATCCCTCAGAGAGGCGGTGTCAAAAAGACATTTGACGCCCATGTGATTTGAGAGTGAGTAGGGCGGGGATTCTGTTGTTTGGTTACTGTTAAGTAAAAAGTTACACAAGCAAAAGAGTGGGTTTGGTAATGTGCATTATATATCCGCGACATCGTATTCTTAGCCCATACTCGTAGCCGGGGATTAGACCAGACTTTTTTGTTTTACAAATAGTCATTCATTTATGCAGGAAAGACATTTGTCCAAAACAGGTTTGCCTGTCTTTTCCACGGACAAAACGCGGGATGTTGTGTAATGATAGCAAGGTTTTTTTTTCTGTCAATTTATTATAAAAGGAATTTGATTTGAGTTTTTGAGAACTTGGAATCGGGAGTTTATTATTTTTTTAAGTAATACTTGATGTCAGCATGTTTCGTTCAATAAAATAGCAAAAGCCAGAAACAGCCTTTCTCCTGTACGTGCGTGGTCTGGCACGTTGTATTCTCGAAAACGGATTGATTTGTAGACCTCTGGTGCGAGATGGATTTGAGCGCTGTGGTTTTAACCGTGGGAGGCTCCGTGGGGGTTTTCAGACTCGTTAATAATGGACTGGCAAAGTTGCCCATTCCAGAAACAGCTCGCCGAAACACATGGAAATGGAGGAACATCTCGACGTCTTTCATTCACAGCTTGATTACGGGAATCTGGGCTGTGCTTTGGTGAGTAGCGTATCGCCCCCGTGCATGGTGCGTTATTATTATTTTGTGCATCCCATCAGAACCTGACATTGTGAAGATCAGAATTCAATTATAAATACACCCTCGCTTTCTCCCGTCCACAGGCATATTGATCGGAGAATGGTTGTGACTCGTAGTCTGTCGCTCCAGCATCATAATACACATGTCGCGCTCTCTGTGAAAAATGATAACCAAGTAGCCCTTAAACAGTACTTTCGGTTTTGCTTTAGTGTTTAGACATATTCAAAACTACCGTTAACGCTATCTACGGCAGCAGGAGGTATCAACTTCAATTTCACGGAGGATCGCAAATTGCGTTTTCCCAAGAAGGACGCGAGTTACTCTCCATTCTTGCGAAGCTGCGAGGTCCTTACTGATTACACCCCCCTTTGCTGTTCAAGAACGCTGAATTACTGGCAGACGATTAGTAATTGGTTGGAACCATTCCCAAATGCTTTACTGTACATTGAACCACAGATACGTTTGATATGTATGCAACTATTGTATTAACCGTGGAGGTGAATTCTAAAGAAGATGTTATTCTCCAACGTGTTTTTCAATTCCGACAGTTTCTGTCTACACCCTGAGATGGCTGAAGATTTGATCTCCACCCATTCCAGTTTCTCTCATGCGCTGGTGTCGATATCCATAGGTGAGTGTCGATAAAGACGATGTTCATCTGCCATGAACTTTACAATTTCAAATGCCGTGGTCCTTTGCAGATACGCGTGTTAGGAAAGAATTTCGAGTCACACGCGTCTTTGACATCACGTGGAGCATTTGTTACAAAATCACACACGTGGAGTTGGGCGGGGCAGTCCGCGCTTCTGCTATTAGAGAAGACGCGGAGATTGTTGACGCAGGTTGTAGTACCGCGGGTCTGCCCAAGCGATTTCATCTTGGGCGTTGAAAAGGCCTTATTTCTTAAGCAGAAACGATAAATGACTTTTTTTTTGTTGTTGTTGCTGTAGTCTCCACCGGGTCAAATTCAAGCGCTGATTGTAAAACACACCATATTGGGCAGCATTTCTGCTTGAGAGATTTCAGTAGTATTGGTTACATCACTTCTGCCTGGAATATGTAAGTTTGCACAGGATTGCCTGTGACTTTATGCAGTCTTTCAGGTATGAAGCTGCTCTGTGTCCAGTAGGACCCAGTAGGATCCCTGCTATACATGGATGCTTTATTAACTCTCTAGATCCACCTCAAATTGTAGAGCATTGTTCATTAATGGAATGTTTATTAGACGCTTAATGAAAAGGCGCCGTCCAGTAATTTGTAGAAGTGACACCAGATAGGAAAGCACACTGAGCACAAATCATTAAACATGAAACAGGTGAGAATAGCCTAGAACAGCACAACATTTTGGTTTTTGCACCAGTCATCGATGTGGTCGTTGTTTCAGAGTTTTGTTTTGCATGGTTAGCAACAAGATAAATGAACCATTGCTGTCGTAGGACATAATGGACCTCAGTTTCTCAAGAATTCACGACATGCAGATGTCACAATGCAGTATTTCACAACGGATTTTGTGACCCTGGTCTGATGTCTTTAGGTGTGAAATAAATGTTAAAAATTTACAAAAAGCATAACCCATCCCATATGTCAGCCTCAGTACTTCCGTATTTCAGTTCCACCATAATTAAGGCAGAGAAGAGATGTGTATTGTACACGAAGCTTAATGCTAGGGCGACCCACCTGGCTGAGAAGAATGAAAACTCATCTGTAGGGTCTGTAGGGAAGGGGCTGTCAGACCCCCCCAGTATGGGATGGAGTGGTCAGCGTTGCAGCCTCACAGTGCTGTGGCCCTGGGTTCCATTGCTGTGGTGCCGTCTGTGTGGAGCTTGATGTTCGCAATGGTTTGTTCCCCCAATCCAAAGACCAGCTGGTAGGTTCAGTGGCTTCTGGGAAAACTGGCCCTGGTGTGAGTGTGTGCGCGTGGTTGTGTCTGTGTGTGCCCTGCAATGGCCTAGCTTCCCATCAGGGATGTATCCTGTCTTGCACCTGTTGGATACTGGGAGAGGTTGCAGCTCTCCCTACACCTGAACTGGATAAAGCGATTCCACAAGGGATGGATGGCCTCCGTTCATGTTGCGATTGTCTATATTTACTTCTTCGTTTACAACCTTGAAGTACTGCAGTTAACAAGTACACAGCAGTCAGATCAGTCCCCGATCCTTTCCCATTCAACAAACTGTCCTCAAGAACTCAAGGGCGGTTTAAGAAATGTAGCCAAAATTCCAAGCAGCTTAACTTCAGATTTACGTAGGAAGGTGAGAATATTTAACATAGCAGAGGATGACTGCCAGCACAGAATTCCAAATATTATTTGTTCTACTTTTTCTTTCTACTTTCTTCCAATATGCCCTCTTGTTATCTTACCAAACTGGCAAGACAGCTTTCTGAAGCTGCTCTTGTTGACTGCAGCAAGCTGGGCAGCTGAGATTCTGCAGATTCCTGGGATTTTTCCCATTCTTGGAAGAGTCCCACCCAACGGGCGTTGGCAGGGATTTGCCTCGATCAATGGGGGGCTTTATCGCCTGTCCCAGGCACGGGGTCGCCCCCTTCAGATCACATGACCGTTCAAGAATGGGCTGCAGCTCAAAACAAGCCTTCCTCTTTTTACTTTAACGTGAAACAGAGTTTCTTTTTCTGTTCGCACAGTTACAAAGGCGCCTATAGATCACAGACTTCCTTCTCTCCCAGTGTGGTCAGAGGAAAGGATAACAGCTGCCTTTGAAGGCTTCATTTGTAATAATAATGATAATGTTTCTTTATTAGCCCTATACAATTTCTTGCATTAGGAATTTGTCTTTTCACATACCCCAGCTTTTCTCCATGAGACACAAGACAGGGAGTGAAGCTGGGGGTCAGAGCGCAGGGTCTGCCATTGTACGGCGCCCCTGGAGCAGTTAGGGTTAAGGGCCTTGCTCAGGGGCCCACTGGAGTAGGATTCCTCTGCCGGCCGTGGGATTTGAACCAGCAACTTTCCAGTCACAGGCGCAGATCCTTAGCCACAGAGCCACCGTTCCGCCCCAGCGAACTCCTTTAAGCCATTTGAGATGCTGTATTGACTTTTAGAGCTGTCCCATACATGGATAACACACACAGCTGTGGCTCCAAAAAGCTGTTCAACATGGCTCTCATTGCCAATACGGGAGAGAGGACACAGGGTGCTTGGTTTCTAGTACAACAGTGTTTTCTTTTCATAGATATTAAGGAGCCCAAAATCTTAACTCAAAAAGTCCTGCGATGTGTGGTTAATTAGATGTAGAATACGAACTACAGGCCGTGATGGCATTTAGTCACTAAAAGCACTTCGCAGCTGCCAATGCACAGAGAAAACAGATAAGGGGGGATGTTATCATATGTGTACTTCACAGAAGGAAAGATTTTGACTACAGAAGTTTCTCTTTCGGTTACGTCACTCTTCAGGAAGCCTTGCCTTATCGGCCTGTGAAAGGCATTCAAATAACCGCTTGGCAAACAGCGAATCGCCGTCTCGTTTCTGAGGCCCGCTGAGATGCGCACCTGGGCGTCTGGGTGAAGGCCTGTGCTGTGACGTGGCTCCTGCTGTCCTTGCGTCATTAGAGGAAATGAGCTTTGTGTGGTGGAGATGATACCTGCAAGGATGACGGGTGTATTTACGATACAAACGTGCTGAAGAGCACTTGCAAAGGCAAGTCATTGATAAGTGTCCTGGACTCTTCTGGATTTATTTATTCCTTGAATACAGAAAATATCATTCATGCGCGCATTAGCATGGAATTGGCTTTTGTGAGGTCGATTTTTCCCCCCCCCCTCATAAAAACCGTGTGGGTTGAGAGTCTGAGTACAGGAAATGATTTTGCTTTGAGGTTTCAAGAATTTTGAAATGTGCGTTGTGCTTTTGCAACCCCTCACTATGATATGTCATTCGGGTTTGTTTCCTATGAGAAGCGGGGTAGGTTACTGGCACCAGGACCACTATGAAGGATGGTTCTGCCTGCAGATGTTGCGCGTTGGTAGCTTTGAGACCAGTCCCATCTTTTGAATTTCCATGAATGTTCCTGGAAGTTCTGTCATTACCCTTCAGTTATCACAGCATAACTAGTTCTGCTCACATGCTCACTCTGCTCACTAGTTCACATGCTTCTGGCTGTGATCGTCTCGTGATGATGTTTCAGAGAGTGTCTAATTGCTGTCAGACCCTTATAATACACATATCTCTCCAGAGCTCTTTTCTGCTCTCTGTCCCCTGAGTCTCCTTACACATTTTGGATCTGTCTGCGGTTAAGGAGCCTCAACACTTTCTTTTCGGATTGCAAATGAGCACTGCAGCTATGCTACCCAAATGGCCCATCTCTGTTTAATTCCACTCCTGCAAACACATGGAGAATAGGAACATCTGGATTGCTTCCAAGGTAACCTGATGGACATAACAGTATAAATTGAGTGGAGAGTAGATTTTTTGGAATGTGAATTTTAAATAGGTTATAGGATGTGATTTCTATGCGATTAAAGAAATTATGTCCGTATATTCGTATCAATATATACGTAACTGAAAAAACTCTGCGTTTGCATGTGCTGCGAAGATGATCGTCGTGTCTCATATTCCAAGAGAGATTGTTTTGTTCATCATTTATTATTTAAGCCTTATCAGTCCCTCCATAAGCTTGTACCCTATGCAACGACCCATTTTCCCCCATTCTAGAATGCTGTCACCATGGAGACACTGTTAGTGGGCGACAGATATAAATAGCAGCCTGGAACTGACATCTTGGAAACCATTCCATGGTGTCGCCATGGTAGCCTGGGCCTAGCAACTGCGAAATGTCAAAGATGGCTGCTGCATTAAAGAAAAACCATATCAATTATTGCATACATGAAGGGAAAAGCACAAGACTGGTTTGCTTTTAGTTTTATGGGTGAAGTGAACGGGGGAAAATGTGGACTTTTTATTATGGACACATAGGAATGAGTTTCCTAGAGTTGCACATGATTGCATGCGAGACCGATGGTGAGGTTCGGATGTAGTAATTATTTGGCCCTTTGATCTACCTTGTACTTCTCTTTTCTTCTAGGCTACTTCATCTATGACTTCTTTGACATGGTCTTGTATCAGAAGCTACACCAGTCCTGGGAGCTCCTTTTTCACCACATGGTGGTAAGTCTCTTCAGGAGTTAGGTAACAGAGACGCATTCATGGGAGCACAGACCTTTCCTGTTAATGTGTTTTTAAAAACACATGGGGCTCCATAAGGAATTCGAGATCCACTAGAATCTTGAGATGTCTAGGAAATTTGAGATTCCATGTAAAAAAATCAGACTTGTGTTGCATGTCTGTCCTGTTTTTGATAAAAAAAGAACCTCACAACTAGTCCCGTTTTTCACGTCTAACTACTGCTGCAGACATAAGTACTAATACTAGCAATGTTATTCACTAATTTATTTAGTCTGTTAATCTGTTGTACTGTACGTATTTTACATTGATGGATCTTTTTAGCACTCATTCACCATTGCAGATATGTCACATGCGTTACTTTATTTGATACCTATTGCTGGAGCTCTGTAGAATTCATTAAAATAAGGGAGGACTGGAAGATTTACGCAAGGAGTACTTCTCTTTACCCATGACCCATGAAACCATCCTGCAAGATTTGGTATGCTGTGTAGATCACACACTCCACACTGCATCAACACAGGGCTGGATTGAAGATTGATAGAATATGAGTTGATCAATCAGGTGGAAGAGCATCCCTCTCCCTTATTAGAAAGCTCAGCTCAGGAAGAATTGCTGTATGTCTGAGCCCCTCTTGCCACTCTGCCCACTTGAACAGTGCTGAATAGCTCCTACGTTTGAGTGTCGGATAATGTGTACTATCTCATAGCGCATTGAAATCTCTTTAGAATGAGCTCTATGCATATTCACTGTGACTTTGTTCTCATTTGGTGCTTGAATCACAATGGTGTGATGTTGCAGGATGTTGCTGTTCAGACTAGGCTTCTTTTTGCAAACATACAGATGCTTCTCATTCAAAACTCAGGCCAGTCATCCCTTGTGCTGGACGTCTTGAAGTCAGATCATGTGTCGAGTATTCTTTCATTCCCAAGAACAAACCTGGCATTTCTTTCCCAAGTTGTTCAGGTATGAAGCTTTTAAAATGAATGCAACAGAGACAGTGGCAAGCACATCCTTCTTGAGGCCTGCCTGTGTCTTCCATTGAGTCTCTGTGTACAGTGTTACAAGAACCCCAAGCAAGAAACAACAAGTTGTGTACAGCAGTGTGAAACATAATCAGTGGAGTAGAAGCAAAAAACTTAAATGACCTTTATTTGAATGTTTGCATATGTTCATTCAATGCTTTTTACTGTGTAGTATGTTAGCAGGTTTGCATTTTCTTGGTGAAAGTATGGAAAAGTCTGATCTCGGTGACTGACCGACTGAACTGCGCTAAGCCCTCTTCAGTCTGGTTCAGGAATACACACCCTTGTATTTTTAAGGTCAGCTCATCAATCTGGCTCTGATCACCGATGAAGGGGATGGGTGTGCCTTGCTCATTGTCTGTTTGAGTATTTTAACTGCACCCAGCACAGTGATTTCACTTATTCCCTAAGGCACATTTAAGCTCTATGGTGCAACACACCTGCACAAAGAAACCCATCAAAAACTCGGTTTTGGAACTTCTTCTGTTTTCCTAAAAAGAAAAAGGAGCTGGTTATTTTTTCCGAAGCACCGCCAACCAGGATGAAGCATTCAAAGAATGTTTTTTCTGCTGTCTCGTTTGGTGAAAGCATCTAAAAATACAGCGGAAAGGTTCTCTGGAAGCCTCCCAAAAGTATCTTGACCACTTCTAAGCCACATTACGTCATCTCTTCTCTCTTTGCTCTGCTGGGGAAACAAACTTACTGCATCTTCCTTTGTGTTTCTCTTGCTGCTGTGCTTCTGAAGAAGAGCCTTCCAGAATTGAACTAAAGAGTGTGAAAATCACACTCCCTCATCACATATGCTCAGAGGTTGGCTGTGTCCTCAACCTAATACCCTTCTTTTGCAGTAAAAAAGAAAACTACCAAGATGACAAGTCTGAATCATCCCTTTACTATATTTGATTTTCCCATTGCATTTTTTGTATTGTTTTTACATTAGTTATGGTGTGCACTGTACTTCAGCATATTAACAGTCTTCTTCCTCCGTTTGTTTGTGAAATTGCATGGCATTGTTGTTTGATTTCCTTTGCTTACATCTTTTTATGGACGTACTGATAGTATTTTCACATACTGTATGCACCCTTGAATAAGACGTTGATTTAATACATTCCTATCATTCTAATCATTTTTGTGTGCCCTACATCACAGAAACATCTATGCATCTGTACATCTAGGACAAAATTATTTTGATAAAGTATCACTTATCCATAAACAACTACATTTCCCAAGGTGCATTGGTGAGCTGGCCTGCCAGCCATGCAGGTTTGAATGATCAAAAAGCCATCTCTCTTTAGCTCAGGTGTGGGCTGCTAGGGTAGTGTTGTCCACCTGCACTGCTCCACTCAGCAGGGCTTCCCACACTAGGAGCTGTGGCATACTCTCAGGCATGCTGCAGAAGCAGGAGGGAGAGACCGGGTTTAAAAAGTGGGAATCAGGAGCTTTGTTCACTTTATGCCCTCTGAGACATGCTCACATTTCACATTACAATAGGAAAAAAAAATGAAGCCAAACACTGCATTTCTCATTATAATTGTAGTCTGTTTCAGTCCAGACTAAACCTTATATGTAGCAACGTTTGTTAATTTAAAGTCATTTGGGGTGCCCTCAGAAATAAGGACATGAGCTGAAAAGGTCTGGGAAGCCCTGCCCTAAGTGTCAGTCCACGTTCTGTCTCCATAGGGCCATTCATACATTCCTTGGCCAAGAACTGACCTTGATCCTTGCAAAGAAAAGGGCTGGCCATGCCGAAGAGAGCCGGAGAAGGTGTGGAGAATTTTCCCACTCCACGGCCTCTTGTGTCCTGGCTGACCGCCAGCAGTAACGCAATCCGCACCCCACCCCCACAGCTGCTTTCAGGAAACGGGAAGTCCTGCTGCCTGTGCAAGAGTGGGGATTTTGTTGATCTCTCCGCACTCGGGCGTCCAGAGCTATATTGGACAAAAAATAGCAACGCGTGAGGTCAGACCCAGCAGTTCACAGTACAATCCAGTGCGCTCAAGATCGGGAAGCTGCTCTTTCTGCACGAGAGGCCAGAGCACTAGGCCTCTTTTACTGAAGCTGCTTTTACATATAATCACAAAATAAAGGCATGAAAAGGCAGTGATTTTGAAACAAAGGTATTAGGCAGATGAATCTGTAACTTAATATTTTGCTTGAGCTTCATAGGGAACTCCCTATCCCTACTTCAAGACTGTTGCTGTTGCAAACCACACAGGTGTTAAAATGCTTAGTTGGACCCTCATCATGCCATGATGGAGTAGGATAAAGACATTTATAGCGTTTGTAATTTCTCAAGTTGTTGTAAGCCCCGGCACTGGATGATTTTGAGACTCCTTCCACTGTTAGTTTGCTTTTAAACAGTTTGAAGGTGTTGAAAAGTGGCGAAAGCGACTGAGAGCTGGTTCAGTGTTCAGTTGAAAACCTGCTTCTTTTTTTGCAAGCAGGTCTTGAGGTAAAAAGAGAAGCGTTTTGCTCATCTTCGGTGGGGAGGGAGGCGATAAAATTTGGAACTTATGTATGTACGTTTGCACATCAAAGGGAGCAGTTTGTTTCTTTTAGTGAAACTATGTTCCTTTTTCCAGAAATTGCTCTCATCCAACTTTTATCAATCATAATTGAGTTTCTTAATTGAAGCATGGGGTTTCCTCAAGGAGACACTGGCATGCTGCAGATACACATGAAAAGGCACGGGATTTGCCTTGTGATTTTGTTGTTGGAGGCCTGACTGTCTTTTTTTTCAAGTAACTTTAAACATGTTAACCAAAAGTGTAAAACAAAGAAACAGACAGAAAAGAAGGTTTGGGAGACAAAGGCACGAAGGTTTCGTCTTGTTTGCAAGTGTTCTTACAGTATGTGAACATGTAATAAGATCCCTTGAGCACCTAGAGTACACAGCGTGCACAAGGGACTAGATTCATATGATAACGCTTTCAAGGTATCAGCTGCGTTCTGTGAAGAAAATATGAGTGAATCATTCAGTGATGAGGATTCTTGTATATTGTCCAGAAGCAATTCCGAGAAAATTACTTCATCTATGATGGTCACATTCCAAATCGTGAGCGTGAAAGGTTTGTGTGAAGCCTCGATCAGAAGAGTAGACGCAGAAGACGTCCTATGTCTGCAGCCCTCCTTTCTGAGTTGCGAGCGCTCGCAGCCGAGTATTGTAATGGTGGGGCGCAGAGAAAGGGCAGAAAGGGGTGTGTCAGCATGCAGGAATGCTGTCCGTTGAGAGGCAGGAGCACGATTTTTCCTGCGTCTGAGAAAAGAGCTGTTTCTGTGGATGTTGTGTTCCAAGAGCTGGAATGTTGGGAGGGAAAATCGTAGAGGTTAAGTGGAGTGTTCCTCCTATGACCTAATGTGTTTCCTCAGGAGGGGGAAAAAAATCAGTCCATAAATTTCGCAGGCATCTCCGGAGAGAATGTAAACATCCCATTCCATTCCCAGCCGGAATGCTAAATCTGCGTGTGTCGGGTGGGTTTTCTAGCCCTGCCTTTATGGAGTGCGGCGCTCTCTTTTGAGAGAGCCGTCCCTCACTTTTCATGAGATCTGAGTTGTGAGAACTGGCACCTTTATGGACCTGGAAAATCAAATAAAAAGCAACATTTCCAGCTCAAATCAAAGATTTATACAGGACTCTGCAACTGTTGGTGCTGCCCTTCAGTAGTACCGAGCCACATCTGTAAAGACATTTGTGGATATTTCCAGTGGAACAGCACTGTGGTGAGGCAGTAAAGCTTTCTCACAAAACGCTGTTCGTGAAAAGGAAAAAGTGGCAAATAACCTAAAGAATCCAAAGACCTTATTTCTCTGCAAACTCCAAGGATTGTTTTTGCAGTTAATTCTGAATGCCACAGTAATGGTTGGCAGTGATATTAAGTGGCTTGATATGATTCACTGCGTCTAAAGAAACGTGGAAGTTGTGTGTTTTAAGTGGGAGAATTGTAGCAAAAAAAGTGAAAGGTACAGGTCTGGGTACATTCATCTCAACAACAGTGTGAATAAATATGTCCAAAATACAGGGGTGGAAAGACCCACGGCCAGCCAGATGATGACGAAGAGAAAGCTACTCTTTTGGCTAAAAATAAATCTTTATTGGTGTGTGAATGACGTGGCTGGAGTCTGGCACTGGGACTTGAACAGGAAGGGTGTTTTTTTTTTTTCAGGCTGCACAGTCCCAGACAGAACCCCCCCCCCCCCCCATATGGTGCCCATATGCTCTTGGCTGAATTGAGCTGGAACTGAGGCCTCCTGGTGGGGCCTCTGCTGCCATCTGCGGCCACAATGGCCCCAACATCTAACACTTTATAAAACTGTTAGGGTAATTGCAGACAGTAAAAATAATGTTGATTTTGAATGCAGTCAAGCCTGTGAGATTGGAAAAAACTTTAAACAGTACAATTGCTCAGCAGTGTTCAATGTCTTTATTACATGGTCACTCCAACAGAGGTTTTAAATGTGCTGGAAGTGTTTCAGTGGTGGATTGTGTGCGGTGAGATGCCACACAGATTAGGTCCGGTCCTGGATTTTCATTTGAACATGTCAAGACTCACATGTGACCCAGGCGTGGTGCCTGGGTGTATTCCATCAGAATGAATGCAGTTGTTTGGAACTTGTTTGACAAATGCATGTCTGGCACTTGACAAGGTTTTGCATTTTCAGTGACCGTAGTCATAGGTCTGAGCATAAAGAAAGTCAGTGTACAGAGTGAGGAAGAAAAACATTGGCATCAGCAAAGGTCTCAAAACTGCAGATTGGCAGTCGGAGATAGAAAAAAGCTTTGGTGCATAATTCCTGAGATAATCTGTGCCACAGACGCGTGATGCATCAGTGAATCAGATCAGACTCAATGCGCTTGATCGCATTCCTGATACAGGCAATTATTGCTTTTCTGAAACCACTCTGTTAGAGAAGCCAAATCTAATGTGATTAATAGCAGGCACAGATATTTTTACATGGAAACTGTGGGTAGAGCCCTGGAATCCATTTATCTGAGGGACAGATTGGTTTAACATTGCTTTGCAAAGGCCCATGTACTGTATGTATGCAGAACAAGGTGTGGCTGTATGGGAAGAATGCTTTTGAATTCTGTTTTTGCATGCAGCAAATGTGGTTTCTACAGTAACTGGGAGGAAATGCTTTTAATTGCAGCTCTTTAAGCACCATGTCCACCCACACTCTTTGATAGCTCCTTCCCCAGTACACTAGCCCCTGCCCTAGAAACACCTTCCCACCACCTGCTTTGGCCTTTTCATCTGAAACATTACCCAGGTTTCTATTAACAGTGCAGGGAACTGCAGTCTGTCCTCAGGTTTTAATGTACTCATTTAGGAGCCCAGCGCAGGTGACTGAGGCATGAACCCATCTGAGTTATTCATCAGAATACCCGTTGGCCTTGATCAGAGCTCTCCAGTCTAGCTGTATGTCCAGTGGAGATAAGCTGCCACTAGCATGAGGCTCAATCGGATCACGGAGCTACTGGGAACCAAACAAGCAGGATGAGTGGGATTTGTCAACTTTATTATGTTATAGTCTCCTAATTGTTCCAGGACAGGATCGGCATGTTTCTTTTTTAGTTTAATCTTATTGCCGACAGGTATTTCTGTTTGTTTAGGACCAGATAATGGCTTACGATCCATGTAACTCTTGGGTACATTACAAAACAATGAAGGTGGAGATGCCAAGTGGATTTTCTGCTTTTTTAGTTTTTGGTTAGTCTGTAAGAAAATGCGGACAAAAGAAGGAGTCAAATATAACAACAGGAAAGATCGCAGTTTGGTACTGGTGGGACTAGTTCTATTTTCACATGTGTAAAGTACAATGCGGCTCATTGTTGTGAGTGTGGGGGTGACTGAGCAGGAAGGACGGGGGGGTGAGTGTATCTCAGTGGGGGTTACTGGGGACCACACCAGGAAAATGGAAGATGAAGAATTAGTGAGCCCTTTTCAGGCCAATTTCTCTTCAGCAGTTACTGGCTCTCTCCTTCATGATGAAAAGCAGAGGTGTGTTTTTTAGGAAAGACATTTTGAATGTGCCATAATGGGTACTGTATATAACTTTTCTAGAGATTGTTGGAATAAGTTATGTAAAGGCTTCAGGAAATCTTCCATCTTATGTTTTAGAGACTATCAGACCAGACACTTGGCCTTCTGCTCTAAAGGACGCCTGTAAGTGGTGCTTATCATTAATTGTGATTCACAGGAAGTAACAGGAAGACTGGGCTGAGCAGCAGAAGCTCCTTCCATAACACTGCGGCCGTTGCCAGGCAACCCCATTACTTCATGAAAAACAAATCGGTGGTGAAAGAAAGATTAGCAAGTTAAAATAAATATTCCATTATGAGCTGCAATAAAAAAAGCCAGTCATTCACTTTTTTTTCCGCCTTCTCCTGCTGGGTCACGCTGATCCAGATTTTAATCTGTGTTTAGGGTACAGCACGGGCCACCAGACGCCACAGTTCTAACCTTCGTGTTCCTAATCCACCCAAACAGATGATAAGATGGTTAAGGGCCTTTTTGCAAAAGTGGAAATGAAATGGCTGAAGGCTAAGTGCACCTTCTTTCAGTATGTTTTGCGGAAACACCAGTGCTCTTGAGTGCGACTGTTAATCATTGATGAAGTACCAGTTTGCTTGGGAGCCATGAGGAGCTCAGGGGTGTCTGTCTGATAGGAACATCTCAGTGGGGTGATGGTAAGAAGGGGGAGTGAGCAGGGAAAGATAGTTGTGCAAGGAGCTCCACACACGTTTTCTGTGCCAAATACCACAATGCCCGAGTTTCCAATGACCCCAACCTGATCTTTTTTTCTTTACAATCAGCGTGCCTATATACCTTTATGTACTAGTAAATGGACTTTGATATTTGCCTTTGTTTATAGCCTACTGCCATGACTGGGAATTGAGAAACAGGCTTGTGTTGCTGTTTTTTTGCCGCTCAATAATAAATTTGGTTGCACAATGTATTGTGCAGAAAAGCTTTTATTCATTCAGATGAGTTGTCGACACATTTGTCAGTGCCATGCTGTTTCCAAAGACGCAGCATGGATTGGCTCATGGGATTTTTAATTTCTGAAGTCGGCCGCAGAAGTATGTTCATCCGTCCCCGTCAGCGGCGTGAACTTAAACAAGGAGTCCTCCAGTTTATCTCAAGGGCGGTCCTGGAGTCTGTGAGGTGTTTGTGTGTGCCCATTATCAGAAAGACGCTTATTCCTACTGAGGGTCACAGAAACGCAGAGCCTGTCCTGGCTGCATACAACATAAGGCAATACTACACCCTGAGCAGGATGCCAGTCGATCAATGGGCACACAAGCACATTGGGGAAAATATGGAGATGCCATCTAGCATAGCCTTTATCCATGGAAGTTGGGAGGAAACTAGCACCGGGCGAAATCTCATGTCAACAGAGGGAGAACATGCACACTCCACACAGACAACCCCCACCAAACTGAACCTGTGAGGTGTGAGTGACGAGCTCTATCCTGCCGTCTCTGTGCCGACCTTAAGCATAAATTCTTGCCAGCAAATTATACTAAATAACATTGCACGGTAACATTACTGAGGCTGTGAATATGTTTTTCAGCGATAACTTTTCTTTATTAAACTGCAGCACGGTGACACAGTAGGCTGCACTGTCACTTCACAATTTCCTGAGGTCCTGTGTTCAAATCTGTTTGTCTGCATGGAGTTTGCATGTTCTCCATGCAGCGTACTCAAATGAGTTTCTCGGGGTACACCAGTTGTATACGAGTCCTGCTACCATGTTGTCCAGGGCAGTCCGGCCCTGTGCCTGCCAGGATCGTCAACCAACTCACCATGGCCCTCTGGGAAAAAATGATCACATTTTGGCTGTTCAGTTCTGATCAATAAATGTTTTTGTATGCATTGCATTTCTTCCCATCCCGCTGCATTTGAATGTGCGTATACAGAGCCCCGCTGAAAAATTGAATGCACGAAAGAGGGGTTTGTCTTGCTAGACTGGTTGGTTAGGTTACAATGAGGTTTTCATGAGAATTATCTGTTAATATAAATATGTCGCCTTTTAGCAGCCAGAACCTGTTTTGTGTTTTTTTTTTTTGTTTTAGGAGGAAATGGAAGAAGGGCCTGTGGGCTCTTTTTGTTTTTCTCTGTGTTTGGGATGCGCTAGCCAAAACACGTCAGCTTGCCAAGTGTGTCAGTGTCACCGCGGGGGAGTTCTGCTCCTCCTCCTGCGGGCTGAGAGAAGACCCGCCTCTCGTTGGCAGCACACTGGCAAGCTGGCATGGACCCTGCCTAAACTAGGGGCACAAGGCTGATAGATCTCAGCCAGCGTGGAGCTCAGAAAAAACCCCTGTTGAGTGCCGAGTTGAAATGGGGCTGAGTAATAGTAATAGTTATTGTCTCTGATCCAGATCAATTTCGGATTCCTGCTCTGGTCGCTCTTTCGTTTGGACCTGTTTATTCTGAGGACAGTGTTCAGTTGTTAAATACTGTCTTTTTTACTTCTGTTGTTTTAACCTTCGGTAAAGTTTTGTGTACTTGAGGCAGTATGAGAGATAACAGCTGGGTGAGGGGGTGGTGATGATTGTTTGTGAGGGATGTCAAGTAGAACTTTTCCCCAGTGCGTTTCCCCAATTCTGATTCCAAAGGCTCGGTCACATTGGAATTGGAAAAAAGACACTTTCAGCTTCTGACATTTTTCGCCACCTGTACGATTAGCTCCTGAAACCTCCTGTTTACCTACGAGTGTGAATTGGCACTCGGAGGCGAACTGGTTCAGTCAGGCACTGTTGAGGCTGAGGGTGATTTAGAGACCCACATGTGACCTTTACCCCAAGAGTCATGTGAGTGGCCTCATGCCTTCATCAAAGCTGCATGTTCCACACTCTAAATGAATCACATGCTGCTGTTGCGCCTCTTGGAATGGGCACTGAGTGATGTGTTCTGTTCATTTCCTCTGTAAAAGCCCCCACTCTTATACAAGGCTGGTATGGTAGAGTTGATTTGGTTATTAGCCACTTTCACTGTGATTCTCCATAGTATTTTGCCTTGACCTTTTATGGACCAATTGTACTTTCAGTATGCACTGCTATACCAGCCTGTGTTCACGTGGTCTTGCTGGTGAAAACATGGCAAAATATTGAGAAACCAGATTAAATTACAAAATTTAAGAAGACCAAGGTTTAAAATGTGAATGTTTTGCAAACATTGTATGATAAACTTGAATAAAATGAGGAAGAATCCGTGGTTGGACATCTGTCCTCTATGAATATCAACCCTGGGAAACGCTGGCCCTGCTCTTTTGGTTCCTGTTGGGATTAGTCTGTTTTGTAACAGGATTACTCAATGAAAAGAACCTGACTCTGTTGTGGCTTCTGAAGCAGGTTTAGTAGGGATTATTTGAATAAGACCTCTAATGCTGAATCACAGTAATCTCCTAGCGCTGCCTTTGGCTCTGGCCAGTTGCTTGGATTATCGTGTCTAGTGTTGAGGGTTTTGTGCTGGGGTTAACATTTTTACCTACCTTTCACAGTAGGCATTAGCCATGCCCAGCATTTACTCCTCTTCAGCCAGAGGTCACCAGGTCATAGTCTGGGGTCAGTCCTGACATCTAAGTTTGCCTGAGTCTCATTCTCATGTACCAGAGAAAGGCCTGGTTGTTACAGGCAACTAAATGGAAGTACCAGATCGTACAGGGAGATAACCTAGAATTTGTTTTCTACTCCACTGCAGGGTTTTTAATCTAGCCTATATGACTGCTGTAAAACCTGACGGCTTCACTAAAAACCACTTAAGGTTTAAGTTCAATTATTTGCTTGGACAAAAGGACTAAGTCCACAATATTGGTCATCACTGATAAGCTGTAGTGCTTTATTGTTTAAAAAGTACTGATTCCACCTGTGTCTTCACATGTTGTGCTTTGTAAACAATGTCATGCACCTTGCAAACTTGCTCTTGTGGCAGTCTGGATTGAGCATATTGCTTGCACACAGCTAGCAGAGCCCCGGAAAGGGGTCCAGTGAGAGGCGGGGTCGCATCTCCTATCCAGATTGAAGGCTCGTATGACTTCCATCTTATTGCAGGTGGTATAACAATATCAAAGCTTAATATGAACGCTGAAGACGGAAAATATGTCAAAAAAGGCAAATATGCCTACCTCATCTAGCAATGATGATCTCAATATGAAACGGATTTATGAATCTGGTGTAAAATGTCTTAGTAATTCAAAAGCATACAGCAGTTTTTTACTGAAACACTACCCACCAATATTGATTTTTACATTAATACATTATTAGCAGACTTCAAATGATGTAACAAAATAGCCTAATCATAAATAATTAATAGGTTAGCTTGCAGTCTACTGAATAGTCCGTGTGCTTCTGTGAAGTTTTGAAATGGTGATGTTCTTTGTGAGGCTACATTGATACCTGCACTTTGGCGATTGAAGCATTATTAGGTGTCACACTGTAATACAGATGAGAACATTGCCACAGTGTCTCCTTCGCAGCTGACAGATTCACACCCACTGTCCCCTCACTGGAGTGACAGGGGGTGCCTGGCCCTGCACTGAATGAAAGCTAGTTGTTACACAGCGCTACAGTCTGTGACTCCGAGACCGTAGCTTTGTGTGGAGCGCCACCTAGTGGAATCTGCTGTTAAGGCTGTAAAACGCCGATCGAGCTCAGCGTTAAGCAGTACCGTTGTTAAGATGTTTAATGGTGCTGCCGTCTTAAATAAACAACAGCCCGTTGTGTAGCATACACATTTTGTTCCTAGCATACTACCAGCATTTATGAGAGTGGTTAGTTGGTCTGTATGTCTTTTTTTAAAAAGCCAGATTAAAAATATACTGGATAAAGAAGTTAGAAAATGGGCGGATGAAAGAAATATGGTCATGAAGAATCGTTTCTGGTTCTTAATGTTTGTCTCCTTATGATTATTTGTGCTTTAAAGCATCACAGTTTAATAACCCAGTTACTATGCTGTACCATTACTACTTGACCCAATGGTACATCAAAGTACCATAAGGAATGCACAAATAAACCAAGGAAATTACCCCCAGATCTCCTCTTTGTAGATTAGTTTTCTTAATTGCGTAAGTGGTCTTTAGTGCATCACAAAGCACTCAGCCTTTACTGCATTATAAAGGCTTAATGAAAGTCTCGGTGATGTGGTTATGTGATACTGGATAAGTGCCATGACCTTCAAGCAGAGCCTGAGGTTAAAACCGCCAGAGCTCTAGGTAAGTGGGGTTTCGGTGATGGTTTGGGCAATGGTAGCAGTGCTCTGTGCATCCAGACTCAAAAAGTCAGTGCAGAGTTAATGGTATCTGTCCTCTATGTGATCATGGTGGAAAACTACTGTCCCTGACTGTACTGCGTGTATTACTGTAGTACATCATGCAATGCAGGATCAACAGAAGCTGTAGAGGTAGATGTAAACTGGAATGCTTTCCTAATTCGATAGGTATTCAATTTGGTCATCCTTTTTTCCAAGCTCTTGTCTTTTCAAAAAGCCGCCCAGTTTCTGAAACGTTAAGTTTCCTTTGGGGTTCAGACTCTACTTTGGTGTAGCCGACAAAAACATTTGAAGGAAAATGAGAATTTCAAAATGTAGATGTGGGCTGTGCAGATTGGGTCATTTCCTGAAACGCAAGTGGCTGCCTTCTGCCTTAGCTGTGGCCAGGCTGTGGTTGGACCTGTGCCTGCATCTTACAGGTCAGTATAAGAAGGTGGCTTCTTTCCTGTTAGTTACTCTGCCCTGCCTCCTCAAGGAATATTTAAGGTGACAATAGTAAAAACAGTTGTATTCAAGGAGCATTAAGATTACTTTCTTTTTTTTAATAACTAAAAAATGTAAGATATGTTTGAGGGGAGTCCATTTTATAAAATTGCATCTAAAGATTTTATGATGGACATATACTGGGCAATACTGTTTTATATGTGTCACTACCAGGCCTCGTGCTCATGCAGAACAAGACTTTGTTAACCTGACTGGGCAATACTCGCTAAACATTAACGCTGTTTGTGGAAGTACAATGAAGTTTGTACTTTTGGTTTTTTAAATGGAAGTGAACCATTCACTCTGATATACACTTTTATAGTTGCTCCTGCAGTGTGGATAGTACTTTATTACACATTGGCTTTAGTGTCTTCTGATGCTTAGTTTTGGGCACTTAACATTGTGAAAGAGAGACAGAAAAGTATTGCATTTACAGTTGTTGAAACCTTAAAACAACTTAAAAGGAAGAAAGTAAAATTTTGCAGAACAGAAAAAGTAAATTTCTGTTTGCCTATTACTTGCTAGATAAGGTGACCATCTGGCCTCGTAGTTTCTATGACAGCACATGACGTTTGTGTGATATCTGGAAAATCAAACCTCTGTGTCATGCAGGGGTTGGGTTAAGACTGATTGGGGTATTTTTACAGATGTGGCATCATGTCTTTCCATCCATCCAGGAATTATTTAACCACTTCGTCCAATTCAGGATCGCAAGGGAGCCGGAGCAGGAAAGGGAGGGTACACACCACTGGACAGGACACCAGTCCATTACAGGGCAGACCCACAGACACAGATGCGCGCACACACTCTCACTAGGGTCAATCTTCCCAGAAGCCAGTTAACCTACCAGTATGTTTTTAGACTGTGGGATGAAACCATAGTACCCAGAGCAAACTCACACAAACACAGGGAGAACATGCAAACTCCACGCAGACAGCACCCCAGAAATTGAACTCAGGGTCCCAGTACTGTAAGGCAGCAATGCTAATCTCTGCAACACCACGCCGCCCCCCCCACAGACAGGTCTAGTATTTATTTTGGGATGCATGCACAGAGAACTTCTTGTGCTTTTCTGATCAGGTCTGTCTACTGCTGTCCCTCCCTGCAGGTGATCATGTGCTTCGGGACCTCTGTGCTGACATGCCACTATGTGGGCTTTTCAGTGGTGGCCCTGCTGGTGGAGATCAACTCCATCTTCCTGCACCTGCGGCAGATGCTCCTGATGGCCAGCCTGTCCAAGACCACCCTGTACCGGCTCAACAGCATGGTCAACCTGGGCACCTACATGGTGTTCCGCATCAGCACGCTAGCCTGGATGACACGCTGGCTGGTGATCAACCGCGACAACGTGCCTCTGCTCAGCTACACCATGGGCAGCGTGGGCATGGCCATCATGACCGCCATGAACATCGTGCTCTTCTACCGTTTGCTGCGCAGTGATTTCCTCAAATCAAGCCGCGAAACCAAGAAGGAGAAAGAAAAGTAGGATTGGCCTAAAAGCTCTTCCATGATCTGGCTGCACTCATCATTTTAGGACTCTCAGTTTCTCAAGTAATCAGGGCAACCACAAATTCACAAAAGCAAGCTCAATCCGTCAAAAATAAAGAGGAACTTTCATATTGCATTGTGCTCCTGCTGCTGGTTGCAAAGAGGTCGGGCTTTATTTTCAATGTGGCATTTCAGACTGGAATTAGGTTGTGCTTTCTGGTTCAGTAGGGAGGTAGCCAGGGCTTCTGCGTTTTTTTTAAGCTTGAAATTAACTAAGAAGTGAGAGGAAGATTCTCTGTCCAGATTCTCAGTCTCCACCACCAATCTGGAACGGAGAACTGGCTGAAACAGGAGATTGTTTTTCTTGGAATATACAACTGCTTTCCAAAGTACCTTCTTGCCCGATCCAGTCAAAATGCCTGCTGTTGGGCTTGACATCTTTTAAGATACCTAAAGATTGCAGGATGGCGATTGTGATTGTGGTACAACTGTACTAGCTTTTCCTTAAAAAAACAAAAGCCCAGAAGGATTACTTTGTCCTTGGCCTGTTGACTTCCACTCACCTCTGCTCGAGAGTAGGTGCTAGCTCAGACTTCATGTTGCCACTACAGGTGAGGACTTTTCATCTCAACTGGGTGACGGTACCTAATCACTGCCTCACCAGTAACATCAGCTTTCAGTAAGTAAAAGTGAGCCATTTCTCAGACTAATGCTTTAAAAGGAGACCTTGGTTGCTCTGTGATCTCATCCTCTGCTACCTCAGAAACCTGTAGCAGTTATTTTCTGGCATAGATCTCTTGCTGTGAGTGTGGTGGGCAGTTTGTGTATTGTGCACTGTAGAATGAACTGCACAGAAAAGTAGCAAACTTGTCAGCAAAAGCAACTTCGTATTGAAACCCTTAGTTCCCTCTCTGCCACTGCCATCCTTCCAGTGGAGTTTAGGTGCCCACAGAAAGCCCCCTCCAGACTGTATCTTTACTGTATACTGTGGCGTTCCTGAAACCAGGGGATTCATGTATTTGATGCCGCTCAGTCTCAGGTGATGAATACTCCTGTAGTAGCTGCTGTCTGCAATGAAAGGGGAGAGGAAAACAAAGAGGATTCCATCTAAAACCTTGTCTGCACAGAGTGACAAGCAACCATGAACCAGTGTGCTCTGCATTGAGAGGTTTTCTTTTTCTGCCAGAGGTGAAATCGACTGATCGTGTCCTCAGTCTTTTTTTGTCGGCGTTATTTTTGCCTGTAATAATCGGTAAAGACAAGCCTGGTGTTTGCCCTGCTTTCTCACTGTGACAATGAATACAAGTACTAGATGGAACAGAATCAATCCTTACTGGCATTGCAGTAAACACAGTGTTTTGCAGAGATGCACACTTGTATACGCATTCACACAACGACCTCAGATTAGCTACAACCAAGGTTGTCACTTCAGGATTAAAACCTACTGGATTCAATAACTCATGTAACATACTCTGAAATTTTATAATGAAGATTTTTTTAAAGAGTTTTTGTTATGTAAATAGGTATTTTTGGGTACTGTTAGCAGATCAACATTATGGCAAAACAGAAAACGATATAAAGTTGTTTTTTAAGTACCTGTTTTAATTATTTTTTGCTATTTGAAGGGTCACGTGCTTTATCTAAAAATCGAAACCAGAAAATGAATTGTGATGTATCCTGTCAGTGGTTGCCCTGTGTGTTGTGCTCTTATTTTGCAGTTTCAAAATTATTTGAATTTCACGTGTTTCGGGGCCTGGATATCTTTGATGTCTCACACATTCTGAATATTAATGGGTAAAATGCAACTGTCTTTAACTCCTCTTTACTTTAATTCGCTCTTGCAAGAAAAAGAATATTTCTGGCTTCCTTTTTGTAAAAAAGCAAGTCTGAACTCTGGGGTGTAGGGGCTATAAAACCCTGCAAGCTTAACATTTTCCATGGCAGTAATCGTAGACGTCAAACGTCTGGCCATCGGAGTGCTTGTTCTCAGTCTCTGACACCTTGACCCGTGAGCCCTAAGATATCAGCCAGGACTAAGGATTCAGCCTCACTTCTTCTTCACTAAATCGGATTTGTGAATCTAGAGCAGGAATAGACCCTTACGCTAGCTGTGTTGAGCTACTCTTTAAATCTCATACAGGGGTCCGCAATCCCGAAGGTGTTGTAGGTGTCTCTAAATTATCAACGCCTTAAGACTAGACTCCTGGAGGGCCAGTGTGTCTGCAGATTTTCCGGTCTCTTTAAAGAAACTGGTTAAATTGTTCCAATAAAGCCAGTGATGAGCAGCTTCAGGCTGGTTTCGAGCACTTAACATTGTGAAGAAAAGATCCGTTTTGCATTTATAGTTGCATTTATACCTTAAAAGAAGGAAAGTTGTGTTTTTTTTTAAATAGAAAAGAATATGTGGCTATTTGCATATTACTTGATCGATAAGGTGACTCTCTGGCCTCATAGTTTCTTGGAAGTTTGATTAATTCAGGTTGTCTGGAATCGGTTTGGGAAAGGTTAATTTATCAAATAAAAATATTTTTCTTTGTGCATTCTAAAAAGACTGTTGTGTTTGATCATATGCTCTTCTTCACGACAGACGTTCTGTCCACTTGCAATGAAAACTGCGGACATGCTGGTCCACCTGGACCCAGACTGGAGTTCCCCATCTTCTCCTCCATTAACTGCTCCATTCGCAGAGGGTGTCTGGCTGTGTCACTCTTAGAATACGAGTCTTGTGTCTGGGGTGTCCCCATGTTTTATAGAGAAATTGCACTTCTTCTCTGTCTACTCTGTCACTGTCAGCAGTAAAGCACCCCGAAACTGAGTGAGTCAATGTGGAGAACGAGAGACCCCAGTCCCAGTGAGAAAAGGTATCCTCAGTCCCAGCTGGATCCATTTCAGTACTTGAGGCCGGCTGGGTTCTGTTATTCTCACTGTACATTGGACCTTTTGTGTTTTAAAGGTGGAATCGGCAGCTTAAACACACTCATGCTGGAATAGCCAGGTGTCTTCTTGACTCTGAAACTAGTGTAGTCCTGGCCATTCATCCATTCATCCATCTGTTCACCCATTCATCCAACCAGCTATTCATCCAGTCACAAATTTATCCACCTGTTCACCCATTCATCCCCTCATTCACCCAACCATCCACCCTTTTTCAATCTGCTCATCCTGGAGAGGGTCACAGCAACAGAGTCATTCAGCAAGGGGTGGTGATGGAAAGCTGGTTCCCATTGCATAGCGATTTAGTCCGTGCCATGTTTTGGGAACCGTGTGCTCTTGGTAATGGTGTATTTATGAAGCACAATAACAAACAGGTTTTATCTTCTCACTTGTATTGCACATGTATTCAAGGCGTAAGGACACGTCCTGTGGAGTATTCAGCACCTGGTGATGCCCGATTCACAGCTATTCAAACAAGCTGTGCACTGGGAGTCCTGATTCCCATCCTTTATGTGGAAAGTAGGGAAACCCTTGAATTTAAAACCTCTGTTGGGTGAGGACCTGGCATTTCAACAGTTAAAAGACTGAAAGACTCTGTGACTTGCGAACTTGACACGGGTTTTGTTGCGGCGTAGTCTAACGTCAATCAGAATCTCTGTGCTTTGCTGTTGTAGTGGAAACTTGTATGGACTGTGCTGTCCTGTACTGTGCTGAAAGAAGAGTATAAAAGGGTCTTGCTTGAATCGGCAGTGTAGCAGTACCCAGTCAGAGCGCAGTGGTGATACACTAGTTTGTCTGTAATGAAGGATTCATGTTCAAGTCCTTAACTAGTTCTTTACTCTTGGTGTGGTTTACATGAACCCTAAGCATTGATCTAGTGCACTACAGTGTTTTAATGCCTCTTCCAGCTTTGTTGCTGTTAACCATGTAGTTGAAAGTTTGAAGATGAAACAATATTTTGATGAAGGCGTTAATTAGAGTGACAGTATTATGTACGTACGTAATCGATACTGTAACGGCAGAGTGACTTTTTCTCTTTAATACCATGATACTACACTGATCGCCCTTTCTTTTCACAGTTTATACAGCATTTCTTGTGCTTTAAAAGTCAGCATCGATTTGATAACTGACTTCTTAATGTGGCTATGTTAACTCGTGGTGTGAAATGGTTTAAAATATGTCTCTTTTAAACACGTACTCGTTGTCACCAATATCTTCTAAAAATGTGTCCTTTGGTGTTAAATCAATTTGGGGAAATGGGGGAAAAAACTGTAAAATATTAGCAATTATAGTAATATGAAAAAATAAGTTATTGTAATAAATTTACACTGGTAAAGAATTATGAAAGTGAACCTGGACGAACACGAATTATAGAACATTCTGCTGTATTAATTAGAATGTTGTAGAACTGTCCGTTACCAAACGGCTTCACCTGTAAGTTTGGAGATGGATGTCTCGTTGCTTACGTTTTGTGATCGTGCAGTTATTTTTTATACAATCTTGTGTAAATTGTACATAGTGTACTAATTTTATTTTATATTAATAAATGACGTAAATGACGTTTTTGTAATTAATTAAAATGTAATGATCTTCTAATGTGTCATGTCTGTATATGGAAACCATGACTGTTTAATGTCACGAAATAAAGCTATTTCAACCAAATGCGGTTTTATCTTTGTTTAGGACCAACAGGTGGACTTGACTGTTAATATCTTCCTTGGACGGTAGGGGGAGACATCTTTGCACGGAACGTGTTTCCCTGTCCAAGGTGCTGAAAATGAAACGTGCGTCTTACTGGGAAAGTAAATTGGACAGCTAAGTCTGCGTGAGTTGTTAATTATCAATCGAGACGCATTATTGTCCCGGATAATATACTCGAATTAAGAGTTTCGGATTTTTATATAAAAATAATATAACAGTAAAATTAACCTAATAGTAACATTACGTCACAGACATTAAACGCATTTTGAGAGTATTAACATTTCTGTTCAAATCGACTCCGTGTACATTATACAAATAGATCCATGTCTATCTTAAATTAATTGTTTTTTTAATACTTCTACAGAGAAATGTCAGTGTAACAACTAAACACAACACTCCCAGGTGCAAAAACGTGTAGAATTATTGACTAAATGAACTTGCAGCAGTTACACGTCAGGAGAAAAGGAGCTGAAATTTAGTATGTTTCTGCTAAATGTTCTGGAATCCTCCGCATCCTCCGCAATACAGGACCTTCTTGTAAGAGAGCATCCGTGATGTCTACTATCAACAGTGGTGCTCGGTCGGGTTTATACATACACACACGGCTTCACGTAAATACAAAACAATCGGGTCTACGCTTTCCCTCATTTCGTGATGGCGACTATAGACTTTATACTGCTCGTTTGGAAAATAGCAGGCTGAGTTCTGATTCTTTCCAATCATACATCCCCGCTGACCGAGACCCACTTACCGCTTCCAGATGGCCCAAACACTGGGCCACCACGATGACAATCGGAATAATGCTCTGAAATCATTACCTAAAAATCCCCACGTCCGGGAAGGCAACAAATCACCCGACATCGATGTTGAAACCATGCAAGGCCACCGTAAATGGAGGAGTTACGAGGCTGGAGACCAAGATACTCCTGCACTCGCTGTTAGCTCCCACATGTCAGTGGTATTTGGTTCAAGAACCTCTATCACAACCGCCCATCTAGTGCAAGGTGACAGGAGTGACTTTCGATTGGGTTCCTCGTAGTGTATTGATTGATTGGGACAGGGTAGACATCGCCCCGGACTCATAGGGAGGGCAATAGCTGCTCTGCGAATCAGCTTCATTTCTCCGATGTGATCATGTCGCCTGTTCCGGTCACGATGGTCTGTGTTTATCCCACGCCTACAGTATCCTTCATCTGCCGAGTCGGAAGGTGAATGTTTTTACTCTCCGAAGAGTCGTCGTTTTAGTCTGGCGGGGGACAGCGTGATCATTTTGTATTTTATTTTCAGCCGAATGCACAACGCTTCGGGGAGGCTTAAGACTAAATACGACACGACGCGAGGGGCAATATGTTCACTAACGCAACAATTCCGGAGGTGTCGACTGCCACATTTTACCACTGCTAGCTTCCTCGCACAGTGCGCAAGTTGCGCAATACACGAACTCCGGAGAGATGGGGTATCGATCTTTCTAATTCTCTTCTCTTCCCGTATTGCTGCTATTTTTAAATAAACTATTCGTGCAATGTTCCCCTATTTTAAACGAAATACCCTCGAACTCTCTGGGTGCCCGGGAAGACAGTGGAAAACGCAGTGCTCTTCGGGCAAAAGGATATATCTTTGAAGCCAAGCATCCTGACGTTCTGAAATATATCTGCGCTTCTCGTTTTTGGCCAGGTAAGAGTCGCAGTGCAATCTGCTTAATACTGCGCATATTAGCAATGGCTTTCTGTAGTTTCATTTTTTAGCTAGTGTTGTCACTACTGTTTGTTTCATAGCTGT
The DNA here is from genome assembly GCF_040954835.1 of Lepisosteus oculatus. Lineage (NCBI taxonomy): Eukaryota > Metazoa > Chordata > Actinopteri > Semionotiformes > Lepisosteidae > Lepisosteus > Lepisosteus oculatus. The sequence continues at coordinate 6,308,670 of NC_090721.1, read as the reverse complement.
ATGCTTGCCAGTAAAACCTTTGGTAACAATTAAACAATTGATTATTCGCGGAGTTTACAAATGAGGAAAATACTGTTTATGAGTTATCATACTTTTAGTTAATGGGGTTCTTGTAAAGAACATTTACATAATCATCGCAGTTGGAGTGCTGAAACTACAATGTGTAAATGCACATTTTCACCTTGCAATGATTTTAAAACGTACTTTATCCACCTCGAGTCCCTCATAAATTCAAGAAGATGAGAGCGTTTGTATTTGTGGTTAAGTGTCAAGATCGCTTCATTTTAAAGCAGCAGTCAATTCAGATTGTGTTGTTTCTCACAATAAAACGCAAGAGTGAACCATTTACAACTAGGATGAAACACGAAACTGTTTTAGATTGCTTTAATTGAACACTGAAAAATGTTGTCTCGTGTTGTCTTTGAAATTTAGCAGCTACTTTAAGATCAGTGAATGAAAACGTTAACCAATATGCATAAAAGCGCAGCAGTATCTTAACCTTTGAGTTTCTCCCTGAAAAACAGAAATTTCTTTTTACAGAAATCTATATAGTAAAACAAAGTAATGGAACCCAGTCTACCAACGCCAACCGGTTCTTACACGGGTAAACACCCGGTAACGGTACCACTGCATTCCAGTCGCTAAGGGAAGTCCTCCGGTGGGTTAGACTACGCTTGTGAATCTCGTTGTCTCCAGCCCAGTCCTCAGGGACCCGAGCTATTCAACTGCGCAGGAATACTCTGTAGACTGTCCCGCCCCTCCTCCACTCCGCTGGTTAACTGTTTGCAGGGGCTCGTTGGATTCTGGGGCGCAGCGTTAGGCTGGAGTGAATCTACAGGTCCTTAACTGGGATTCGACTGGCCGCACCAGAAATCACATTAACATCAGAGCCTGACCATTGAATCCGAGTGCACTTCTTCTGCGGGGCTTCTTTTGATCGCATCACAGCCGCCCCTAAGTAAAAAAACACATACACATTGTGTATGATAATCATCACGCACATTTTTATAACGCAATTCTTTAAAATACACATTTTAAACAATCAACAGACAAAAGAGAACAACACAAAGCATACCGTAGGGGCTCACAGACACAGAAAGAAGTAACAAATGCAGATATTTTATTTGTCTGTCTGAGCGTCACTGATTTTTGAGATTTCATTTAGGGGTCCTATCTGTCCAGGGAGGTTCTCTGTCCAGACCAGACCAGTCCAGTTTCTTTCGGGTCCTCTTGACTCAGTTGAATCCTTAATTGAGCTAGTGAGTTGCTTGTTGGGAACTTTTTGAAATTTAGTTTTTTTCTGCTCAGAAGCTGGAAACCATATGTTACTTCGGACAGCTACAAGGTAGATCTCCAAGATGTGTCGATGGATGAGTTCAAATGAAGCCTGTTATTGGGTCAATTAAGGTTCGATTGTGTCACTGAGAGCAGAGCTGGAATGAACGTCAGCTTGTGTGGGGATCCCCAACAGCAGGGGTGGGGACTCCAGGTCTAGACTCCCCAATTCAGTGCTTGTCTGAAGGGTCCCCCCATCAGTACTGGTAGGAACCCAGAGTTTGCACTCTTGCTTTTACTGTATTGAGCCTGAGTGAATAAAATGGTGAAAGAACTGAGGAGCTCTTGAGAGTGTAGCCATGCTGTTCTCCTCAGTGCGCCACTGCAGGATATGACCAAAGCAAAGCAGAAATTAGCACCCACTTCCCAGTGAAATGGAAATTGATACCAACTTGTTATGTAAGTTCTTCATAAGAAATCCCACTCACTTACAAAATGAAGTAAGCCTTAATGAGAATCTCTGCTTGGAGAAGTGGTTTAGAAATGACGTCTTCCCAGGATGATATCAGAATTCGAGGTTTAAAGCCCTATTAAATCAGATTAAATGGGATTTTTAAATGCTTTTTTTTAATGGCTAGAATCATGCTGCTGCTTAACAGGCCGACCTGCGTCAGCATCTGAGGTCACAGCTTAGTAATGTGTTTGCTGGCAATGAGCAGACCAGTGGAGTAGTTGCTTTGAAGGTTTAATGATCTCGGGAGAGGGCTAGATCAGGTTGGGACATGTGGGACGGTGGAGAAGGGTTAAATGGCAGATTTCTTGTACTTTCTGGGCTGATGCGGCGCTCGAGGGATCGACGCCTCACGAGGGTGGGAGGGCTTGCGTTGTGCCCGGCCCGTGTGAGGGCGGACGCTGACACTTGGGTTCTGCCAGCCCGACAGGCCCAGCCCCGGTTGCCATGGAGACGAGCTCCCTGGCGCGCCAGGTGGAGAGTGTGGAGAGGAACATCGTCTTTCTGAGGCAGGAGCAGCTGGCCCTGCTACACGGCCTGCACCTGGAAATCCTGTCTCTGCAGAAGCGCTGTACAGGTTGGTGACTGCCTTTTTTTTTCAGAATAAATAAAAGACGAATGGAAATTTGAATGTATGCATTGATTCCCCACCGAACCCAGAATATTGGGAAAACTGACCGCTGAGGTAGCTCCAATTCATGAAACTTCTGCAGTACTTTTAAAAGTACAATATTGACTCTGCAGTCTGGACCTTACACACACACACGGAATACTGTTTGACTCATTGCATGCCTCATTAATAATGTGCACCGTAGCATAAACGCATCACTTTGCTGTCCCACACCATCCAGACAAAAGCTCAGAGAAATCCTTTGGTGACAGTGAGAGGAGTCTGTAGGCACAGAGCTGCTTGAAGACAAAGCCTTGTGTCAAACAGAATTAAAGCAGCATATTGATGAGAGATTAGTACCATCGTGTGGGGGTTGCAGTGGAGAGGTATTTATGCGCCCAGCTGGCTGTACAGAGAGGCGGTGATCTGGGGATGTGTGCCTCTGCATTTTATTTGATCTGAAAAGAGTGTGCAGACAAGATAAAAGGGTTTTTACTGTGCAGCCTCGTACCATTGGCCAGTGGGCGTCCTGTTAGCACCACACGCTGTGTGGGGCCCAGATACATGACTGGCAGCGGCTGAGAGTGGAAATGCAGCCGTCTGACAGACGGATCCACAGACTCAGGGATATGACACCACGAGGGGGTTGGGTGGAGCATCCCTGAAAACTGGGAGGGAGGCCTAAGCTGTCCTTCACTGCACTGGAGACCAGCAGGCTCCTGTGTCCTCAGGCCCTGCTCAGTCTGGCACCGAGAGAGAGCCTGCAGCTGTTTTAACCCAAAGGTGATGGCCCAAGCACAGGCTGAGCTCTATGCTCATGGGTCTGAGGCTGAGTCATGTCACTACCCTACTGTGACTGGGGTTCCCAGTTGGCTGAGCACCCCTGAGGGTGGGATTGGTCAGCCAGGATTCACCCAGCTGTCAGGAACACGGCACCCCATGCAGGTTCCCAGGTGCGACTGGAGCTGAGCCTCTGGGTATGGAGCTGTGATGCCGGACATGTGCCAAGAGGAGCACCGGGCAGAGGAGTCTGCCTACACTTCCTCATTCTTCCCTGTGTGATGTCACTGGGTTCCGGGCTGCAGGCTGTTCTAAACCTGGGGGGTTTACAATAATTGGCGATTCTAAATCAAACCTCCTGCAGTGAGGTATCAGTGAGATTCCTTCCAAATATAACGCACAGTCTGGGGGAAAATGGAACTAGATGATGACCCTTTGAATTGCTGTGAGCTGACCGCGCCAAGTTTGGAAAAAAAGACCATTTTTTTTTATTGGAATTTAAATTTGTGTGGAAGTGTTGAAGTTTTTGAAATCTGTTCTCTTGAATTTGGAGAGAAGTTTGTAATGTGCATCCTCATCTAACAGAGTTTTCGATACCTGGATTCTGAAAGCACTGCCTGTTCTGTGCTGGCCTCCAGCTTGCAGTGTGCTTTAAATTCACAGATCGTTACAGGGATTCCTGAAAGAACGTGGTGGGTCAATAATTTACTGGCAGTCAGAGATTTTTTTTTTATTTTCAAGTCATTTGGTATGCTGGTCATTAATTGGACTTATCTTTAAAAATCTGCTGAGCTGGTGCAGTAGAGAACGAGAAAGGTATGTGGGGCGGTTGTGTTTTTGTCGATGAAGACTAATTTGAGCAGAGCACAATCAGAAGCAAACCTTTTCCAAACCTGCCTGCTGGAGCATCATGGAAACAGTGTCAGCTGTGAGCCACAGATCTGAAAGTATTCATTTGATTAAAGGGGCAAATTGCATTAAACTGTGCTGAAGGATTGTATCAGGGTGTTTTTATAATTGAATTTGCCTATGTTGGGTTAAACGTAGTAAAATAAACAGAATGTTTATCACCCAATACTTTAAAGAGATGTTTAGCTACAATTAGTACTGATCAACAGCACAATGTCTATTTTCTTTTACACGCTTAGTCTTCATAAATTTGCAAGGATGGGGAAGAATACTGGATTTAATAAGTCTGCACAAGTGCCCAGTAAGCTGTTGAGTGAAAGAGCCCAAAATAACTTGTCAGCTCCAACCCACCCAGCCTTCCTAGGACTGCTAGCCTATACTACATCACTGCTACAGCTGAGTAATGGCATATCCCAGATAGGAGCAAGTGAGCTCTTATGTCACTATAGGCTCCTTGTGCTTTATGCAGGCACATTTACTGCACTGCGCATGTGTTGTTGTTCATATTTCTGCTTACATTGTGATTGTATTCTTTCAGCAATGTACAGTATCTGAACTTTCGCAATGAGAATGAGTCGGGTGACCATTTGACTTTGTGTTCATCGAAACACTTTTGATTTTAGTTAACCTGGATTGTTTATCAGCTGTTCAATATTTCTGACCATGATCACGCCATGTGAACAAATGAGCAATGCTACTGATTTGCTTAAAAGGAACATTCCACATTAGGTTTCATGTGAAAACATGGGCTGATCACTTTTACATGTTTATTGCATACAGATAAGCACCGTTTTTCATCTGGGTAAATATGAAAAGCTGAATTTGCAAACTAAGGGCAGTTTTCAAATCCTGTTTCACTGAACAAGCAGCCATATGATCACCCTGCATTTGAGAAGAAACAACATACTGAAGTATAACAGTTCACACAGGCTTCAGTCTGTGCCTCCTCCATTATCTTAATGGTTAGCGTGCTGGTTTAAATATCTAATTAGGATGAGAGAAACAGAACAAAGACAGCATGCAGTGAGTGAGAGAGAAACAGCAAAATGAGCGTGATGCAGGCTGCAGCTAAAAAGCAAGACCGAGAAAGCATTCAGTTAGATACAGACGTTTGCGGAGACAGAAGCAGTCTGCCTTGGATCTTGATCATTTTCTTGTCATGTTTGCTTGATCCCTAGAGCTGACCTGTGAAGTGAATGTGAAGCCTCCTGGAAGAACTCAAGCAGGTAATGCTGTAGCCACACATTGCTCCTCCTACGCCCGTGTACCAGGAACGTTGTTCTTGTGTTCTTTCATTTATGCAGCTGTTTTTGGAAAACAAAATTCCCCATCCAAGAACTGTTGGGTCGTTGTTTTACTAAAACCCCCAAGGAGATCATTTCAGGGATGAAAGCACAGTTGTTTGTTTGGAAAATGCTGAACTTACAAGTATTTCAGTTGCTTTCCTTTCTGTTTACGTTCAGACCCATCCCATGCATCAGCTGTGACATGAAAAGAAAACTGCATTACCGCCATCCATCAAATCTAAATGTATTTGTAACTAGAACAGCAGTGGGGCTGGGTATCTCATACAACAGTACTGTGATCATGCATATCTGTGGTTTTATAGTTCTGAAACATCAGCCAGCCTCACAGCTCCCATAGCACTGGAAATGAGAGACCAGGATTGAGAGTCCTGGCTCACAATGAATCCTAATTGAAATAATATACATATCAAAATCAATCATTCAAGAATTCCAGGGAATTTATTTTTTAAAAGCCAAAGAAATGATCAGCCTTAATTTCAAGTCTGTGGTGTTAAACAGGACATTCTCCAGACTTCAGAGGGTTGCCTTACAACACACCCTGTAGCTCACAGTGGGCTGTGCTGAACCAAACTGGGTTAGATGGGCAGTGCGGTCCTTGGGCTCGTGAACATTTTTTCAGTGGCCCACGGCTTGAGAAACATTGGACAGCGCTGCTTTAGATCACAGAGCAATGGTGTGTCAGACTAGCCATGTGACATTATCAACATAATACTTAGTATCGACTGCACAGCTGTTTTGAGTGTCCATGGAGGTGCTGGCCAAGGGATCATATCATGGAAAAGAGGATTAAAGGAGATGCTGCTGACTGCATATAGCCCCATTATGAGTGGTCTCTCCTTTTCCTCAGGGGCCTCTGTCTAATGATTGCACAGAGCCCTAGTCTTCCTGTCATCCTCTCTGAGATCCGTGGGAGATCCCTCAGAGGGTCAGTCTCTCATCCACAAGCCAGGGAGCGCCTGCTTTCTCTCCGGAGTTCACCCCCTTCTTCTGCAGTAGGGTGCGGATGAGAAGCATTAATTTTTAAACGCTGAGCAAAGAAGTTGCAGGGCCTGGGGTCTCATCGAAGTTCGGTCTGTTCAGGGCGCCCAGGCCCCTGACGTGGTCAGCCTTTGAAAAATAAGATGCTGGGGTGCTGCTGTATATCCCCTAATAAAACAACACCTCCCATCGTGTACCCTGATAAGGGCACTGCAGAGTGCAGAGTATTAAAGGGAAATCCCGCTAAAGTATGCAGTAGGATGCAGACTATACAATGAGAACCACACTGGAGCAAAGCATCTGCAGACTGCAAATGGGGGAGAAGCATACAGATCGACTGTGCTAATCTTTAATAAGGAATCCTATCTATTAACGTATCGTATCAGTTATACATGTCTGTATTAAGATGCTTTCCACGTACAGTGGAGCAACATTGGAAAACTGCTGCCTTTCTTATGCTCTCGAGGTGTCAGCAGAGGGCACGTTCCTCTGTTTAAACTGGTAGTTAATGAAAATCTGACCTTAATTGTGCTTTCTGGCTCTTCATTACTGGCACACAGGGAGCTGGGGAGAGAGTGTAGCAGGCAGGAGAGAGAGAAGAGAAGAGATGCTGGCTGAAGACGTCCTGCGTTTCTGTCCCTGCACAGGCCTCTCCTACCCCAGCAATTGATCTTTCCCTCTTTGTTCCTCTGTGTCTCACACTCACCTCTCCTGCTCCAGAGGGGGGTTGAATTGCGGCGTGTTTGTAGTCAGCAGAGGGAGAGAGAGAGAGTGCTGAAGGTCAGATTGCACAGTGCCTTCTATTTTTAACAGATGATCTCACCCAGGGCTGATCAGAGGGTATGAAATGGACAGAGAGGGTGTGGTTCCTGGGACACAGGGAGCATCTGTCTGTAAGAGGAAACCAGTCGTTTTGATCATTATATTCACGATGCACCTGCGGGGAAAGGAAATATACAGGTGAAATGAGCTCTTTTAGCTCCAGGGCTTGCGACTGGACATCCCTTGCTGCTGGACCTGCCTGCCATTGTCTGGCAATCGATGGCTTTGATTTCCTCCAAGACAGTGACGCCACAGTGCAGTCGTGCCGTCCTCTGGATGAGCCGTTACACTGTAGTCCTGGCGTCTCGTTTATTAAAGATCAATTGATGATTGCATCTCTCACTTTTCCACCGGATCTGCTGGAGCAGAATAACTGTTGCACATCACCAGGCTGGGTGCTGCACTTCAGAGTTGGAGTGCTTGTTTCTTGGGGTTGAAGAGTGCTAAATAAATGCAAGTTGTGAATGAATAAAATACGGGGATATAATCTAAATAGCCTCACAGATCACAGTGTGATCAGAGCCATTCCCATAGTGAGGGTACATTGGTTTTACAGCAGCTGTCCCAGTGCTGGGATTGGAGGAACTGTGCTGGGCTTTTTAATCTCTGTCTGCAATCTGTCTGAGCCGCCTGGTCCGCTGTCCGGCCTCTGAGCTCTCCTGATCATCAGCCGTAGATTCTTAGCCCAAGACTCAGGTGTGGAAATAAATGCATGCACCACTTTAAAGTTGTTGAAGCAGGCTTTTTTTTCCACAGATCTGAAGATTAGATTCACGTTACCCGATATTTGCTGGGTAAAGAAATTGCAGAGAATGCAGATAAAGATCAGCTGTCTTTTTGGAGAAAAAGACAACTGAATGTGTGGAGTGACTGCTGAGCTGTTAGAGATGTGCAGAAGTGTGGGAGCTGTCAGGGGAGCAGCAGACTCCTGTATAAGTCCCAGTGGGGGGGGGGGTGGACTGTAATAATCAGATCTATGTAGCAGCCCAGGCTGATACCAGTACGGTCTCGTCTTCCTCTTACAGACCTGGAGGAGGAAGAGGAGCTGTTGATGGAGAGATGCCGGCAGGCGGAGATCCGTCTCAATGAGCAGCAGCACAGCTTGGGGGAGCTGCGCAAGGAACTGAGCCACAAGGGGGCGCTGGTGGAGGCGCTGCGGGCCAGCCTGAAAGACAAGGAGCGACGCTTCCTGGAGGAGCTGAAGCACAGGAGCCATAGGATCACCGTGCTGAACACCGAGCTCCAGAAACAGACGGAGGCCGCGGCCTACCTCTCCTTCCAGCTGCACGCCGCTCGGCAGAAACTGCACCAGCAGCACCGCCATGGTCCCAGGGGCTCGGAGCGGCAGCCCCTCCTGCCCCCGCCGCCCCCGCCGCCCCCCGCCGCGGCCGGCAAGCCCAAACGGCGCAGCTACAGGGCGGCGGCGCACCACCTCCGCGCCGAGAGGGCCAGGGAGTGCGTGCCGCGGGAGAGGGTGACGGGCCCGGAGGAGCCCACCGCCATGCCCGACCCCGCTCTCTTCCTCTACCCGCGCCGTCACAGGCCCAGGCCGCGGCCACACGGCGCCCCCGCTCAGAGACAGCGTGGCGCGGGCCGGGCGGGCGAGGGCGACCAGCAGGAGGCTGGAGCGCGTCCGCGTGAGACTGCCGCCCCCGCAGCTGCCAATTCTGAGCAGGAGGAAGAGTAGCGGCACTGTGCCCCAGCTCAGGCCTATCATCATCATCATCATTATAATAATAATTATAATTCTGTTAATGGAAGCCAGTTTGCCCCTTTTATCTTCATCATCACCGTACTTGAAACGGGATCCCTGCTTGTAATAACCTTCTAGCAGCTAGGGGTGTGAAGGTCATCCTGTGGAAAGATCCTCCCTGATACTGGGATGCACACTGTTATAAGGTTTTCATTTTCATTTGTTGATGTTATTTAGAGGCTTGCGTTCCTGATTGTCACCCCGGCCCCCTACATAGGTTTATTATATACAGCAAGCAAGCAGAGAATCTGTGCCCTAGAGCCAACAGATCAAGAGTGCATGGCCCCCAGCCTGGCAATCTCTAGTGTTGTGTGCAGGGTGGCCCCGTGCCACGCCCACCCCTGTCTTTAAAACAACGTCCTGTTCCACTAGGGCTTCATTGGGAGTTGTCCCGAGAGCAATCGACAGCCTGTGGAAAGGTCCAACTCTGCCTCATGTACTTGTCTTTTCGAATACTGGCAGCAAACGGGTGACAATTCCTCATCTCCTGGAGCTCTTTTCTTCACAGCAATATAGTGACTGATTTATATATGCAACTCGCCCGCCTAGATTCTCAAGGTCCAAAACTCTCTGCCATACTGGATCTGGGAGATTTCATTTCCAGGGCTCTGATAAACCCCACTCCACTGGCCTCCACCTCTCCCACCTCTCGTTGCCTCCCCCCGTCTTTTGAAAGGGTGGTGGGACGTGGCAAACGGACAGGCTAAGTGTCATTTGTGGATGAAGTGCTGAGCGGCAGGCAGACGGAGGTGCCAGATCCTCAGTGTGGTTAGTGCTGTGCCGATCGGTGGATCTTCTTGGCAGGAGACTGACTAAACCAGGCGTTCCGGACCTCCTCCTAATTAAGACCGATTGAGCCGTTTGTCCATTAGGGATCCAGGTCGCTGCGCTAGAGGGAAGCTTGCTGATCACTTCCTCAATCCTGAGGACCCCCCAAACCTGCTGGTTTTCCTTCCCGAACCCCAAGAATACCCGAGGCAGGGACCGAGCGCAAACAGGACAGGCAGAGCTTGAACAGGGTTGCTAGGCAAGTGCCAGAGTCTGCCTTCACAATGACAGCAACATCTGTTGGGCCGGCAGAATACGGGATTTTTTGGTATGTCGTACTGTCTCGTCATCAAAAGCGCTGGTGGTTTCCTCCACGCCCTTGGAGTTTAGAGGTCAGGCTATGCCCCAGTTTACTCGGAGGAAATAATCAGTGCCAGCCCTTACAATGTTCCACCCTGTGCTGAGCAGGCACTCGAGCCTTGCCCTGTCCAGCAGTTCTGGTGGCGTCCCGCCCGTGTGCACAGACCACACACACGCTGCAAACCCTGGGAGGGGCGTTTCGCCCTGAGCTGCAGCCCACCCTTCTCTGTATGTTCACTCACTCGAGTAGTTCAGCTCACCGAGCGGGACTGGCGCTCTCAAGCACCCCCAGCTGGGCCAATGAAGAACTGCGACAGGCTTTGAAAGAACGAAAATGGCTGGCAGAGAACAGTATTTGTACATGGTGTCTAAATCGTTATGTAGGCCGTCGAGGTGCAGAAGCCGTGCTGTAGAATTTTAACATCACACTTAAAATAAACATGCTATATCTAAGACACTTAAAAGGAAAAAAAAACCGATTAATATAAATATTGTACGAAAATGATATTAAAGGACAAGTGCTATAATAGTTATTTATTTAATGGTTTTGGTTGTTAGAGACTTAGAAGGATGTTCAAATATAAGTATTCCTTAAAGCTCTCTTAAAGCTATTGGAGTTCATTAGAAAAAAATAAGGAATGTTTTGTACGTTTATATTTCACCTGCAATATCTTATTTTTATGTTAAGTGAACGATTGTTTGAAACGGGATTACAGCGGCAGTGAGCAGCATCTCCTTTAAAGCACAAACAGTGAAACCAGGTAATGACAACACTGGACATCGCGAGAGTATTTTGCAACCCAGCCGTGCGGACGCCTTCTGGTTATACAGAAACAAAAGCGATGCACAGTGACAAAACGCGGGTGTAAAAATGTAGGTGCAACTTTTTTGTGCCATTTAGCCATTTCAACTTGAGCTAGACTTCTGCCACGGGCAGGGCGTTAAGACTGCTGTGCATATCGCCCAGCGCAAGTCGCGAGTGCTAAACCGCCACGCCCTTAGCCACTTCTGTCTCGTTTGTTCATGTTCATCCTGCAGAGCAGGGAAAAAAACAACACTTCCACCTAATGGTGAAGTAAAATATTGCACTGGTGGCTTCTCTGAGAGCACTAGCCCCTTGTGGAATAGGATTGAAAGATGAATTGTGCAAAGATACACAACACAGTTCATAAATCAAACCTGTACAAACAATATTTTCAATGTATGATTAGTATCAGACTTTAAAAATCTGGAGTTCTATGGACATTATGGATGACATAGATAAATTGGATTTCATATTAACAGACTTTTAAATTCCTTTAAGACATGGATCGTATGTCTTTTCCACTAAAGACTTAAACCCATCCTGTTAAAGACCATGCTTTAAGCTCCGTTGGTCAGAGCACCATCTCAGCTCTGAGACCTGGAAGCACACAGTGCACCAGCAACAGGTCTTGAATTTGAGTGTCAAATACATCCTGTAGGCTCTTACATGCTGTTTCCATCGTTTTGCTTTCAGAACGCTGGGGATGCGTTCCTGCACTTCTAGAAATGGGAGGTCACCTTTACTCTGGAGGAAAGCCCTCAGTTAATAAACCCCCTTGATGTGCTTTATTTCAGGTCCACAATAGTGTGTAAACGACAGTAAGCTGCTTTAGAAGAAGCCACTCAAAGGGTTAACATCACCTGCACATTCCTCTTGATTCATTTCCTTTGTCACATTTATCCTGTCACATGCGTTCTAGAAGATCCTTGTTTATTTCAGCAGAAATGATTGGCCACTCTCAATAACTGTTTCAGTACACTGCTGATGAGCGGGCGAATCTCGCAGTGGATCTCCAGGAATCACGTTTGGGAAGCCAGTCTGCGTTGCACCGTCCCACTGGAGGTGCAGGCCCTCTCTCCAGTTCCCCTCGAGCTGTGCCCTTCTCAAATGGGCAGCTCAGGACTCCAAGGACAGCATGAGAGCCACTCTCTGACACTTTGTGATGTTTCTTACTTTGTGGAATACAAGCTGCGAACATTGCCCTTGTATAGAGTATATACAAAGGGAAACGCTGACTCCTCTGTATGGGCATGACTTTCTGCACCTGGTGTGCAACCGCCTGCAAAGCAGGGAGAAACAGGATGGCATGAGAGTGTTGTAAATAGGGATCACTTTGCAGTGTTCAAGTTGGGATGGGTATAAAGTCTTCAGCATGGCAGCGTTCAAATGCTTTCCACATCATGTCCTGTCTTTCAAGGTTAGAAGCCCCTTATTTTGCTGCAGTTCTTGCTCAGTAGCTGTAGATGAGCTAGGCAGTGACTGAAGGCTCGCCACACAGAACGCGTGCAGTAGGACAGTGGGACGCATGGTGAGAAATTAAGGATACAACAGACTGTGCAAGTGATGTGAACCACTCTTTTGCTCCCAAATTGCCTCCTTGAGATCAGTGTGTAAGTCTTTTCTCAGTCAAAAAAACAAGGAAATAATCACTTTTTCTTTGGTCTTATTGGAACTTATTGGAAAGCACCTTCTCCTTCCCTTTTACAAAATTGCAGTAGAGTCCTTGTGTGCTGAGAATGTACGAAGGTCTGGCTTGGCATCCAGGATCAAGCCTGTGACCCATGATAGGGCTCTGGGCTGAGGGTTATTGGAACTGCTGAGCAGTTCACCCCTTCAGAGAGTATTCTATGGATGTGAGCCCAGTGATCAAAATATTCCATAACAAGAAACACCAGCTTAAGAACTGAGCAGCATGGGGAACTGGTTTTAACGGATCTAGTGCAGTCTCCGAATCCCTAAAACAGACACACGTTTCGTGACCTAATCAGGATTAAAATAGTGATCACATCTTTTGGGCAAGCAGCTCTACTATGCTGAGCAATTAGGACATGGAAAGTTAAGAAGGCGAAGAGGGTGGCTGGGGGCTTTGTTTTAATAAGAGATATTTGGAATACAAAGGACTTGCGCTCTGTTTTTTTCACACCTTATTTTGTACTGTTTGACTTTTCCTAGCAATAATTGATAGCACTCCCTCTTGGTACATGATGTATGCAGTATATATATATACCTTCCTCCCTGGAGCTCTGCTGGAGTCCCATAAGAGTACAGTGCACCCTGTTCTGCTGAGACTTTCCTAACTCCTGTGTTACCACACAGACTGTGGATGCTTTACATAGAGCTTATAGCTGTAACCTTATTTTAATAAACTTCAGAATTGACTAATCCCGCTCAAGGCCCTAATTGCTACTAACGTCCAGTTTGCACTTTCAGGGAGGACAAGGTTTTTTTTTTTTTCGCATGTTATGCAGTGACACACCCTGCGGCAGATCTCATTCAGCCATCTTGCTGAGTTGGAAGACAGTAGTATTTGAGATCTTCTGGATCGTTGATATGTTATTCATGGGTATGTGATGAAAGACTCTCTGTAGCAGTGCATTTCTGAAGGTTTTGAGAGATTTGGCTACAGGATAGAGGAATACTGTATATACTGTGTTCTCCTAACCATCAGCACATAAAGAGCAGGAAAACAGAGATTTAACCTCATTATCCACAGCCATCTTTTTATGTGTAAACATGATAACTGCCAGAGAATGAAATGAATAATTAGTACAGTACGTAGATACTGAGTATTTCATTACTTAAAACTGTGAGTATACAGGCACAGTAAATTCAATTTTCTTTGTTTTAACATAGAAGAGAAAAGTCTCTAAATTTGGCTCAGGCTCCCTGCATGTATTGCACTACTTTAGACTGTAACCATGCTCAGCTGTGTGTCTCTCCACCCATCTACTCATTTGTGGTATAAATGAGCCAACAGGTACACTTGAGTACTCACTTTCTCACTTCTGTGAGATGCATTGCCCTAAGCAGGCAGGAATACAGTACCTGGAGTTTTCCCTATTCCAGTATGGTAATACCTGTACTGAACGGTAGGTGGTACAATTTTTTTCTCAAGCTACTGTCAAGAAGCATGTTCCATCTATGGGTTAAAACGTTTGTGCACAGCTACTGACCTGACAAACTAGAAAGTCCTTGACCACATGTTTAATGAGCTGAACCTAAATACTAGATAATTTGTACTGGTGCTCTTGTCATATGTAATAGATATTATAGATATAGGGTTAATAAAACCTTATAGTACCCAAATAATGATCGACATACAATTTATTTTGGAAGTGGGGTAGTTGTAGGGCTACAGATAGATATTCTAAAGTAATATGTGTGTTTTATCAGGGATAATGTAAGCGTCAGTGGTATTTTGATCATACCTTGACTTTTTCTGAGGACTTTTGTTTTTTATAGAACTACGATCTATTAGATATAACTAATATCCCCCAAAAAAGGGCTCAAGCAAAGTTTCATAAGAAAAGATCCATGTACATCTCATGCTCTTTTAATCTAATCAAACATAGCAATAAAATCATTTTTGCTCAGAGCATTATGGTCATTCTTACCCTAGCTCAGTCCAAATCTAATCGAATTTCCTGCTCAAAAAAACACTTCTAAGATGGAAAATACTAGTTAACAGTAAACCCCAGAAACGTGCTAAAATGGAGTTTTGAGCGGAGAACAACATGGGAGGAATTCAGGTAATCAATCTACAAGTTGATTCATCGGAATCTGCCTTGCAAACAGTCATCATGGCAGAATTGCCTTTCAGTAGTGACCTTTTCCAGGTTTGTGTAGGCTGAGGGCGGGGTATGTGACTACTGGCATAAATTTAGAGCGACAAACGTAGTTATAATCTAGGGATTCAAACTTGCTAAAATATACGTGCAGCGTATAATAATCCTTACACTTAAGTAGCTCTTTTCTGGACACTCCACTCAAAGCTCTTTACAGGTAATGGGGATCCCCTCCACCACCACCAGTGCAGCCCCCATCTGGGTGATGCGACGGCAGCCAGAGTGCGCCAGTCCGGTCCCCACACAACACCAGCTCTCAGTGGGGAGGACGCAAAGCACTTATCTGTGCCTTTGGGATAAGACAATATCCCATGACAGTTTGAAGAGGCTTTATTTCAGAGTATACTCAGATATTAGGTGAGCAAGCCGTGTCAGGTTATATATACCCTGTGAGATGATAGATAACTGATCCCAACGCATGTTGTAAGCATTATAAAACAGTAAATGGTTAAAGGTGAAAGGAAAATATACAGCGACAGCAGAAATCCTAAATGTTGTATGTTTTATTTTATATCTTCGTGAAATATTTTACGATTTGTTAGCCGTGTAAATATTATTGCTATAACCCCGATAAAGGCAATCTCCGCCTCCCAGCCGGGTTGTGTCCGCGCATGCTCCTGGCGGCGGAGCCGGGCGAGAGATCAGAAAGGCAAAAGGTCAGGAGGAGGAGAGACCACGTGGGGCTCCGCGAGTCCTGCTCTGTCCTTCCTGGGTGAAGTTGTTGCCGCTGGATCCTATGATTTTACATGCTCTCCAGCGGGGCTGCGGACGGACAGACGTATAAAATCGCACAGCGCTTAAGGGGCCTCTGAACACACCGGCACAGCGAATCTCGACTGCCTTTGAGCGACACAGACGCACCATGGTTAGCAAGACAGACGACATCCCGGCAGCGGTGCCAAATAAAACCGGCGAGCTGACAGACGGGGAGACCCACAGAGGAGATGTGGCCAGGAAAGACTCTCGGGGTTGCGGTATGTGTTGATGTTCTGCGAAGTAAATGCAACAATACCCAGGATGTGATTTCTCATTCATGTCACTGCGGATCGAATTCGTAACGCAGAACGCATGAATTCTGAAGGACCTTTTGAAACAGCCCACCGGGTCAAATTGCAGTAATACCACACACATAGGTAACTAAACGTTGTCCTTCTGCGTTCAGCGGAGGGGGGTTTTAGGATTCGAGTTCTCAGTGACGTTTTTTATGGTACAGCCGTCTTTACCAGTTTTCGAAAGTTACGGTTTGATAACTGTCTGTGTGAGGCTCATTTATTATTGGGGTCTGTCCCTCAAAGCTGAAGCTCAGCTTTCTCTTGTTGTCCAGAGTCCCCTATCCTGTCGGTCACTGTTTGACGGTGTAAAAGATAAATTGCGTTTCACGGGACTGTTTATACGAGGTTTTTGTGCTGTGGGAGCTTGGTTACTTACTGAGCTTGCAGCTACTTGAGTTGATTCGAGAGGGTAGCTTATGAATAATAACATTCAGTTTTGGCGGGGGGTTAAAAACCTTGATAAGAAAGCTGCGTGAAAAGATCGCTATTTTCAGCCACACGTTGGGGCTCTGTAAGAATTATACCACTCTATGGACGGAAGACCCCCCTCTCATAACAGTTCTGATCTCATAATGCAGCTGCACACATGTGCTGGAAGCGGCATGCATGAATGAACTGAAGGTCACCTTCAGCGGAACCGAACAATCATCGGAAAAAATAGGGGTGTGTGTGTGTATAAGAGTAATCAACTAATTGAGTAAAAAATGCACGCTGGTCATCAATTGACTGTCTGTTAATGGTAAAAGAGGTTGTACGGCCACGGTAGCGCTTTTTTGACTAGCGGAGGCGTCCGTATCCTTGTCGATGCTGAAATTGTTGTTCCTGTCTCCCCCTCTGAAGCTGGAGATGTAAGGTTGTCTGCTCCGCGACCGGGAAGTGGAAACTGTCCCTCAGTTAAAGTCATGGTGCCTCTGTGTGCTCAGAGAAGGTTATACTGAGCGAGTGTAGGGATACTGGCAGCTGGTAAGTGGCGTTTTAGCGAAATAACGATTGTGGTATTAAAGACCCCTTTAGCTGATGCATCGACAGACCCCAGTTCCTTCATGATCTAAGATTTCTGCATCCCGTTGCATTTTGATTTTGGTTAAAAAAAACGGCTTTTCAGTGCACTGAAAAGTTACACAACTCAGGGACACAAGACATTGCCAGTACTGCCCTATTGCTGTCTCGGACCTTGAGTTTTAACAAAGGGCTGTTAGCATTGTGGATTAGCTCTCGGTTTTTTGGTGCAGACCGGATTGTTTCTCTGTTCATGCGGTACGGACTCCAGCCGGGAATTGGCAGTTCTAGAGGTGTCACGACTAACCTTGTTTATAACTTCTGATAGTTGTGCTCTGTACGAGTGAGGTGCCATTGTCTGCATTTCTGATTGCTTTTAAAAGTGTTTTCTAAAGTTGAGGAGCGTCAAAATAAAATGCAATTATCCAAATAATAACATCTACACTGTAAGTGGTGCAGTTGCGTACCTTCCTCTTTAGATAGACAGTGCTGCTCTTAACGAGAAATAAAGCAGTTTTTGCTCACAAACATGATTTCTCGTTCCATTTTTACGTTTAATACTCATTCGACGTTTCTTGTCCTGTGTGCAGCTGTCCAAGATATTTGATGCTAATGGAAGAATAGTTTCCCCATATTTTTATGACAATTTTTACAGTATTTTTTTATTGTTCATTTAAGACAAGGCAGCCATTTTGAGGGCCTCAATAATTATTTCCTTTTCCTTATTTCCTTATTGTCATTTCTTTCTTATTGTGACATTTTCAATTTTTCTTCTTTAGTCTTCTTAAATTAGCTTCTATCCAGTTAAAACTAGGGATAAGGTAGGTTTGAGCAATATTACATTTTCCTTAACTCAAAAAGAGTTGGAATCATGATATGGTTGTGATGTATAAATTGCAAAATTAGAATATATATTGTTTTTCTATATACTTAAAAACTTCTTTGATTGCTGCATTTTTTCCTATCATTTGGAGACACTAATTCTTGCTTGAGTCAATACCTTAGAAAAATTCAGGCTCCTTACATGCTGTGTGCAATTGTATTAAAAAATAAATATTTCCCAGACATCTTTCCTTCCCCTAAATGTTTAAAAATGCCGTGCCTTGGGTTTTGTCAGCTGGTTACCATAGTTTTACAAACGCAAATAATTCTTGATCAGTATGGTTCAATACCACCATATTCAGTATGTTGTATGTCAGTAACATCTCAATATTTTAGGTGTTTATTTTTAAGTGTTTCACCCACACACCTAGGATGTGGTCATCATGAAGCTGTTTTGTGTATAAGTTTGGAATGTCTTTCTGTCCTAAGTGGGAGTTGATGGTAGTTGCATTATGCAGATTCATTTCTGATGGTTTCTAAAAACATGCATCAAATTACAAAGTGTTACCCCTCTTGGTTAACTCCCCTGATATTTTAAAAGGTGCACTGACCATGCAGTAAACCAGACCCTGACTGCCTTTTACTGGTCTGTTAAAGAAAGATATCTGCTGTTTCTAGTCTAAACCCCAGACAGCAGATTAGAAGGCAGGATTGTATCGCTGATAGCAGTGGTCTGTTTAAAGGGCTGTGACCCTCTTAATCCCATTTCTCAATCTAATCTCTGGGGCATGGGTACTGAACTCTGGTTGTAAAGATTCTTAGCCATATGGGTTAGTCCGTTTTTTTGCAATGCAAAAGTTCAGGTGTTGCTGCCCAAGGACTCTGAAGTGAATATAATGCTAATCTACATTGGACAGTGAAATTTCCTATTTGTCAATAAGGGATAATTTCAATTTGTTTCTTATAGGGATGTACTTTAACCAGCTACTCAACACTTTTTGCTGGGGGAGGACAGTACTGTATTTAGCACGTAGAAGTCCATTGTGTTATTACTGTGTATACAAAGCCATCATCGTTTTAATAGATGATGATTTTCATTCAACCTGTATGGCTGTATCTAAGTAGTATGCCTGCAGTAAATATGTGGATTATCAATCATGCTGGACCTAATTGCTATTCTTATAGCTTCATGTATTTTCATTATGAATAGTAAACGCTTACCCGCATTTCTGACCACAGCATGTCGCGTGTTAAAGAGCTGTTTTTTTGAGTGTTGTGAAACAGTGGACCTTGCTTTGAAATCAGCAGGCCTTCCCTGGCAGCCATGTGGATGTGCTAATGTCTCCTGAATGTTCTTTAGTGTGAATTCAGTATCATTGTTCCGCTACCATAGCGATAGCCTGCAAGTGTCTGTCCTGGCACAGACCAGGCCTCTGGACTTCACCCAGCTAGGGGCAGACCTGGGAAAGATTCAACTGTGTGTTTCAGGGAAATGCAAGACGCAGCAACACATACTGCCTTGTCAGGGCTGGGGTCCTGAACTGGCCACTCGTTCTCCCTGGGTTTCAACTTTTCTTTTATTTTACACAAACATCAAACAAGCTGAAGCCTTAAACCTCATTATAAGCAGCTCATCCTGTTAATTAGGTAACTTTAATCACCATTTAGGGGCTCTCCAGCTATTCCCAGAGGACATATCCAGCGGTGGTCTAGCTACAGTCGACTGTAGAGGGGTGCATCGGTAAGATAAGGTTTATCTTGTTGTGCTCTGTGTCTGGTCAGTTGATTAAAACCTTCACTTGAATATGTTCTCCTGGCTTTACCACACCACCTTACATGAAGCATCAAGCTGCAACGTCAAATCACAATGCTGTAATTGGCAGATGCCTTTCTCCGTTGAGAGAGAATGATTTACCAGAGACAACCGCGACAGTCACTGCCTATTAACCAGCCATTTCACTGTTTACTCCGAATAATGATTCAGCCTTAGAGCTGCAGTTCTCTTTTACTGGTAAAAGGAGGGGAGAGAGAGGAAAATGCTAAAAAAACACCATTCTTGTATTCAGTGGCCGAAAGTAACACCAGCATCGAACTCTTCAACTATTGTGAAGCCCTGCATTTCATTGTCCACAGTCTTTGCTAGTGCCAACCCATAAAACGACGGCGGTAAGGCAGGTTTAAAAGGCAACTAATGTGACTGGAGTAGCTGGGTCCTGGACCTTTCCTTTTCCCCGAGTTCTAGTTCTCATGGGTTTTATTCCAGCTTGATCCTCAGCATCCTAATAACCCCCACAGCATTCTGGGATAGGAACCATGGTTAGTGAGTGCCCAGATAGGGGGCCCTCTTAAAAAAATAAATAAAACAGCATGCCTGTGAGGGCCTCTGTGCCTGTCTTGGCAGCAGAAGGAGGGGAGCAGGAATCCATTTGCCCGTCTATTTATACAACTGGACTCCCCTGGCAGCTGCTCAGCTCGGCTGGACTTTAGGCAGTTATTGACGTTCCCTTTGTAGATTTTTTTTTTAAGTTTTTCCTTCACAAGAGGCAAAGAACGAGACGTTCTCTCCGCCGCTCTGCGGGCGTCTGTTTTTGTGGTTGTCGCTGCGCGTCAAGCGGAGGAAGAGGGGTGGAGAGGAGTTGCGCTCGGTCCTCTCCTCGGGGAGAAGGCCGTGTAGGGGTGACCGAGGCTCCGAAGGCAAGGGGCAGAGCCTGTTTCTGCACTTGGACTACTTTCTCCCCTTCTTCTTTTTTCCTGTCAATCGGGTTGGGAGCCCCCGTCATTCCTTTTTCAAACGCAAATCTGTTATAAGAAAAGCTTAACAGATTTGAGAGAGAAAAAAAAAACTGGCATTGGATTTCTCCTCTTTGGGAGCTTGATCGCTTTTGTTTTGCCTTGGAGAGTAAAACTGCCTCTGCAGTTGAATTTCCTTTTAAAGAGAGGTTCCAGCAGTTACTCTGAAATCCTCCACTCTCCTGTTTCTGTTCCTGAAAAGAGTAATTAAAGGCTTCTCCACAGCGTGCCCGTACAGTCTTGTGTTGATTCACTTGATTTGCCAGTTTTCCAGTTCTGGGGAGTCCAGGCACAGACTCAGCCTGCAAGTTTTATTGGATACAGTGGATATAATGGTGAAGACCGTCTGACCTTCTGCTCTTTTATAGCAGACTTTTAAAACTTACCAAGTTTTCTAACAGACTGGGCAGACCTGGTGTGACAGAGCAGAGAATGACTGGATGATGTTTAAAACGGGCCACCTCGTGTGTGCGTGTGTGGTGTCCCTTCGTGAAATCCTTTCACTGTGCCTTTCCTTTTGCAGAGGAAGTACAAGGTTAGCAAAATCTAAAATGAGAAGACCCAAATCATTGACAAGGATTGCGAGTCCTTTCCAGCGAGGAGCTGCTTGAGTTTGGAAGTTAATGTATTGACGTTGTGTTCTCTGTTTTTTTCACTCTGCATTCACAGTGGGAATCGGCTGTATCTAAATGAAATGGTTTGATGATGTCGGGATTGTTTGCCTTCAGACGTGCTTGAAGTGCTGTTTGATTGCATACCGCTATTGATCTGTTACGCTTATTAAAGTGTTTCTGAATATGCAAGCTGTATCGAAGTGGTCAGAAGGGGAATGTGTGAGTTGGACTACATGGGTTCCAACCCGGAGAAGCTGCAGTTCTCACAAAGGAGCCTCCTTTGTAAGAACAGCTGCCTTGTTTGTTTCTTTGAGATCTCACAAACCCTGACACCCTGGTGCCCTTGACAGTAAGCAAGGACAGGCAGCAGTTGTCTGAGAGTAAACAGTCTCTCCATGCAGACGTGCCCTGTGTAACCCTGAAATCCGAGTCAGCTCAGATATGCAATACCGGATTGGGCCTGGGAGCAGGCTTTGATGTGGATCTTTTGACTGAGTTTTCTGAGTTTTTTTTAATTGCTTTCTCGATTAATCCATTCAAGGTTTCAGGACTTTTATTTAGACTTGCATGTGTTTTTGTGGAATTTTAGTCATCCAACAGTAGACCAAGTATCTCAATGGTAACATAGTCATCATCATTCCTCCTGAACAGAGAGAAAAGGTCAGCCATTGCAGATGGGATTCCTAACCATATGAGTACTGAGGAAAAACTGGAAGAAGGGTTTGTGTATTGCAGGGGGTGGGTTAACCTTGTCAGGTGGTTCTGACTCCGCCTCTTTATGGAATCATGGGAAATGTAGTCATTTCCACATTGGACTGCTGCCGTTCTCTGTCGGACTGCTTGTGGCGAAGGCACGCTTCTGCCTGGTGCGACGAGCAGTCCCCTTTGCTGCCTGAAGTCCGTAAAGCCAGCCCGTCCATTCCTGAGGTTTTCCCAAGTGCCTTGGAGAGGAGCTCACAGGACTTGCATGACCTGATCTACCCTGAGATTGTTCCGAGCCGTTCTCCGGTGAGCGTGCCTGTCCATGCAGAGCCTTTGGAGTCTATCCAGGTCTTGAGTCCTGATACCGGTGAAGACGGCGCACTTCTGAACCCCGTCCCTGTCCAGCAGAAACCCGCAGTCTCTGCAGCACGCTCCAGTGTGCTTCAGGAGAACTCGCCACTGGTGGATAGCAGGAACTGCGTATGTGCAGAGGTGCAGGGCCAAGATGTGGGGCTTCCTCCCAGCCAAGAGCCCCATGAGCTGCGCAGAGCTCCTGTGCCAGGCAGGCGAAGGAGACCACGGCTGGGCGGGTGTGGTGGGCAGGGCACGTCTGTGCAGGGAGCTCGCGGATCGCCAGTCTCCCCAAGCGCCAGGCTTCCAGCTCCCTGCCCCGCTTCACTGGATGTGATAGCCCGGACTCGGTGCGAGCCTTCTCTTTCTCTCCGGATGGGAGCTCCCGTTGGGGAAAAGAGGACTTTGTGCAAAGGGCTGGGAGAAGGGGAGGGGCTGGCTGGGAGCCCTGCGGACAGACCGGTCTCGCCAGGCTTCTGCTGTGCAGGTGGGGAGAACGGCCCTGGCGTGGGCACGGGGCCAGCATCCCTCTGGTTTGCCATAGTTGCAGTATAACCAGCTTGGTCCGAGTCGTTGCAGTGAATAGACAACTATAACCGTTTTCTTGCAGGAACGTAAAGATACATTGAAATTAAGGATTTGTGACATTGAGCACTGAAATTCTTTCTGTAACCCTGGGTTCCTGCTGAATAAGGACTTTTGTTACGTCTTTGCTTGGCAGATACCCTTATCCACATTTAAAGCCAGTCTTTGGTTTTCTTTTGTCATTTGACCAATTCAATCCGAGTGATTTCCCTTCTGATAAATCCTGCTCGTAGAGCTGGAAAACGAGGCTGAGAAAAAGGTAAGAATGTTTTAAGTGACTTGAAAATGATAAGTAAAATGATATTGAAGGCGTGTTAAATCCCCCCTCCCATGTTTTGTTCAAAGGTGAAGTATTTACTGCCTCTTTAAATTAAGTTCTGTCTTATTAAGTATCTGCCAAAGCAAGGTCATGGCAAAAGAACCTAGTGGAGTGGCTCATGTTGGAGTGTTTCCTCCCCACGTGGTTCTGTGTGAGTTTATTCCTGGGCACTGTGCATACCTAGAGCTTCCAGGGCCAGGCTGGGCTATGATTATAGGGCTGGCTGGTCCCCGGCTCCAGCCAGACACCCTGCAGCTCGCCTCTGTCTCAGGCCGTCTTTCTCTCAGCAGGGCACGCGGTGGACACCTCCGTGATGAATGGGGATGGGGCTCATGAGCAGACAGAAGAGTGTAAGCAGAATGGAGGCGGAGACCTGGATCAAGCAGAGGACGCCAACGAACAGGAAGTGATTGTCATCCAGGACACGGGCTTCACAGTGAAGGTTCAGGCCCCTGGCACAGAGCCCTTTGACCTGCAGGTATCGAACCTTCACCCGCACCCATTACACAGCTGGCCCCCTGCAGTGTCTCAGCTTCTCATGGTGCCAGTAACAGTGCCAGTGGGAGCCCAAGTCCACTTGTGCAGGTTAATGCTGTAGCATGTTGTAATTCTCCTTAAATCATTAGCAGATGGAGACATCAGGATGACGGTTAAATTTAACTTGGTTATGGCTCAAGTGGACCCATTGAACTCTTGTTCATAAAAGAGAAGATGATTTAAAGACCTCCGCAAAACCTGCTGGACTGTTGGTTTAGGGATGCACCTTACTTTAGAACAATTAAGGGGAGCAGGAAGTAAGAGGGTGAAATTGATTGTGTTTAGTTTGTTAAAGCAGAAGATCCATAGTTGTTCTAAAGAAGTAGTTTTCTTATTTTCGCAAAGTCTTTGAGCTCAGGTGACCAGTAGTATCAATAGGAGTCTTGTCCCTGAACGGGTGTTGACTTAGGCTTCTGTCTCACTTTTTCTCCTCCTCCCCCCTCAGGTGTCGCCCCAGGAGATGGTACAGGAGATCCACCAGGTGCTGATGGACCGCGAGGACACCTGCCACCGGACCTGCTTCTCCTTGCAGCTGGACGGCAATGTGCTGGACAACTTCGCCGAGCTCAAGTCCATCGAGGGCCTGCAGGAGGGCTCTGTGCTCAAGGTGGTGGAAGGTAAGCAGAAGCCTAATTCTCTGACGTTGCTCTTGTCAGGTGGGCAGCTGATGGCGTTTAACATTGCCACGTTGTCTTCTCTCTCTCTCTCTCTCTCTCTCTCTCTCTCCCTCAGAGCCCTACACCGTCCGGGAGGCTCGCATTCACGTGCGTCACATCCGGGACCTCCTGAAGAGCCTGGACCCCTCGGACGCATACAACGGAGTGGACTGTAACTCGCTCTCCTTCCTGAGCGCTTTCACCGAGGGCGACCTGGGAGGTGAGGCCTGGAGTTCAGCACCGGGAACCGTAGTATCTGCTTTCTGCCCCTGTCTGTGGCAGCAGGAGGCCGGTCTCTGGGGTTCACCAACCCCATGAGCGGTGCAGGCCCTGCGTTCAGACGGTACATGCGTTAAGCTGAAAATCCTTTGGAAAGGGTCCGAGTCTGGATGAGTTGGGCCGTGTCCCAGTTCCTCTTGCACTAAGCCCCTCCTCCAAGTCTGCCATTTTGTGACGTAGCGCAAGGGTGGCCTTACAGTGCGCAAGGAGTTTGAGGGGCACCATTCCGAAAAGGGTAACGGGACACCCCGCGCGCGACACCGATCGCCTGTGTGTTCTCTTGCCCAGAGAGCGGGAAGCGGAAGAAGAAGGGCAGTGAGCTGGAGCAGATCGACTGCACCCCACCGGAACACATCCTCCCCGGCAGCAAGGACCGCCCGCTGTCCCCCCTGCAGCCACAGAGCAAGGACTGGAAGGTGAGCACCGGGCCTAGGGCACCGTGGAGCACTGCAGCCTCCGAGTGGGGGAAGAGCTTCTCACCTTTGAACCTTGCCCTCTTTCTGACCTTGTTTTCTAATCGCTAGCTGTCGCCTGGAAAGATCACAGATGTTAATGTGGGGTCTTGCACTTGGTAGAGCTCGATACTGACCTTTGCTTGTGTGATGCTCTTGCTGTCCATGTGTGAGTTAAAGCAGTAATAGCGGACCTCTTCAGCGATGGGCGGCACAACACCGCACTCTTAGCTTGCTGACCTAGTAGGTGCTGAAGGCGTGCTAGGCTTGCGTGATGAAGCCCTCTCGTCCTCTCCGTCCCCGGGCAGCCCTTGCAGTGCCTGAAGGTCCTGACGATGAGTGGCTGGAACCCGCCTCCCGGGAACAGGAAGATGCACGGGGATCTCATGTACTTGTACGTGGTGACGGTGGAGGAGAGGCACGTCAGCATCACCGCCTCCACCCGCGGATTCTACCTCAACCAGTGAGTGAGCGCCCACACTTGTTCCCCAGGGAAGGAGCACAACCCAGCAGAATGCAGGAACACAGAACAGAAGATGGCCACCATTTAGATTGAATTGTATGCATAGTGGTTTAATATATATATATTTCTTTAAATTCGTTATCAGCTGAGATTCTATTGAATGCTAATAAAAGATCAATAGGCGAGGCTAAGTAACAGTAGTTAACTTATTTGGATTTGTCGGCAAAACCATCGTGAAGTCAAGAGCAATGATTCTGTTGGATTGAAAGAGATGGTTTCACAAGCCTGCTGGGTAACTGCTGGCCCCCTCTCCAGATGTTTTGTTCCCTTGTTCTGAATCACAGACAATGATGGCAGTATGGCGCTGCACATACCTGGAAATGGTGTCTAAAGTGTGGTGTGAATTGGAGATTTCACATGTTAGTGTGTACATTTTAGTTTCATTGCATTTCTAACCCAGAAATCTAAAAATAACATTGTTGCACCCCCTGGAGCCCTTATTTATATGTCTTCATTTAAAATATTACCTAGTATATTACCTAGCTCATCTATCTCTGGTAATTGCTTTGTGTGGAAATGATCTTTAGAAGGCATTGGCTGCTTGTTGCTGTAATGTGGGTGTGCTTTCCCTCCGTCGCAGATCCACTACTTACACCTTCAACCCCAAGCCAGCCAACCCCAGTTTCTTGAGCCACTCCCTGGTGGAGCTGCTGAGCCAGATCAGCCCAGCATTCAAGAAGAACTTCACAGCCCTGCAGAAGAAAAGGCAAGTGCAGTATCGGAAGATCGTGTGCCTTATCTGTGTACACTATGTTGGGATAGTTTATCAAGCAGTGGTTGCCTCCCAGCTATGGATCAGTGTGATTTTAACATTCATTAATCAGTTAACTATGTTCAGTGGTCACTACAAGGAAAATGGCTAATTTTATGTGTTAATGCTTTGTCCTCTAATACTAATTGACTAATTCTGCTGGTATGTTACTATGGAGAGTAACCTGGGAGTTTGCTGTCTGTGATCCCAGGGTTCAGAGACACCCGTTTGAGAGGATAGCCACCCCCTTCCAGGTGTACAGCTGGACATCCCCACAGGTGGACCATGCTATGGACTGCGTGCGAGCCGAAGACGCTTACACTTCCCGGCTGGGCTACGAGGAACACATACCTGGCCAGGTATGTCCATGTAACGAGAAACAAGCTCGCGAGCTTTGATAGCGGGTGAGACCCACACCCCAGGACGGGATGGGTGGCGTGGGTGTTAGGAAGTGAAATAAGAGACAGAAAATTGGTTTGCAGGCATAGTTAAGCTGCTTAAGGATTTGGCTCTTCTCATCTTCGGTGAACAAAGTCCCTGCATAGCGTTGGCTTGAGTGACCGGTGTGGTTTTATTTAGACACGGGACTGGAAT
Source organism: Lepisosteus oculatus (assembly GCF_040954835.1). Lineage (NCBI taxonomy): Eukaryota > Metazoa > Chordata > Actinopteri > Semionotiformes > Lepisosteidae > Lepisosteus > Lepisosteus oculatus. Next base: position 6,281,921 of record NC_090721.1, on the reverse strand, counting down.
GAAGAGCTCCAGACGACCAGAGAGCTGCCACGCAAGAACCTGCCCGAGAGGCTGCTGAGGGAGAGAGCCATCTTCAAGGTGAGCTTTACAACGTCTCTTTAAAACGGGGGAAGCTTTCAAACTTGTTTTGAAACCCTGTGCAGAAATAAACTTCAAAATTGAGGCTTAAATTGAAGGGCTTTTTTATCTTTGGAATGCAGGAGAGCTGCAAAACAAAACCGAGAGCTGCAGAAGTCTGCACCGAGTTGTTAACTTTGCATTGAGTGTTATTCTAAATTAAGCGGAGCACTACGGGTTTATATCGTTCCAACGCCAGCCTTGTGTGCGGGGGTATTTAAAAGGACTGACATCGCCGTTGTGTTCCCCGGGGCAGGTGCACAGCGACTTCGCAGCAGCCGCCACGCGGGGGGCCATGGCGGTCATCGACGGCAACGTGATGGCCATCAACCCCGGCGAGGAGACGCGCATGCAGATGTTCATCTGGAACAACATCTTCTTCAGCCTGGGCTTCGACGTGCGCGACCACTACCGCGAGCTGGGCGGGGACAGCGCCGCCCACGCCGCCCCCACCAACGACCTGAACGGGGTGCGGGCCTACGGGGCGGTGGACGTGGAGGGGCTGTACACGCTGGGCACCGTGGTGGTGGACTACCGCGGCTACCGCGTCACTGCCCAGTCCATCATCCCCGGCATCCTGGAGCGCGAGCAGGAGCAGAGCGTCATCTACGGCTCCATCGACTTCGGCAAGACCGTGGTGTCCCACCCCAAGTACCTGGAGCTCCTGGAGAAGACCAGCCGGCCGCTGAAGATCCAGCGCCACGCGGTGCTCAACGAGAAGGCCGAGGCCGCGGAGCTGTGCTCCTCCGTGGAGTGCAAGGGCATCATCGGCAACGACGGGCGCCACTACATCCTGGACCTCCTGCGCACCTTCCCCCCCGACCTCAACTTCCTGCCCGTGGAGGGCGAGGAGCTGCCGCCGGAGTGCAGGCGGCTGGGCTTCCCGCGCCAGCACCGCCACCGCCTGGCGTGCCTGCGGCAGGAGCTCATCGAGGCCTTCGTGGAGCACAGGTGAGGGTGCCAGGGGCCTGGGCGTGGCGCGACCACCTCCTGGGGCCTGGCAAGGCTAGTAATGCGCAAACGTGCTTCAACGTATGTTAGTAAGAACAAATGCTGAGTTTATTATTTTGCATGCTGCTTCTACTTACTGATAATTCTTCACTTAGTTCTTGTTATGTGGTAGCCCAGGTTTTGTGTTTTGTAGACCTTCCCGTTGATTTTGAATGCAGATGGCAGTATTGAAGAAGTCTTTCTTGCAATGCTGAACTTATATTGGGTGTGCAGAGATTCCTGCTGGGCGGGTTGGGGGGAGCGAGCGAGCTGTGTGTGGCCTCGCGCTGAGATGTTCCTTTGGTGCCTCAGGTACCTCCTCTTCATGAAGATGGCTGCTCTTCAGCTCATGCAGCAGAAAGCCAGCAGGGACTGTGGCGGCAGCGTGCCGCCGGCCCTGGTGGCGAACGGCGACCTTGAGTCCTCACCTTCCCAGGACCCCCCGTCCCAGGACGGGGACGAGGCGGCCGTTCCTACGGCAACGGCGGCCAACGGGCCCTTGCCCCAGGCCCTCGGTCAGCCTGAGAACGGGGAGTGCGAGACCCCCCGGTCCTCGGAGGGTAAGGGCGCAGAGGAAAATATCCCGGGACTAGCCCAGGCAAAAGAGCTTGCTGAGGCCGTAGCAGCAGACGATGGAACAGGTATTGGGCTGTCCTCGTGACCGGAGGAGAGAGAGAGGGAGTGCTGGGGAGATGAGTCACTCCTGGTGGACATGTGCAACAACACTTCTATGTTCATCCACAATGGTAAAGAATAGGAGCTGAGACTGCTGGTCACAGGACCACTTAACATACTGTAGGAAGCATTTTACTTCACCCTTTGAACGTTATCTGCGTTCTGTCATTGCTGTTTTCTTCAGTGTTCGTTTTGCCCCTCAGTGTGACAGTCCTGGTTGAATATCACGTGCCCCTGAGCTGGTTCTTTTTGTTTTTTCAATTGGAAGGACAAAAATGCAAGTCCCCCCCCCTGCTAAAGACTTCACTACCTTTCTTTTGAGTGTAGAGTGAGCCTTGGCACTTCGTCAGGGCAAAGTCACCAAAAAGATTTCTGCCCCTCTCCACCATGGAGTCTCATCTCTCTCTCTCTCCAGTCCGCCGTCTCCTCTCGTTAGTGTGGGTCCACGTTAATCAGCATGGATTGTGGCTCCTTGGTGATTCATGCCACAGTGACAATCATTTATCTCTCTCTTCTAATCTCCTCTGGTTTGAGTCTGGACACAGGCTTTGCTTTTTTTCCATTAATCCCCCGAGTGATTAACCATTAAAGCATGTTGGATTGTTAAATAAAGTCTTAATGACAATTAACATTTCTGTGGGATTTGGAGAGTTAAGTAAATTGCCGTTTTTGTGCCAGGGAAGGTGTTCTGTAGAACGATGCCTATATATACTTTCTTTAGATTGTGAAACTACTCAGGATGTTATACATCCATGTGGATTCTTTCAGTTCCTCTGGGTTGATTCACGTTTCACTAAGGATGTGGGCCGGTGCGGTGGAGTGCCTTAATCCTTGATAAGAGTCATGTTTATTTCTTAATTCAGTTCAAAGGCTTTAATGCTTTAATGTTGCGATCCTATGAAAAGACAATCTGGTGGCAGAAGGGCTCTGTTTCACTGCTTACAAGAACATAGAAGTTGGTGGGATGATTGTGATTCCCTGTGCAGAACTATCAGAATTGTTCTTAATTCCAGGCATCCGTTGGTGTCATGATTTAATCAGTCTTTTCCTTGGTTCCTTAATCTCTCCTCCGGTTGCTCGTTGCTCCAGCTGATGCCAAGAGTCGGGATGTGGTCCTCAATGCCTGCAAAGCCGTGGGCTCTATCAGCAACACCTCCTTCGACATCCGCTTCAACCCCGACATCTTCTCTCCAGGTAGCTGTGGGGCTTTTCTCCTTTGGCATTCATCATTCCTGTAGTTCCTTTTGAGATGTTTCTGCTTGGTAAAGTAATGGGAACTTGGGCTCCGCTGGAACAGTTTGGGTATTACTTGTGCTATAAAACGGGAGTGTTTCAAGATGTCTCTGGTTTTGCAACATTTCTCAGATTCGATCCTTTAGGTTCTCTTTAAGTCATTTTGATACAGCCAGCAGTTATATCACCCTGCAACTCAACACTGGAAACCCACTGAAGCTCAGCAGGTGTGAGCCTGGTCAGTACCTGGCTGGGAGACCTCCTGGGAAAGCTAAGGTTGCTGCTGGAAGAGGTGTTAGTGGGGCCAGTAGGGGACGCCCACCCTGCGGTCTGTGTGGATCCTACTGCCCCGATATAGTGCTGGGGACACTATACTATATAAAAAAGGTGCCGTCCTTCAGATGAGACATTAAACTGAGGTCCTAACTCTCTGTTGTCATTAAAAATTCCAAGGTGTTTCTCGAAAAGAGTAGGAGTGTTACCCCGCATCCTGGCCAAATTTCCCATTGGCCTTGCTGGTGTTCCAGTCACCTGACTCTACAGAGTGGCTGGTTTTCCCATGAAGATGCACTGCTCAACCAGTTTGTCTCGGTCTGTGGCAGGAGTGCGGTTTTCTGAGGACAGCCTTGAGGACGTCCAGAAGCAGAAGCAGCTCCTGAAGGATGCTGCCGCCTTCCTTGTTTCCTGTCAGATCCCCTCGCTGGTGCGTTCCCTCCGAGTGGTTCCTAAAGAAGGCAGGACTATCCAGCCATCAGCCTTGTCCTCTCTTTAGCATCTTATTGGTCCAGAAGCATCTTCAATAAATCTGTATATTTTTGCTGATGTGATTAGCTATCTGACTGAGTGCATTTAAACCATTTTAGGAATTATGGTTCGCTTAAAATGCAGAAGTTGCATTTTTCACTAGTGAGATCTTAAATGCTGAAGATGCCAGTAAATAGTGAGAGGTATGCTCTGTAAATGTTTTTACGATCAAGGAGATATGTTTTTTTTATTAAATGAAGTCTTCTATGATAATATAGCAGAATGAAAATTGTTCAGAATTTAAGCGCAAACATTTCATTGAAAAAATACACGTGCGCCCTGTAATTAACAGCTTTGGTGTTGCTCTGCCAGTTTGACTCCCCTGCCATTCCTCTCCTGTATGTGCAGGTGAAGGATTTTCTGGACCACAGTGCCTTGCCAATGGATGGTGCCACGCTGACTGAAGCCCTCCATCAGCATGGCATCAATGTGCGCTACCTGGGCAATGTGCTTGATTTCATCGACAAGACCCCTGCTAGAGCACAGCTCGACCACATTTATGTGAGTGCCACTGTGCCTTCAAAACGAATTGCTCTGCTAAAGCAATTAGTTATGGCACTGTAATAGCTTATAGTACAATAATGCAGGAACAGTTCATAAGAATAATTTGCTTTGGGTCTGCACCACATGGTCTGCAGAAGTATTTATACCTATCTGCTACATCTAGATCTATCTGCCAAACTGGGAGCTAACTTCCTATTTCTAAAAGAGAACATGCAGGAATCCATAAAAGAAGTCCCAGATGTTTTTTTGCATTAGGATACTTGTTTTACGAAAACAGTAGGTCACAGCAAATGACCTGTTTTGCATAGTTTGTAATAGCTGACTTTATTTACATCAATTGTCATGTTAATCACAAAGAATTTTAACTCTGAAGCTGCATAGCTGCTTCACATGTAAGTGTAAAAAAATCATGAAGGACTTGAGCTGAAAATCTTTAGCATTTTAAGAGTTCCCTCACCTGGAGTACTAGTAGACATTTCGCAGTGGAATCTCAACAGCAGTTCCCCATGCAAGAGTGGATGCAACTTTAATGGAAATCCTGATTTCCAGTGTTTAAGCACAGTTTCATTGGCTGATTTTTTAAAAACTGTCGGGTGACTTGAAAACTGGAAGAATTAATAACTTGTGATTTTTTTTTCTTTTGTTTCTTAGAAAATTGGAATTGGCGAGTTGATTACCAGGTGTGCAAAACATGTCTTTAAGACCTATCTCCAGGTAAGGTCTTGAAATGTTTCATCTTTTGAGTATTCAACAACAATATTTGATTAACTTAAAACCCAAAATTCCCAGAACGGAATATTGACATGAAAAAATATCTTTGCATCTTGCCAGGAACCAACAATTGTTTTGCATGTGTATACATTGGCAAGACCATGTAAATTTTCTGCTTTATTTGTTCAGTTTTTTTAAATGTCGGGCCTCCGGGGTAAAAGGCTGGAGAAGTTTCAAGAATGATTAGGATGCTGTGTTTAGGGAGGGGATAGAAAAACAAACCTGATGGAGGAGAATCATTTGCACAATAGTGAGATGAAGTGGAGGAGATACAGGTCGACAGTTAAGTGACGGGAGCTGTTCTGCTTCCAGGGCGTGGAGCTGTCTGCCCTCTCTGCCGCCGTCAGCCACTTCCTCAACTGCTGCCTGAGCTCCTTCCCGGATGCCGTGGCCCATCTGCCCGCGGATGAGCTGGTGTCTAAGAGGAAGAACCGGCGCCGGCGCAACAGGGTGCCGGGAGGTGGCAGTGGAGACAACACCGCCTGGGCCAGCCTGACCCCCAGCGAGCTGTGGAAGAACATCGCCTCTGAGGCACAGAGCTACTACCACTTCACTCTGCAGTGGTGAGAGAGCCTAGCACCCAGACAGCGTCTGACTTCAGTGCACTATGCAATACTAAGGCCGTGCTCATCACCTTTTTGCAGTGTCTGGATGAAGCACACATGCACACTGATACTATTCCATGCGGCCTTAAGAGGCCATTCGTTTTTCAGCTATAAGCAGCTCATTCTGTTCTTGGTTTCTTACTCTGGCAGTGAGAATGTGGATCAGGCTGTGGACAAGTATGGGCTGCAGAAGATAACACTGTTGAGAGAAATCTCTGTCAAAACTGGCTTCCAGGTTAGTGCTGATACATTGGGGAAGCAAAGCTTCTAGGATGACCAAGACTGCATTGATTCCGATTGCATTGACTACCTGGAAAAAAATCCTGCAAACGAAACAGTAGAGAGTAAACTGTTCTGCTTCCAGGGTGTGGAGCTGTCAGCCACTTCTTCAACTGCTTTTTTTAACCAACATCATTAATCAGGATTTTCATCTAATCAGAGTTTTAAGTCTTCAGAAAAAACCTTAATGCAATTACTGTGTTATGTTGCTATATTTTAAGATCACACCTTTGTCACTTCTTCACAGATCCTCATAAAAGAATACAACTTCGACAGCCGTCACAAGCCTGCCTTCACAGAGGAGGACATCCTCAATATCTTCCCTGTGGTCAAACATGTCAACCCAAAAGCCTCTGATGCCTTCCACTTCTTCCAGAGCGGCCAGGCCAAGGTCCAGCAAGGTAAAGTACCTTTCTGCAATCTGGCACGTTGATCTGATTGTGTTGAGAGAAACTCTAGGAAATTAAAATCACAATAGGCATACCCTGATAAGGAATACTGAGGAAAACCAATATAAACTTAAGACCGCACAATTTACCACTTTGTATACCGATCATATCTCGGTAACTAAGCAAGGCTGAGTCTGATCAGTACTGTGATGGGAGACCACTTAAGGAAAATCAGATTGCTCCTATGAGTGGTGTACGTGGACCAGTAGGCAGCACTCTTCATTCTTGACCTGAATGTCCAGTGTCACAGCATGGCAACAGGAAATGCTGTGCCATAGGAGATGATCAAACAGAGGTCCTGATTACTTGGTCATTAAACATTGCATGGCACTGTTCGTAAGAATAGGGTGATTAGGCTTGAGTAGCCTGATTTGCCTAAAGTTCTCCCCCTAATTCCATTCCATTCTCTTTTCTCTGCCTGATCTGCTACGCAGTGAGGCTGCTGGGGAACAATGACCACCATGTGTCACCCAAGTGGTTGCTGCACATTAGTAGGGGCTGTACTGAGTCCACTCCTATATTTAAAGAATTTGGCATATATGAGGAATAGTTGCTAACATACACATTTCTCAATCTTGTTTTTTAGCTCCTAGAAATTGATTTATGTAAATTTAAAGCCATGATTGACTTACTTTCTTTTTAATCTTTTTGCTTGGCTTTGTTGTGTTGATCATTATGTTCCATGGTGCTGTTGTATCTTAGGTTATTGTTACCCTAGGTTTGTTAAATGTACTCATTGCATAGTTTTAGCTGCTGGTGTTTATGAAATAAAGACACTTAGATCAAAGCACCTACAATTCACTGATAAGATTTCTTTAAAGAAACCTTTGGGATAAAATGCTATGCAACACCCAGTCCAGAAGACAGCAGTGTCTTGTACTGTTTTGGTTACAGGCTTCCTGAAGGAGGGCTGTGAGCTGATCAATGAAGCTCTGAACCTCTTCAACAATGTATACGGCGCCATGCATGTGGAGATCTGCGCCTGTCTGCGTCTGCTCGCTCGCCTCAACTACATCATGGGAGACTACCCCGAGGTACAGCCGTCTCACACAGCTGTTATATCTCAGCTCTGCTCATTTGCTGAACACATTAAAAGTTTCAAAGTCCTTTGCAGTAAAAAATACCAGGCATGAAAATTCCCATATCGTAAAACTAAGGGTCAGTCACTAGCAAAATGGGACATCAGTCATATATGTACCCTATAAACTAAGAAACTGGTCTGATATAGTTACAGGGTTTTCCTTTGATGTACTCTTAAGTCCGTTCTCTTCTCTCAAGTGAGGCAGCTGGGATTTCTTCTTATGCTGCAGCAGCAATATTTGTGCACCAGATGTTACAAGGGTTAACCACAGCATACTGGCATCTGTAGTTGCTTTGATTTGTCCTGAATTCTGCGATTTGCTTACTCTGGCAGAAGGGGGGAAAGAAAAAGTTCAGAATCAAACGGTAAAAAGAACGTAATCATCTTTCGGGACAGACCAAATGTTCTTGGTAATGTAAAACATGTGTTAGTGGGTTTTCCTGCATGCTGCAGTGGGAACGATTGAGAACGATTCCCACAAAGAGGTCATCAGTCGTGTGCGTGTTTCCCTTGTGCCAGGCCCTCAGTAACCAGCAGAAGGCCGTGCTGATGAGCGAGAGAGTACTTGGTATCGAGCATCCGAACACTATACAGGAATACGTGAGTCTGCACTCTTCTTCTGTGGTGATCTATTCTCATTGCAGGTGTGCCGCCCAGTGAAAAAAGTGCCATTTGCTTTTCTTTGAATTGCGAGACACGGTGCGTTGTGTGTGTTGCGTGGCTTGTGTCACCCTCACAGCTGGGACAAGAAGTGAAGTAGTTTAAAAACAAGTTTAATTCTTTTTGGTACTCTTCAGGAACTTGGGGGGGGGGGACTTTTTGTTTTTGTGCTCTTCAAGTGCCTTCTTAAAAATAACCCGTTAGATAAAATAATTCAAGCTATTCTCGAGGTCATGAGGTATAACATGGGCTTGTTATTAAAATATTTACGGGTGCAACATCTCCCTTCACTTGCCCTTTTCTGACTTGACAGATGCACCTGTCTCTCTACTGCTTTGCCAACGGTCAGCTGTCCACTGCCCTGAAGCTGCTCTACCGTGCCCGCTACCTCATGCTGCTGGTGTGTGGAGAGGATCACCCAGAGATGGCCCTATTAGATGTATGTATTCCCATGGACGGGCACATATGAGCTTTTCGTCCTCGTTAAGCGGACGAGAGAGTGCACCCCTTTTTTTGGTGGGAGAAGGGGGATGCCGTGACAGTGAGTGCAAAGAATAGTTTAAACTGAGTAGTCTTGATTGTTTGAGAAACATGCTTTTGTGGTTTTCTGATGTTGGAGCCGCTGGCTGTAACTTTTATTTTTGCCGCTTTCGTAAGTAGCCTTGGTGAAACACCTGTATAAACCCTTTAGAAGAAGATTTCATGACATTAGGCTTGTAGCTTTCTTACGTATTTTAGTGGCAGTATTCCAATTGGCTTTTTACAAAAACAGTTTAGACAGTGCTGTAGTCTTGCTGCTCAGATCTCATTTCTGGAGAGATCAGAGACTCCTTTAATTCTAGATGATGATATCAGACCTCTGTATTTGTTCTTTTACCTTGCGTAACTGTGAGAAAGGAAAGATGTAAGCAAGTAATTCACAACAAACGGTAATCTGCGCTGGCCTGCTTGTGTACACCATCAAAGACCCTCTGCCTCTCTCCCCACTGCTTTTTACAGAGTAACATTGGTCTGGTGCTACATGGAGTGATGGAGTATGACCTGTCCTTGCGCTTCCTGGAGAATGCCTTAGCCATCAATTCCAAATATCACGGCACTCGCTCCTTAAAGGTGGCCCTCAGGTATTAATGGGACTATAAAACCATAGAAAAGGGCTCTCTCATTAAAATCCAGCTGCAGTGTTCGATATTGATAGCTTCTATATAGGGTGAAACAAGTTTCCTTTACAGCTTAATGGAGTGCTCTGTATTGTCTTTAATGCACTTCTGTGTGATGGTAAATAATGTAATTTAAAGCTATGTTTTAATGCTTAGCAGCTTTACCCTGGATGTTTGGTTTATAACTGATGTATAGCAATGCATAAATGTCATAAGTACATAATATGCATCTTATATACTAGATGTATGCTTGCAGGCCTGTTGTTCTAGAACTGGGCGAGCCAGCATGTGGCTCTTCTGATTCACTTTAATGCAGATTTTGTCAACCAGCTCTTTTAACTGTCCAACTCAGAATTGATAGGTACAGTACCCTGTTCCCTTCAAAATAATGATAGATTTAAAGAATCACAGCTACCGCAATGAAGCAAGTGGTAAAGGCTGTAAGTTGACTACCACTTCTATCTTTGAGGAGTGAAGAGATCTGGAACTTGCTTCCAGTTAAAACGTGTGCATGGTGACATCTACTGTTCAGCGCCTTCATCCCGTTGAAAAGAGTTATTTTGAGTTTCATGTACGTGATCAAATTTTGGCATCGCAGGTTTAAATCTTGTTGGAAAGGTAGAAAGCGCTGAGTGCAATTCCAAAAAAACTCTCTTCGTCACTAAGCCTCTGCTCCCTGCCTGCCCCTGCAGCCATCACCTGGTCGCCAGGGTGTACGAGAGCAAAGCCGAGTTCCGCTCAGCGCTGCAGCACGAGAAGGAGGGGTACACCATTTACAAGAACCAGGTGAGCCGGCCCCTTCACCGCCAGCTCGGAAAGCATCCCCGAAGATATAACGCCACCCGGTGCCACTTTAAGAGGGATAAAAATGGATGTGATGGTCGAGCCTGCTTTGTTCACGTTTACAGCTCTCAGAATCTTCCAGAAAATTTTCATTGAAGTGTCGCTGGCTCCACGACTCCCCCAGATTTGGGCCCTAACCTTTTTTCATCCTGCTTAGTACTTGTTTTTGTTAATTGGGGATCAGGCTGGAAATTTGTTTTCGGACACAGTAGCAACAGCTGTGCCCTTAGATCCTAAAGTGCAGGTCTTTATAAACCCAAGAGCTGTCATTTCAGCCCAATCCCCTGCTGTTGATCCAGTCCTGGGACTGCTGATATTCTGTGCAGGTTTCCCGAGAAGGACTTGCGGAGCACAGGGGGAATCCTGTGGGGGTTTTGGGTTGTAACCTCTGACCGGCGTGTTCCTGTGCGCAGGTGGGGGAGGCACATGAGAAGACGCGGGAGAGCTCGGAGTACTTGAAGTACCTCACGCAGCAAGCTGTGGCCCTGCAGAGAACCATGAACGAGATCTACAAGAACGGCTCCAACGCCAGCATCATGCCCCTCAAAGTAAGTCTCCAGCTCGCCTTCTTTTCCGAACAAGCCCCTTCTCTCGTTCTCGCGGCGTTTTGAAAAGAATAGGGTGACATTTTGGCAGTCCCTCAGCCACGTTCTGGATCAGATGGCACATGGTGCCCTTTGAGGTGGGTTAAAAATGGATGTGTTGGATTGGGAAAATGGATTCTGAGCTCTCCCTCTCAGAATCTTCCTTTTAAAAACTTTTCATTCGGAAGTGTAGATGGCACAATAGGTTCCCCAGATTTGTGCCTAACTTTATTTCCACAAATACGTAACGCAGCTAATCCCAGAATTCCCACAACTCCCAGGATTTGAACAGCCAATCCTTCCAATCCTGCTGGGGGAGGGGGAAGGAAGCTCAATGGAGCTGCAACTCAGTACGTGGTCTCCTGTCCCAGCCTGAGGAACAGACAGTGAGCCTGTTTCTCAATAATACAGTATGTAATCTCCTGTCACAGTCTGAGGAACAGACAGTGAGCCTGTTTCTCAATAATAATAATAATAATACAGTGTGTGATCTCCTGTCACAGTCTGAGAAACAGACAATGAGCAGGTCTCTCAATAATAATACAGTGTGTGATCTCCTGTCACAGTCTGAGGAACAGACAATGAGCAGGTCTCTCAATAATAATACAGCGTGTGATCTCCTGTCCCAGCCGGAGGAACAGACAGTGAGCCGGTCTCTCAATGTTGTATGTGATGTCTGTAAATGAGTAATGAGTTTTTCTTGCTGCAAATGTTCTGTTAATTGTTTCTGCTTTGGCAACACTGTAATTCATTGGTCATGCCAATAAAGTTTCCACACAAATTCAATTCAGATTGAATTTGAATTGGTGCCAAATGTCCACACCCATCACAAAGACTTCCACAGGAGCAACTTGCATAAATACATCTGTGAGCAGAAATTTGACATTCTAGCGCTGAGCTTTATAGCTCTACTGGGGTGGAGGGGTGATTTTAAGAGCTAAACAAAAAAAAGCAATTTAAATGCAATACATAGAAAAATAGAATGCATGTTATTGAAAATCAAATGGGCTTTCTGATCCTTTTCTGTCCCATAGAGCTTGGCGGTGGTGTGTTGGTTTGTCACTGAATTTAATGAGAGATATCTTTCCCTGCAGTTCACAGCTCCCAGCATGGCCAGTGTCCTGGAGCAGCTCAATATTATCAACGGTATCATCTTCATTCCTCTCAGGTGAGAGAAGCTTTGTGTTTCTTTTGCTTATGTCAAAATCCAGACGACCCCGACTTCTGTCCTAGGGGTTCCTAGGAGGAGCGAAGATTTCTCTTCCATTTGGTTGAAATAAAATACTTCTAGAAGGGGCCTCGTGCTTTAAATGCCCATCATGTTCCGGTAATTGAAATACAAACGATAAAAGAGTTTTATATAGGATAAATGTAGGAAATGGAGAAAACTATTCAGTCAGAGTGCTAGGATTGTGCAGGTTGGATATGCTGTGCTGATTTTTAATTCATAGGAAAAAAATGAATTTATAAATATGTAATATTTACACCCTATCAGAGGAAATAGGTGCTAAGATAGGTGAATTTGCCCGTAACCTTTTCATACTTGGGAGAGAACAAAAGAGACAAGAATTACTTGGGTGTTCCTTGGCAACGTTCTAAAACTGCTGCTGGTTACTCTTCCCCCTGCAGCCAAAAGGATCTGGAGAACCTGAAGGCAGAGGTGCAGAGAAGGCAGCAGCTGCAGGACTCGGGCAAGAGCGAGGAGCAGCAAGAGAGCAGCCAGCCAGAGCTGGAAAACAAACTGACTGCAGAAAAGATGCAGAGCGCCCCCTCTGCGCAGGAGGCCACAGCGCCACAGCAGCCGTCCGTCTGAATGTGTGGACTTCAGATATTTGAACGATCTATTTTAACATAAGGGGAGGGAGGGGGTGTGGGGAAAATGGGTGTGAGAGAGGTCGGGAGAGAGAGAGCTGGAATGAATGAATATGAGATTGCGTGGGAGCTGTATGAGTGTTGCGTTGCTTCTGACTGGGGGGTAGGAGGAGGCTGTGGGTGACGAGGACGTTGGGGAAATTACGCAGAGCCATAACGCTGACCCTTCTCACCTCGGCTCCCCCACCCCATACCCTGAGCCCCCGTTTTTCTTCCACCCCCATCACAGCCCCACAGAGGGGGGGGGAAAAGCTCATAAACCCACCTGAGAGAGAGACAGCAGCTCAGCCCGGAATTGTTCCTTGAAAAATGCAAGCTTTCAGTTGAGGTATACTGAAATCTCAGGTGATTTTTTTTTTTTTTGGCTGTTCGGTGCACTGTGGTGAAGAAGAAAAAAAAAGTGTGAGCTTTGGAATGTGTGATCTTTATGTTTCCGAAATGGGGCTGCAAAAAACACCCCTTACCTTGACAGGATCATGTGTTCTATATAGTTATATCTATGACTGTGCAAAGACTGACATGGTAGCAGTATATATGTATATAGATATAAATATATAGACAATTGCTTTTAGAAGGGTAAAATGTCTGCCCTGTCTAAGATTTATTTGTAACACGTTATATGTGTCCTGAAAATGGATTCTCTTAAAAGCCATTTTAAAATTTGGTAATTTATCTGTGAGTTTCCATAGTCTGTTTTTATATAAATATATACATGAGTAAATGTATGTATCTATATGTCTCTGGGTTTCGGCAGGTACTTTAATCACGTGGGTGGAAGTGTAAAGATTTTGAAACGTCCAAATCAATCCGACAAAGTTTGTTCTCTGCTCGTTTGCTGGGAGAGAGAAGGGGTTGGGTGTGTGTTTTTTGGGGTTGTTGAAGCTTCTTAAAGTCAAATGATAGGGTGAACTTTTCCAGACATTTTTATACACAAAGTAATATCTGGATGAGCTTCACTTGGGTGTTATTGTAAGTTTTTGTTTTGGTGACGTTGTCCTGATCATCGCCTTGTCTTCAGTTCTGCTGTACTTTGGGCCCAATTAAGGAATTCTGGGTAAGGGACTGCCTACCGTGGCAGACGTGAGTCTTGTCTCTGAATTCATTGTCTCGTGAGAATTATATGTCAAGAGTGTTACATGCTGACGATTTGGGAAGTTTTTCCACTTTAAATAATTCTGCTTGCAAGCTAATCTCTTTTTTTTCAGGTTTTGACATCTGTTAATTCCCATGGGGTCTCCACAGCTGTTCATTCTGTAAAACACTTTTGCTGTTCCAGCTCATGCCAATAGCATAGATGTGCACAGCAAGCCTTCCAAACTAGATTCCGCAAGGCACCTGTAACAATGAGCGTCTTACCAAAAAATATGTAGGAGACTGATTTGTGGTTCATTTCTGATGGTGACACCGTGTGTTTGGTGTCGGACGTCTTGGATGAATTTGGATTTCTGTTTTGAAAAAGCTATCAGCTGCCTGAAATACGGTACAGTGAAATTTGTCTACATATGTAGCAATGCTGAATAAAAGCCCATTTTCAGATAAAAGGGTGAGACTGAGGCCTGAGGTATTCTGGTGTGAAAGTGACAAGAATGTTACCTCTACTGCTGGGTGGTGATATCTGAATGAGAACCAAAGCCAAGATTTATTCACTACAACTACACAGTACTCCAGAGAAAAACTGCTCTCTTGTGTAAATTTGAAATCTGGTTTGCCTGGGTGAGGATGCAGAATACTGTATCTGGGTTCAGGGATGTTTTGAGAAGTTATTTGCACATACCATCATCCTATGTTTTTTTGTGTTGGTTTCTGAATGATTGCTCTTATTTTTATACTCAAAAGACTGACGCAAGAGTTAGTGTACCTACATGTTTTTTTTTTTGAATTTCAAAACGAATTTACTGGCGAATAATTCCTCTTACAGTACCACTCATGACCACAGCGTTGTGCTGTAGAGAAGGCGTTTGGTTGGACTCGTTGAATTAAGTGGAGGGATCTGTATTAAACTGAGCAAGCTGTTTCCGAGCATAAAGAATAAAATGCATATCTTTCTGCATGCATGTCAGCAAGGACTTATGTTCTCTGTTCATGTCATCTCCTTTCTGTTGGTCTTTGGATTCTCCCTTTGTCAGAATTACTGACTCCTTACAGCGGGTTATATATATTTTTTATGTTTGAAAGAAAGTTCTTTGCTGTCCTTGGAATTATCTCGGCCGTTTAACAGCCGGTGAACTACAAAGACTAATAGTACACATTTAATTTAATGGGTTCACAGAATAACGATGCCCTGAAGCTTGATAACTGCTTTACAGAATTTGATCCATAAATGTAATGCATCATTGGTATAAATGGTGCTTCGGTCAGTTTCATCGGCAGAACACATGACAGACTGATTCTTTTGCCGGATTTCACTTTCTGTACAGCCATCACCCTGTTTAGCTTGCCAAGCAAGAATAAGCACAGCAACTGAGTTTGAAGGTTTTGTTTCTATTAACCTTCAGTCTGTGGTTTAATATTGGAAGACATGCAGGTTGACTGCACCCCATACAACATACCTTTGGAAATGTTTAGTTTTAAAATAATTACACACTGTGGCAGTAAGCACGTCTGCCTTACAATGTTTTCATTCTGCGTGGAGTTTGTCTTTAAATTTTGCCTGAGAGTTTATCATGTATTCTGGATTGCTCCCACTGTCTAAAGATATGCTGGCTAGGTTTCATCTCTAAATTTTCCCTGTGTGTGTACGCACACGTGTCCTGTGATTGACTGGTATCCTGACGGCAGCTCTCTCCTGTCCTGCACACTGTGCAGCTGGGATAAGCTCCTGGCTGCAATGCCCATTACCAGAAATCACCAGCTTTCTGATGCTGCATGCATAGTACAAGTTGTCATTTTAGTTACTTTCAGCAAATGGGGACATATATTACATACCTTGCATCGTGTGGCACTAAAAAACATTGCAAAAATGAAAAAAAAAAGTGTTGCAAAGATCATTTCTAAATGGACTCCACATCAATTTACTTCTGCTAATTCAGAGAGTGCGTTTTAGTAAGCAATAAAAAGTTAAAATTGGTACCCGTTGTAGCATCTTCAGTCTAAGAAATTTCCATTTGAATTCCAACAGCAAAAAATACTAGTGGAATATCAACAATTCATTTGAACTTTGAGGCACTTGCAGGAGGGTATAGTACAGAATGATTCTGAACTCCCTCGATGCCAAAACGTCCATGTGATATAGCATTGAGTAATGATGTATGTAATGTGTAATTTTAATGATGATTATAAATGAAGAGCAAACAGACGGTAGATTTTTTCCCCATCAGCCAGTGTTGTGGGATCCACATGTCTAGCTTACAGGTCATCACTGGAGAGGCATGCTGGCTGTATTTAACTACAGAGTGATAAAAGCCACCCAATTGTTTGATTTAATAGGATAGGAGGACCAAAAATGACTGCATTATCAGCTGTGTAGTTTAGAGTTGGTCTGATAAATGTTCCTAGCAGCTGTAATGAAAACGTAAGTGTCGGAAGATTTTTCTTGAGGAAAAAATGAGGTTGATCTTGTTCTACCATATCCTGCTTGTATTTTCTTTACCAATTACTCATCTCAAACTCAAAAGCCTAGAGGTTTTAGTATGCTGATGTGTTGTCCGGATTTCATACACACAAGTCTTAGTACCCAGAAAGGCTCATTTCTTTTTATTTTGGCCTACACTGTGCATTGAAATGGAAGGCGTGTCTTGAAATGGAACAGTCCTTATCATGAGAAAGTGTGATCTTGCTCTCCCCCCTTCTCATGAACCGGAACTCGGTCCGGTGTGGTCCCTGCTATGGCCTGTGTACTGGAGTTGAAATAGAGTGACCAGGGGAAGCCGTGGCCTGGTAAAACTGCCTGCCGTCTGCTGCGGCCGGACACGCACTGATGCCCCTGACGGCAGGATGCCAGGGAGCAAGTACCCTGGTGCACGTGCTTTGACTTCTCGGGCCAAGGGGTCACCGTGTCCCTCTTCTCTGCGGCTAGCTGGATCTCATTTGTTTTCTTTGTCCATGTATGCTTTTGTATTCAAATGAGCAAATTAAAAAAAGACTATTAAAGAGGAATAGAGTTGTGATTTTTTTTTTTTACTGAAGACTTGGGATTGTCTTTATACCTGTGGATGATATGCTAGTTGTGGCACATGGTATCACTGATGGATCCGTGTGTGATTACCTGTGTGTAGCACAGTATAGTGCTTACCTGAATAGCACCTGTGCCACAGCTTTGTGCTGCTGGGAGCTTGCCCTGTACAAACCTCATTGAATAGGTCTTCAGCACCTAACCCCATCCTTCCTATATCCTACAGACAACAGGATAGTAGACAAGACGTTAATCTGTGTATTGCAGGTTCAGCCTGTTTTGGGGTTGGTCTTTTTACACAAATCCTTCTGTTCCCGCCATTAAGCGATGACCAATGGCATTCCTTATTAAAGCCACTTCCAAATAACAAAGATGGCTTTGCATTATCGCCGCTGGAAGTAATATTCTCTGTCTAGCCCGGGTACAGGTGTGCCTTTGTATAGCAGCCCTGGGATGCAAACTTTGCTTCATGTGTGGGGCTTTGCTGTGGAAGAAAGCAGAAGGAAGGTGCATTTCTGCAAGTGGAAGAACACAAGATTAGACATTAATTTGATAGGTTCTCTTTACAATAACAGTTGCTAAAATGTGACTGATTCATCTTCATAAGCTAAACCAGCAACTTAATTTTTCTGGAAGGAAGGTACTTGCTTTAAAGACCCAGAAGGGAAATTTACTTTCCAAGGCAGTTAAAAGACATAACACGATACATTTAACACGACATGAACCCATTAAGAAATAAGAAACAGACATGTATGATGGAAGAAATAAAATACATAAAGTATAAATAACTGCGACCCTTGCTGAGGTTCCCTCCGGCTGCTGAAGATGCATTTCTCTGCTGCAGCAGTGAAAGTATATCGAAGTTACTTGTCAGTGATAAAGTGATCTGAACGGGTCATGCGTACATAGGTAATAGAGATATATTCATTGATGACAATTAGCGCTGTCAGACCTGACGTCTTCAAACCCCCCCTTTCCCCCCCTACAGCCGGAAAGTCATGCGCACAATATCCTACACCCTACGGTCCCACAGCACAGCAGTTTGATGACGTAAGGGACGTCGGGGCGCGCTCGGGCGTGAACAAGGAAGAGGACGTTCGATGCGCGTGCCCGCGAAAAACGAACGACGCTGCTGAAGTGCGGGGGAGGAGGTGGAGGGGGGGGGGCGTGCGCGCCTCCGTCAAACAGACTGCGAACGCGAGTCCGTGCGCGTGCCCTGCGTCCGAAGGCGAATGCGGTACAGAAAACAAGGATCGGAGGAGAGACAAGGAGATAGACATAGCCAGTGAAATCCGAAGTCCCTCGCTTTGTACCGAAAAATACTCCCCATCTTGTGCTTTATGAGTACCTGACCCGGCGAAGGAGAAGGAGGAAAGACAATACGGTAAGATTTGTGCGGTTTAACTTCCGGTGTTGATTTTGTGTTTAAGAAAACAAGGTGGTAAAAATGACGATGTGGCTGCAATTTTTTTGCGCCTCCTTTCTGTGTCTCAAAATGGCGGCCAGGCCGTTAGAGCAACAGCAAAGGCAGAAAAATGAAAAAAAAAAATAACAGTCATTAAAACAGTCATTTTTACAAGTTGTCCTTCCACTGACTTGCGTTTTTTTTCAGCTCGACTGGTATTTTACGGAGTCTTTTAACCAAAGACGTGAGTTTGTGCCTCCTGTTTATGGTTTTCTATGCTTTTTTAAAAAAAATATTCTGTGACAGCAGAAAGTATATTCGAATTTGAGGGCTTCGGTAAGAGGGGTGGGAACTTGCAATCGATGAGGACACATATTTAGAAGTTTGTGGTTGGTCTTTTTTAAAATGTAGGTCATTTTCTGGTGGCTTTCGTGAGGATGCATTCTTAATTGATTTGCGAATTAGCCCAACTTCATCAGCAGGGCTGAAGGGAGGCGTTTAAATATCTTCTGATTTGGTGTAACCTTGCAGATGGCTCAGATGGGAAGGTGATTTGATGTTGTCATTTTGCTTCTGGTTGAAGGAATGCAGCGTTTTCAAAGACCTTCAAACGCTGTTAACAAATTCACGTAGTGTTCAGAGTTTGGTTAGTAAAAAAAAAAAGAGAACGAAGGGCTTATTTTTGATCGAAATGATAGGTCTGTTAGAAAGTGTTTTGAATACCGGCGTGGCATGTGTACAGTCCAGCGAAAATCGCCATCCTGTCTGCTTTTACACCTCTCCCAGACCAACCAGTACAAGCGATGGGTTTCTCACAAAATAGGCTTAATTGTTTTGCCCATTTGTAATGATAGAAACCTGTTACGTTGTCCCGGGTAACCTCCTAGCTAAAAGATCTGCCCTGCGTTCGCCCGGCTTTAAAAACAGGTTACATTTTTCCGACCTTGAAATGATCTTTTTGCCCATGTTGCTCGGTCCTTTAATCGTAACTTTTCATTTCCATCTGCTGCGCGGAGAATTTTGTATTCTTTCGAATTATTTTGGGGGTGCTGCTTGAAGGATTTGTGTGCGGAAGGGTGCGTTTTTTTCCCTAATATTCATCTGAATTCGGGCTGCCTGAATGCCTGTATTGTTTTGGCTGGTGGCTTCTATCGACGCACACTTTTATTTTAACTGCAACCCAACGCCGGACCAACCCAACGGGCATCTTCAATTATGTGCTGCTGCATTTTGCAATGACACTTGTGACGTTAACAGTTCAGTTTTGGACGCGTAATATGACTTCAGTTGAAGATGAGGGTGGAAAAAAAGCCTTGGGTTTGGCAGGGATTCACAAGTGGTTTGGAGGAAAGGAGCCGGGACAAGCCGGTCTGTTAAGACACCGGTATGGAGCTAAAACGTGATTTCTGTCTGTCGGTCTGGGGAGGGATACAATCGCTTCTTTTTCACTGTTGGGGGAGGGGATAGATTGTTGTTTTTTTTTGGTGGAGATACCTTTGACGATCCTTTTTTCTCTCCCGGTCTGCCATGATCAACACGCTCAACACCGGCATCGGGGGGCAGGGTGGAGCAAGAGACGAGAGCGATCGCCGGAAAAAAAAAAATCAAAAGCTGAATGAGTAAGAAGAAGATGGGGGTGGGGGGGAGTTGCCGGTTGGTTCGGTCAGTCCGATTTTTTTTTTTGGGGGGGGGGGGCTGCTTTCTTTCCGTTGTGTTATTTGCTGGTTCGCAATCGGCGTGATCCGGCTGTGCGCGGCCCTCATGATGTCTGCCCCTTGTCAGCTCTGGGTGGAGTAAGGAGGCGGCAGTTCCAGCGAGAGGGAAAGCAGAAAAACAGGGCTTGGATTTTTTTTTCCCTTCCTTCCCTCCCTCCCTGCCTGCCTGCCTGCCTGCCTTGCTTTTACCGCAGGGTGGATCTCCCAACTTGCGACGCCTTGCCCTGAAAGTGACAAGTCACCGCTCCTTAAGATTTTATTTGATTTTTTTTTAGGGGGGGGGGAGGGATTTTGGCGTTTGGGGCGCCGGTTTCGCCGTGTCCTTGCTGTAAACCGCGAACCCGTTGCTATGCGCTTCCCAGTTCAGTCCCTTTATTTCTCCGTGACGACGCCAGCGCTCCGCTATCCTTGGGAGTTGTTCGGCAGCTGATGCAACCCCAACAGGCAGGAGGTGGCTCATGGCGAATTGATGTTATAAGACTTGAGTGCCTCCATCAGCTGTATGCGTGCTCGCACATGTGGATGGTGTGTTGTATGTGTATAAAGAGCATTTTAACCTTCGAAGGAAAAACTAGAAGCCCAGAAGAATGGTTGTAGTACGTACAAGGATACGGTATCTTTTTCAAGGCTGCTGTTTTCGTTCTTATATAACGTTATTTATCGATTGTTAAGGCTCCCCCAGGGAGTGGTGATTCTGGCCTTGCAGCTAACCTGAATCACAAGATGGGGTTGATCTGGCATAGGCCTCAGGTGCCTGTTGTGTCGCCACTTCCCTCCAAGACCCCGTTGCTTTTGCTCAGTCGAATTGCAGTGTATCCAGGACACTTGGCTGTTTATTTCAGACGGCATTTTGTTTCTTGCAGTGTTCCTGTAAAGCATTCTTAAATGCAGCTGTGGTGGGTGTTCTCTAACCGTGAGTAAGCCTTTTCTTTTGCAATAAATGGCTCTGAATGCGGATCCCCATTTTCTTTTAGACACCCAGCAGGCAGGCGGTAGTTTTGGATGGAATTGTTTGTGCAGCTGTAGGGTGTTCATTCTGCTCAAGTGGCCTTTAAGGAATTTTTGGGCGTTAGGATAATTCTGAGCAGAAGTCATCTGAATGATGTAGTTCTGTCATTGCCAGTATTAATTGTGTGTGATTTGTTATTAAGTTAGCATTTTACACACTGTGGTAGGAAGTATGTTTTAAGAAAGAGCTTTGCCATCAAAATACTGCTGAAGTGATTAAGTAAAATAAATACACCACCTTCTGACAAGTGTCAGTTTCCATTTAGTTTTGTTTTATATTGCTGAAGTTGTCTGTGCCAGTTCAGCTTCTAGCTGAAGAAGCTATTGAAATCACAGCAGTGTATTTCTACACTCAAGAGGGACAAATAAGATTGTATACTGCATCCAGCAGGTGAAACATCCAGTTTTAGTGGAATGGTAGTTTAATCTGGGTGTCTGTGACCTTTCTAAATCTGTTCCAGTGCCTTATTTTTCTTAGTTTGTTAGGTCTTGTGAAATTTAATCTGTTATTAAAAAGGTTTGAACTCAAGTTCATTTGTATTTTGTCCTTCATACATTTAATATTCAGCAAGCATGAAGAATTTATATTAAGGCCTGAAATCTCTTTACAAGAGATTTTTAGATAACAGATGAAAGTGTGAAAGATTTGCTTTTGCGATTGTGGTATTTTACTTTTGAAAGACATGAAACATCATAAGGATTTAGAATATTTCATTGATGCAGTAGTCATTTATCAGTGGACACTCTCAGCATGTCATACGGGGAAATTCTTTGTGCTTTGGGGAAATGGGTAAAGCTCCACTGCTTTAAATACATAGGTCGGAAATTAATTGCCTACTTGCTTGGCTTCAAACATTTTTTTTTACCCCATATTTCTACCCCTTCTGTCCTGAGATGTTGGAGTAAATCTTCTGTCTGCTGCTGCAGATGGACATTGTGTATGCCAGAAATGTTCACACAGGGGACAGGCATTGCCCGACATTCAGGTTGGTCTTGGTTTATAATGCTTAGCAAATATGTGGCCAGCGGCATCATTGTCAATCTACCATCTGTCCTTGAGAGTCTGCAACCCTTAAATTGCATCTTCCTTCGAAACGATGCTCCACTGGTGACTTTGACTTGTGGTTTTCTCATTTTGCAGGATTTTAAAATTGTGTTGGCAACTCCTACTTCACAATTGTGAATTTAGTACTATTAAATCTCTCGCACCTGTTAAGGCTCATGGCTGTAAATGTTATAAACAGAAGTTGCCTTTTCCCCCTCTGAAATAAAGCTGTAATTTAGGCTTCAAAGTTTATACCTCTTATTTTCCTTGTCATGTTTGAACTCCCCTGTGATGAGGAAGGCCAACAATGATGAGGGAATTTCCTGATTACAGAAATGTTTTTTTTTTTCCGTTTGATAGGTAATTGATGTACTTTGCTTTTTGAGATCTTATGTCTGCTCTTCCACTGAAGTGTTTGTATCCCATAATAAACAGCAGCTCCATTGAGAGACTGCATATCAGTGTGTGAGAGAAAGTGTGGACGTTGACTGCTGTTTTCTTCATCTAGATTCAGTGCATCAGGAATTGCCTTTTTTGCCATGTGTCCTAAACCATGTTATGCTTGTGCTATATGCAAATTTCATAAGACTGGGTCATATTGATAGTCGTATTGATTTTACCAACCTTTTTGAAATGGGAAATGCAAAATATTCATTATGCTGAATGAAAATAAAGCTTACGCATTTTTAATAACTAGTTAATTCATATAGATAGATAATACTTTATTAATCCAGTAGGGAAATTGATATACTGAAATACTTGTTTCTTCTCTTTCTTTATTGGGGAAAAACAACTGTTAGTGTGGCATATGTACAAATATGTCCCAGAGTCTCTTTAAAATGGTTCTATCTACAGTTTAGCCTCTCTTTACTTCTCAATACGTTGTAATATTGGCATAATATTTTTGGTGTTTTGCCAGCTATGGGT
Source organism: Lepisosteus oculatus (assembly GCF_040954835.1). Classification (NCBI taxonomy): domain Eukaryota; kingdom Metazoa; phylum Chordata; class Actinopteri; order Semionotiformes; family Lepisosteidae; genus Lepisosteus; species Lepisosteus oculatus. The sequence continues at coordinate 6,259,086 of NC_090721.1, read as the reverse complement.
GTTTGATTCAATGTGTTGTTTGAAACTAAGAGTTTACACCTCATTGGAGTTTTGTGGTGTTTTAATTTCTCAGAATAAAACCTAGTGGGCACTGTGTGGGTAGTGAGCTTTTCAGGAAGCCTAGATAGGCCTGACAGCAGTGCACGCTTAAGTAACATTACATTTTCTGTTTCGATTAATGTCAAGTAAGATTGCTTACAGCAGTGCTTCCCAAACATAAGTGTCCACAGCACAAAAAATGATTTTAACACTGTTGTATGAAATATTCAAAATTCTTTGTTTAGAACTTCACAGTGAAATGTGAGTGTTTCACTAAACAAACCTGTTTAATATTGGGTTCTTACTGCACAGAATTCTTGATCTACACTTTTTAAACCTGGCCTTCCAGACATATTGGAGAACTTTCCATAGCACACAGTTTGGGAAGTGCTGGTTTACAGTAATCCCATCTGTTCTGAACCTCTTCAAGTAATGAAGTATGAAATGCCTGACACCATCTTATTATGAAACATTTATGGAGAGCACTCAGACATGGGGAAAAAAATAAACGGTCAGCTTTTCTGAAGCCAAGAAATAAGAAAATGTGCTACAGTGACGTTTCTATTTGAGATATTTACACTGTCATGTGCTTCTAAAAATCAATAAACACTGCAAATGGAAATCTACATCTGTACAGATGCAAAGTTACACGGGTTTGGAAACCCTTTGTTTAATATTGTAATCCTATATTTTAGATCAATTTTTAATCTGTTGAAGAATGTTATGATGGCTTTTGATAGCTAAGAGTGGATCCTGAGTATTAGCCTGTGATCATTGTTGTGTTAGCTCTAAATTCCAATTAAGATGTCCATATTTTCATTTCAAATACATTTCCTTGCCTGGCCTGTTCAGCAAGTTCATTTGCAGGAATTTAGTACACTTTGGTTTTACTCTACTCATGTCATGTGTACTACGTCTTTTGTGAACTGCTTGTGTGAGAGCACATTTCTAATCCCTTTATCTTCAGGCAACGTGTCTGCTCTGTGTATTAAGCACAAAACTCGTTTTTCAGTCTCCTGCTGCTGTCGCAGATTTTTTTAGCACCAAGAAGTAATCAGTGCTAGACACTTCACCAAAGCTGGTGAACCAGCAGACAGTTGCTAAGTAAATACTCTCCACCTTCATTATAAATACTGCTGTGCTAAGGGTTCCATGTATTGTGGGTTATAACAAGGTGCATGCTGATAGTGAAACACCAGTGTTGCAGGATATGATGAGTTGGAAGCTAAGCCTTTTGCAGTGATAGCAGCATACCAGTGCCATTTATTTCAAATGTACAAGAGCACCTGGCGGGTTTGCTTAGTTAAGTGGTTTGCTAGAATCAGTCGTGCTGTTTTATTATGTTTTGTTTGGCTTGTGGCTAATTTCTTGCTGCAAAAGTACAGTGTAGAGTTAAATCTAAAACATTAAGTTGGGTACTTCAGGTAAATTGTTCTTGTTGATGCATTGTTAATCAGGTCCTAATGTTATGAGTCTGGAGCAAAATTAACATTGCTGCAGTAGTAAATTTGTAATTAGAAACAAAGCTTTTTACAAGGAATTGAACTTAGTTCATTCTCACCAAGTGCAAAGGCTTGTGAGAGGAAGTTTGTACCTATTGTGCAGATGCTGTTAACACTGAATTGGATGTTTAGGCTATCTCGGTATATTTCAACATTGATTTAATTTAAAAACACTATTGGGATTTACCCTGGAAAGATTTCTTTATTTAGCATATTTGTACATATGTATCAGGAAATATTGAAAAACGTTGCTTCAGTAAAGACTATTTATTTGTGTTTCTTACTTTCACACTTTTCCAGAGTGGAGTTGGGAATTAAAAATGCATTTTATCACACATGGAGGAATTTGAGGTGATTAACCCGTGACACTGTTTTTTCCTCAATTAATCAGAAATACAATAGTGATAAAACACCCTGCTTTTGTGTTTTTGAAATGATACCTGTGAGCTTTAATATATAAGCATTTGTTTTTTCTGCACGTTTTATCGAATAAAACTTAAATGGACCTCATCCAGTCACCTTTTAAGAGCATGACTAGGTAGATATTTTTTTAGATCCTGCACCATTTTCCTTAAATTAAAAAATCTTTTTTTTGTCAGCCCCATCCATGTCTATTTTAATTTGTCTTGCAGTTGGTTTTGAAACTGTTTAGAAAAAGGAAAATCAAGAAATTCTCAAACTAGAATTCCTACTAGTAGCCTTGGATTGCATTTTGTGTTTTGATTGAATTTTTGATTGATGCTTCAAAAAAAATAATTTTTTGAAGAGGATGACTGGTGTGCAGCAGATTGAAGTAGGCATTCTTAAGGCCAAGCCACATGCCCTGAGTAGCCGAGCACAACTTTAGAGCAGCAGGTTCTGCACTGTGATACTTAAGCCTTTTTCTGCTCCCAGACTTTGATGTTCTGTATAAATTGCTACTTTATTCAACCCAGCCTTCTAACTTCATATTGCAAGGCGTTTGTATCATTGCAGATTCACCTCTTACAAGAATTGAAAGAAAATTTGGTTCTGCCTGCTATTCCTTCTGATGGTGCAAATAGTGTTGACTGAACACTTTGCAGTAACATGAATTGATTTTGTACCAGGTAAATGTTTGGCTCTTAAAATGAATTCAGAGAAGTTTATCGAAATCTTTTGTAGAAAAAATAAGGTGCTGTGTCATCAACCTGTTAAGCACTGATATACACTCATCATATAGCATGAGGCCAGTCCCGCCCAGGCTGTAACAAACAGGGTGGCAGGGAGAGGGCCCCAGCAGAGCTGTTAAAGCAATGATGTCAGTGATCAGAGGTCAATCAGAGCTGGCAGTCTTTTTAAAGTACATTATACCTATTGGTGATAAACACTCTTTTGAATTAAGGTATTAAGTCCATTCTTGATAAGAGTTTGAAATTTCCACTTAGATTTTTAGTCCCTTTTTTGTTATGACCATTTGCAGTTCAACTTTGTACTAATTTAAGCGATTCAAACCACAGTCCATTAAGAATTTAATTCAGCATCACAACTCATAAAATCATAATGTGATGCATGGCTAAACTGAAAATATTTTTGTTGCTTTCTAAGGTTTAAACAAATTCATATTTGCAGGAGGTACTGGTAGTGGCTGTGAATGTTTACATGCTCTCTGGGCTACCCTGACCATAAAATTGTGGTGAACAGTTATGCCACAAGCATGCCAAAAGGTTGTGCATGAAATGGTGCTTGGAATGTCATGACATTCTTTTCAAGTCTTGGGGAACTGAGTGTCAGAGCTGCTTACTTAACATTCCTTACTACATTGCTAAACTGTCATCTGCTCTCATGGCTGTCATGGATTTGTTGTGTTTTCTGTAGTGGGCTGGATTTCCTGATCCAGCTCATGATGAGCTAAGAAGCTTAAAGCAGTTGTCACCCTTGATGTCTTTAAAGTGCTGTGAACTGAGATGCTTTGAATAAGGATCCGTTCTTATAGTCTCTATTCACATTGTAAACGTTCTGTGAATGCAGAAATTTTATGTTTTGAGATTGTTGAATCAAAGAGGTGAATGATATACTATCATTTTTATCACTACCCCTATTTTCAAGAATGATATTAAAGGTTGCAAATTAAAGAAGATCATTTGACTCTGTTGACCTCAGGATCTCATCCAGCCCGTCTTGAAATATTCAGGGTATTGACTGCAACAGATTCGTTTGTTTCAATATTTGTAGTTTGTTCCATATTCATTAGGATGTCCTACTATGTAGAAATGCACTATGCACCTATGTTAATATACATAAGTTGTTGTTTGAGTGTCAAAACAAGTTCATATTCGTTTTTTTTATATCTTACTGTGTCAGATGAATGATTTGAGAACAAATTCTTATTGACATTAATGACATGGAAGATGCATTTATAAGGCATACAGGAAGTCTTTTACTGGGGGCAATCTTAAGTTGCTCAAAGGTGAAACAGTATCCCACCTGGACTTTGATCCTGCTGCCATCAGGTTTGGGGTCAAGAACACTGACCATTATTCCATGCCATTGCTTTTCTTCATCACAGTAAAGAACCTGTCAAGTGCTGTATAACTTCTAATCTCGTTTATTCTTAATGTTGTAAAACATTTGACACAAGGTAGTGTTGTTTCTTTTTCTGAGAGCTGCATTTCAATCTGATACAAACCATTTTGGCTTTAAATTTCTACTTTATAGTTTTCTGTGGCAAGGAGCAGTGCTTTAACTAGTGTTTGTCAGTTTCTGGTCAAAGTTGCAGAGAACTATGTGGTGAAAATGGATAACCGGGCATTTGATGGTGGAACTGTTTAACTGAATCATCACTTCACTCAAAGATTTGAAAACTGAGTCAAGAGACCTTATTAAATCCGAAATAACGTCTCTGAATGCTTTTGCTTCAAACTGGATGAGCCAATACCCATATTTTTGCACATGATCACTTTGAATTTTCACAAATGTTCACAGACCAGTATTCTGTGTTTTCTCTAACTATGGATTGCACTTAATGCAGAGTAACAGAACTAGAAAACAGAGTAAAATGCAAGTAAATGCTGTTTGAACAAAATCCCCCCCTTTATCATTTTCCCCCCTCTTCTGTTCCTTTGCTGTTGCTGTAGTAGTTGACTCTCCTGATTGTTTGCTTACTGAGGCTTATTTGTCTTTCCATAAGCCAAGGGCACCTCCCAGCTGAGGAATGACTACCCTGTAACAAAGCTGCAGCACAGAGGGGACCATTTTACTGGGGTGATGCAGGGTCAGTTGGTTCTATATTGGGGTGTGAGGGGCAGGAGATAAAAACTGGTAGACTTTTATTTATTTCTTCATCTTTTTCCCCCCCTCTCCCAGATGAAATGAACGCCATTTGTTGAATGTCTGCAGACTGCCTACGGATCCTGCACGTGGAGATTGGATTTTGGAGAAGAGTTTCGTGTTTTTCTCAAGCCCCCAAGCGGCGGACCTCCTTGCAAGCCGGAGCCTGAGCTGGATTTCTGATCCCCCTGTGAGGGAGACAGCCGCTGCTGCAGAAGCCTTCTCCTGCCCTTGCAGCCACCATGGTGCTGTCACAAAGACAACGAGATGAGCTGTAAGTCCCTCCTGACACTCTCTTCAGGTGTATGTCGTACCTGGTAGAAATCATGGCTCAGTCTGTTCAAGGAGAAAACAGGTCTGCTTGGGTTTCCCATGTCTCAGATGTCTAAAGGCATCTTTAAAACACAATGCCCTCCTTTCAGTTTATACCCAACCACAGGTATCCACATATACCCTTTGTATATGGACTAAGTTTATTTCAATATATTTAAAAATAAATTATTTAATTTCAATTGCATATTTGAGTATTCGAGCACCACACAAGTCCCTTTCAACATCAAGCCTGTTGCAGTGCTTATTTGTGATCATCAGAAGTGCAGAAAATCCATGTTTGCTGGCCAAATTAAACGCAGTCTTCGTTAACGGTTTATACGATTATAAGTTTCTGCTTAGAAATTGTTGTAGTTGTTGTAAAAAAATGTTGACTTATAGTGTTTATAGTAAAAAAATGTTCTAAAGAGTGTGTCGGATATCTTGACTTGAGAGAGACTGTATGCTAGACTTAAGGTTTAGGTTTTACAGAGATTTTAGAATTTTGGTTTGTACAGTGAGATATTGTACAATATATCTTCCATTCTTCACATACCAGCTTGTTGAAAGACATTGTTTCAGGTCAGACATTGTATGATTGCCATGTTATTTAATACTCCTCATACCTGTGTGGAAGATCATTTAATCCCCTTTCCTTTGAATCAGTCAGTGTAGCCCCAGGGTTTTGCCCTCTATTTTTGATGTCGGCCTGCCATACAAAGGCTGGATTTCCCTCACTGCTCTATCCGGTTCTCATTAAACAGAAATCCATTTCATTCTATTACCAGACAGTTGTCTGGGACTAGATTTATTATGCATGCAGTATCTGTCACATATGTGGTGTTTAAAATGAACTGTAGAATAAGCTGCACTAGCAATTTGACGTTATTTTATCATATCAAGTCCACTAATATCTGCTCCCTGAAGGCTAAGGCTTGCAAAGATGAAAAAACGCCGTCTTTGAGGGAACGTTAATCAGTTGTACAACACCTGAAGGGAGATTTATACCCACCCACAATGGCAACCAGACAGTATTCTTTTCAGTATCTTCACGTTAAAACATTCCATTCCACACTGTTCACAGATATGAAATGGTTGGTATAATTATTTAAATATTACATCTGCATTTATTATTTATTTTGAGGTAGGTAGATAATGCCACAGTAAGTGCTGTCTTAAAATGAACAAGGCCAGTTAGGAACCAATTACAGTTGCCATTTGTTGAGCTAATGTTTAATGAGAAAGTCTTTGTATCATAAGTGATAGCAACACTCTCTGGGAATAGATTATAAAATGAAGAGCTTTTCAAGCTATTGTCCCAAAAGTTTCAAGAACTTAGTTTAATTCAATCCTTAAACAAGTTCTTTGTTGTTCATGTGTCTAATTGGGGTTTAATAAAAAACAGACTGATCTTTATCCTCTGTAAATCATAGTGAAGTATGGGTATACACAGTTTAAACCCATGCTTTGTGGCTAGCTTAGGTATGCATTATCTAGTAAGTACACAAGATAAATATTTTGTTCCAGGGCCTTAGGGTGTTCCTCAGAAAAGCACAAAGCTGCTTGTCACATGGAGAAAAGTGTCATAATCATCTGGCCAGCCCGCTGGAATTGTGTTTATGAGTAAACCTCATCACTGCTGTACAGGACACTTGTTTCTTTTCCTTTCCATAACCACTGCAGTTTGCGAAAATCCTCACTTTCAGAAAACTTGCATTGATTTTTGTTGGAAGCATATTTGTGTTCTTTGGGTTGTGCAAAAATCAATTGAGTAACAACTCACAAGAGCTTGGGAAAGTCCCACAGGGCTTAACCTCTCGGGCATCGATCATTTTCATATCACTGCATGCACAGCAATAAAACATTGCTGACATAACCTTGTTGTACGTCTTAGACATTAAGTGAAACGGATCATTCTCAAATATTCAGGAACATGTCCAAATAGTAACCAAAAATTCAAGAAAACTTGTATATTTGTCTTAGGGTTGTAAAAAGGCTGCATCTTCTTAAATCTGTGGAGATTTTGTTTGCTTTGTACAAAGTAATTAACCCCTAATGTGTCTAGATGGATGAGGATCAGGGACTTAAATAGGCTTGTCAGATTCATGGGATGATGTTTAAAGGAAGCTTTAAATTGTAATGTTTTTTTCAAGACCTGTAATCCTGTAAATCACAAGTTGAGACATAGCAAGTGGGGGATTTGTTTAATTAACAGATTTAATCATGTAATTTAAAAATATAGATCTCATACTGTGAATTACTTCAATTTGCATTAATATATTGGAATATAGCCCTAGAGAGATTCTGCAGTGGTGTTGATTTTAACTTTGTAGTAACTATATTTAGGCACTCTAGTGTGTCATAGAAGAAATTGGATAGTATGCTTTTGTGATATAAGTTGTCAGTTTTTTCTTTTGAATTTTCTTTAATTTGGTAAATGCATGCCCTTTAAAAGTTGTAAAAAAAAGCCATAAGTATGCTGGTTCTTGGTTGTAAAGCCTATCAGGGTTTTGCCAAAATAGAGGCTGGCTGGTGAGAATGATCACGTCTGATCTACAGCATCTGTTCCATTAGGATTTTGCTGCTAGTTACAAATCAGAGCTAAAACTGTTTGACGTTAAACCACCAAAACATTGCTGAGGCCTGCGTTCTACGGGCTTTTCGCAGTAAAGCTTTAACTTCTGGCAAGTCAGAGAATCCTAGTGGGAGACTGAGTAGCCATCTTGAATCATAACTGTTAAAACAATGGCTGGAGGAGTTGTGGATATTTTGAGCGAGGAGATGGTGACAGTGACCAGCTGACCCCTCGGCTAAGCATTCTTTTTATTCCTTGCATGCGTCTTCTGTCCTGTAGCTGTGCACCCGTGGCCTGAAGCGTCTCTTCTGAGTTCTCATCAGGTTTCAGTAACATCAAGGTCTTGGGTATTCTTTTCTAGTGCACAGATTGTGGGGCCAGTTTTTTTGTAACCCTAAACTTCAGGGGTATTCCAGTCACCAAACCTGAGTTACATTAATTCCAGAAAATCTCAAGGAAAATAAGTAAATCCCAAACTGATTTAGCTCCGTAATTAATAGCCATTTTATTTAACGATTAGGAAAACGCAAGGTATGGGTTGCTAGGCTTTGTGTAAATTTAGAGTTTAAAGATTTTCCCTAACTAAAATCTAATGGAAGTTACTTTGCAAATATTCTAGATATTGAAAAGTTAAACACATAATATTATGAACTTATTGGATATTTTTCTGAGATGCATTCCTAAAAAACTGGGCATTTCCTTCTGTTCTCCTTGGAATATGTAAAACATCATGTTTCTGAATCAGATTTTGATTTGATGAGCTCCACCCTTTAATAGTAATATCCTGCTAAAGGTGAGTTGCAGAAAATTATCCTTTTTATCTGGCAATATTTTAAACAAGTTATAGTGAAAATTGATTAGGATTACAACAGATGTGATGCAAGTTGTATATGGTGGTTGCTGACAAAATAGCTTTGTTTTAAATCAACAACATAGCTCAGTACTGCAGACAACTTTCTTCACTATTGCTTAATTATATTTGATTAGATGAGGATCTTCTTTTTACCCATACAAACCCAAGAAATGTTTCTCTGTTTTTTTTTATTGTGATGTGGATACATTTGGTTTTGACCTTTAAAGAGAATATTTATTTATAGATGAGCACAAAATGATAGTGGAAGAAACATTTTCCTGGTATTTTGAAAACTGAGAATGCTGAAACCACAAATAGATCACTTTCCAGATCCCCAAAGGCAAGTGACATTGTGTACTAAAATTAGGTTGTACTTAACAGTAGTTGTGCTCACCAGAAAATATTCCTATTTAATATAAATCCTGATTTTTGGAAGCTCTCTAACGTTACTGTTTGCTCTGGACATTATGGACTATCAGGAATACAGACATTTAAAATACTATAATAACATGAGTTTATAGTTTTCTGTTAGCACATTATTGTGTTGTATCCCCGGCATGAAGAGCAGTTCCCTGCTGAATTTATAGTACTAGTTTGTGAATGAAGCTGTCTGTAGGTGGAACAGGATGTAAAGCTGTTTTTAAAAAGCAGCCCAAGAAAAGAGGGAAGCAAACCCAGAACGGAAAAGGAAGTCTTCATTGATAGTGGCTGAAGTGACTCTGCTTTTGATTGCAATTTTAAAAGCAGGAATCGTAAAAGTAAAATGAGCTTTCTGTGTTTTACCTGTGTTTTCTTTTTTTTTAGCTGTGTGTTTCATAGTTTTTCCACTGGTAATGGATTGTCTCCTATTACAATGCTTTAATCAAATTGAAATCCTTTGTGGAAAGTCTGGAATATGCTGCCTGTTGAGTTGAGACGTGGTGAATGGATCCGCTGCAGGTGGTTGAGTGCTATGGATTTAATTCAGTATGGCATCTGAGGTGACTGAGATCCTACTGTTCTCCTAAGTTGTACCAGTCTTCTTTTTTTGTCTGGTTAGTATTTCCATGCAGGTATGCTTTGAGATCTATCCTTCACCCATTTTAACAGTCATAGTTATACTATGTTGGTTTGCATTTTCAGATTTTATTAATTTTGACCTGCTCCTCAGTTTGGTTAATTTAAAAGAGGGATGGATAGCCTATGAACTGTATAAAAGCTCAGTTTCATCACAAAACTATGTATTGTTAAGAGGCTTTAAGCTTGTTTACCAAAAGCGTTTTTTACAACTGTTTTTATTATGCCTTGTTAACTGTTATTTATAAATGTATAGGGCTCCAAGGCTAAACAGTGGAGAGATTGTATTTTAAATGGAACAGTGCTTTTCTTTGAGCAGGGTTTCACTATTTGCAGTGGTGATAGCATTGTGCTGTGTGGTGCTGTAGCACACAGAGGGAAGGCCAGTTAAGTGTAGTAGAAGCCCATTGCTTACAAGGCCTGGAACAAGGGGCAACACATCGTATAATTACTTTAGTTATTGGAAAATATTTATGCATTTACTGTACTGCACTTCTTTCTTGAATGCCATTCTAGATGGTTTCCGTATTATCCTAAAATGATTGATTTGACCAATTTACATACCACAATAAACAAACCTAATTGTCTTTTATCTTCAGTATCCCGCAAATACATTGTTACAGATACAGTAGTAGAAAATTAGGCTTAAGACAGGCTTGTAGAAAAGCTGCAGTTTTAGATAGAAGTAGACTTTTGTTGCACAAAATCTATTTGCTCTATTTAGCTCATTACGGAATATGAAGGAAGTAGTCTTTAACATCCTTTTGTTGTACTGTGGCAATCGCTTTACTTCCACAAGACATCTTACAAGAGTAGCTGGCTCATGTCTTATTCAAACAGCTCTACACAAAAGAAAACCCAGCCGGTAAGTCTTGTGTTTTCTTGTCTGGGCTGCTTAAGAGGTGTGGCTTCCACAGAGCACACAAAAGCTCTTTAAGGTCACTTAAGTATCTCTGCATTGACAGCTGGTACAACAAATGCCACACGCTGTGCAAGCGTACATGTCCAACTTGCGCTCTGCAGATACTGTACATTACAGAACTACAGAGCACACCATCCTTGCAAGGATTGTACTCGCAAGGATTGTATAAATGGTTAATGCAGACACATTAAAAATCAGCTGCCTGCCTTTACAAATTAAAATGTCTTCTGCTAATTTTTGCTCCCTAGAGAGTTCCCTTTGAGGTCTTTATTCCTGCTGAGAAAGTTGGGACTTTCTGCTGTTAGAAATAAATCCCTCAGAATTTTACATTCTAATCGTATCCAAGGAAGTCAATTTTATTTTTCCATTTACTCCTTCTGTCGTTAGTGGGGAGCTATAATCTGCTTCTGAAGACACATCCCAGGTTTTGACATTAAGTATAAATTTTAGTCAGTATGTTAGTGTTTGATAGGACTCTGAAATCTGTTGTGTGGAAGATTGGAATGAAGGGCATTTAGCCCACTTAGAGGAGTCAGTTTAATCACAGCAGGCAATTGTGACAGCAGAAGGCACACATTTTGCAGCTTATACTTTGACAAACTGCAAAAGTAGAGCAGCGACACGGCTTATTACAGACAACCGAACACAAGTATAAGTCCATTTTTAAGGCAAGTGAAAGCCGACTGCGTCGTTGCCCTTTCTTTGCTTCAGCTTGCAGGCTTTTCCCTTTGGAGCAGGCATGGCAGTGTCTGTGGACATGTGGAAGCCAGCATCAGACACCTCACCTTTCTCACGGCGGTGCCGTGGATCAGTTTGCTACCCGTGTCGACAGTGGGAGCTTGTGATCGCCTGTGATTCTTTACCTCCTTGTTAGATGCCTCTGGAAGTCATTAATATGAGTTCTATTCTGCGTCTCTGGTGTTCTTTGTTTTTCTTGTCATAGTAGAGCCTCCTGTGTGGCCGACAGACAATGCGTGTGCCTCACTGAGAACTGCCAGCCGGTGCCTCGCCACCGCCTTCTCTGATGAGCGCCGTTTCACTCGTCTTATCAAAATGAAAAGAAATTTGATTACATTTTGAGATTCGATTACAGGTTGACATTTTGAAGGAGCATTTATTTGATTTCCTTTTTATTTTTGAATAATATATATGAATATTTTCTTTCAGTTGTGTACAACACATCTGGGGTCAGCTACACATGATTTGCATGATTTAATCATATTCAGCATTGCCTAAACACTTTTGCCTCACCATTATGCTGGTAAATAAATCGCTAGTCTTGTTTTAGGATCATTTGTCAGCGAAACAATTTATCATTTGTGAAGCCACATAAAACACGTTAGCACATTATTTTGTGATGTCATAATCTATTTTTAGTGCTGCAGCCAGCTCATAAAATATTTATTCCACTGCAAAGAGACCAGAAGCAGATCCCTCACTATTGTATATAGGAGTAAGAAACTCCTAAATATAGAAAACAAATCCCATCCAGTAGGCATTTGATGAGGAGGTTTACATATTGTAGAGCATCTACAATAATCATGGGTTATTTTTTTGCTTTGGCTTAAGCAATGAATTGCATCACAGAGGGCCCAAATAAAGCAGGTCTGCTTCTCGGTAAAGCCCAGTGTGTCGATGGAGAGCAGCAGGCAGCAGCGAGGCTGGGGTGAGCAGCGCGCTCCTTGGGGAGAGGTGAGGTAATGCTGCTTTCCTGCAGTTTTCTCTAGGCTGGTGACGCCGCCCAGATAGGAATTTATTGTTCACAGTGCAGTGCCTGGGCTGGCGGCTGCACTGCTAAGCATGGCACTTTGCTGCATTGCTCTGATTATCGTTGATTCACATAGATGCAGTGTTGGATAGAACAATTGTGATAGTGTTGCTGCATATTTTGGAAAGTTATGAATAATTGGTAGTACATGTGTGAGGTGAGGGATATTTTCGCAAGAGCACTGTTGATAGTAGTGTTGTTGTTTAAGAGAACCCTCTTCTGTTATTTCAATTGGCATTTTTTTTTGTTTTGACTAATGGTTGTTTTGATCATTTAAAAACTGACTACATTATCAAACAGGAAAAACGAGCAGTCTTTTTAAATGTTATTGGTTCTTTATTAATTTTTGGTAGGATAACTTTTGACCATTATGTGTTTTTTAGGTGTGTTTTTCAGTTGTCATTAAAAGCTTATGAATGTGCATTAGCCTCACAATTTATAATTGGATAATTATTACCTTACTAACCTGACAATTGTATAAAACCAGTTTAGTGATTTATATGGTACTGGATTTGCTTATGAGCATTGTGCATTACTCTGCTAGGTTGACATTCTGCTTCATTAATTAAGCCTATTACCTTATGGAGTTGTCTCGGGTCTTGGTGGTTAAAATGGAAAAGGTTGAAGGGGCTTTCTATTAAAAAGCTTGTTAGTATGTCAAGATAAAAGAAAAAATGCATAAGGGGAGTAAGAGAGTTTGTGTACATTATCCAAGCCTCAGTTTGTGTTTGTCAATACCTCTTTCTCGCACAGGAATGAATTCATGTGTGTTGATTGTTTTGGACTTGGTGTCTGGAGGCGGAGGGGTTCTGAAGAGCTGCCTCAGCACAGGGCCGATGATAGAAGGAGTTTTTCCTTCGTCTTGATTGCAGCTGGGTCCTTGGCACATCTGCCCACTCATGTTCTTTCGAGTGGTTTGTCGCTTCTCTAGGTGTGGGTTGGTGTCCATGGAAACCAGAGTACTTATATTCACTAGAAATTAATCTAGTATGTTCTTTTCAACCAACATCATGATTATTCCTTTAAACTTGCAGTGACAAGGTGTAATTGCACTGGCTCGGCTTCATCCATTAAAATGCAAAAGGGATATGTATACTGTTGCTCGGGTTCTACATTGTGCTTGTGTATTTGTACCCTGAGAGAGGCTGGCATCATGTCCAGGGTGTGGTTTCAACTTGCATCCAGTGCTTCTAGGATGGGTTCTGGGCTACTGCATTGAAACTGGAATTGATATGCGATTCCTTTAAAATCACAAAACATTGGAGTGTGACAAGCTATGCAGAAGCAGAGACAACTTAACTGACAAAGCAGTTTAACGGTCGGTCGATGAGGAGTTTGTATCCAAGGTACCTGATAAAAATTAACACAGCAGACGTCTATGGGGGTCTTGAAGAGAAAGTGGGCTGAGTTCCAGTTCCTATACTCTGAGGCCACATGGAGCTTTCATATTTTGTGATTGTAAGATAAATGCTTTTCTCAGAAGATTCTTCTGATGGAGTGAAGTGTAGAAATGTAAGTTAATTATTGCAGAAATTTGGCTATTTCACTTTTTGTTCTGGCTGTTGACATTTAAACAAAGTAAATGCTAGGACTCTTAGCAATTTCTGTTATCTCGATTCTCAATTCTGGGTTTATTTTTTATTGTAGTCCTAATGAATACCGTCTTTCATTAATTCTGACCAGTGATCATTTTTTCTTTTTTTGGCAACAGACTTGTAGTTCAATAAATGTGGATCATGTGCTCCTTTATGGAAGGCTGTGCAAGTGGGGCTGAAACCAATCTCTCTCTCCCCAGGCACTACCTTAAATCTCTATGCCAAGTCTGCAATACACAGGTTCTATTGCAAGTCTGTGTAGTTATTTTCTTTAAAGTCGGGCTGGTAGTTTTTTTTTTATTTTCCTTATTTGTTCAGGTCCACAAAGAAGCATTTTGTTTGAATATTTATCCCTGGATAAAAATCAATAGAAGAATCCTCACAGTCTGCTGTCTGGGTTGAGACAGCATGACCCCCCTCCAGCTTATAGCAGTGTGCTCTCTGGAACGGCAGCCAGTCACATGAGCAGTAACCTCCAGCTAACCTTCAGCTTTAATCTGGGTAGTTCAGTTCTTTTGTCAGTGGACAAGAGTGATGCTGATCAGGGTTTAGCTGGCATGTCAGAGCTCTTGGTATTTCCAGACTTGACTTGCCTGTAGTCTCCTATCATTCTGACAGTCTGTCACTGCACTATTCTCTTGTAACATTTGAGGGAATGCTTATATTAGTCAGTCGGGTGTCAAAAATCAGTGCCAAAAAAAAATATTCAGACAATGAATGTCCGGGTGGATCCCCTCAATAGCAGCTACAGTATATAGATAAGGTTTCCTGTTCCTTCATAAGCAGGAATCGGGTTAGACACTTAAAATGTTCAATTGTGTTTCTGCTGATTGTTAGTTAAATGTTTGTCTCTAATTTGAGCTTGAGGGCGCAGCTTCCTGATTCGTCGCTCAAGGAAGATGTATCACTGACATCCTTGCGTTAGTGTTTTATCCTAATAGGAGCTCGTTGCTGTCGGGGGAGTTCAACAAGAGCACATTGAATGGGAAGGTTAAACAGCTGTGGAGATGCTAACGGGTAACCACACGCTGGACCGCTTCTCTGACAGGTTGATTGACTCCCAGCTTAAAAAGAAATGTGTCTGTGAACCTGACTCGTGTTGGAAGCATGCTTCCTTTGAAAAAACGCTTAATGCTGGGGCCTTTGGCATCTCTTTATCTTCCGTTGTCTGTGATTTTAAAGGGAATCGTCTTCAGGAGTGTCATGCTTTTTTTTTTGACTGTTCAGGGAAGGTTCTGTTATCTTCTTTGACCGGTTATTGTGCTGTCTTTCAATGGAAGTGGCATCAATTCTTCCACTGTCAATCACCCTAAAGCACCTTGTGCTGCTATGGCATAGAGTAAAAGCTATTTTGACCATGTGTAATGGAATACTCACTGATTAGATTATAACTTAGAAAACTGTTAACCATGTACTTCTTATTTCAAGCCAGATGTTCTGTAGTTTGTATATTATCCTTGTGGTTGCAGTCTAGGGTGTATGATTAATCCCTTCCACTTAAACCAAATACAGTTACAAAGATAACCAAGTAGGGTAATCAAGATTATTCACTAGCTTTTCTTTCATTTTTCAGAAATCGAGCGATAGCTGATTACCTTCGTTCCAATGGATATGAAGAAGCATATTCAGTTTTCAAGAAGGAAGCAGAATTAGACATGGTAAGATTTGCCTGATTAATCTATACTCATTATGCTTTTTATGACTTCATTTACATTTTGTGATTGAATGGACTTCCTCACCCCGTATATATGAATGTGCATTCTTAATATAGACAGTATAAGCTGTTGGAAGTGACCCCCAAGAACATTTTGCTGATCATTTTTAACATTTAACACTAGCAGCTGTTATTATTTATTGCATCACCTATTTGGATTTCACCAGTTTGTGTTGTGTTTCTGGGAGCCTTTCAGATACTGAATTCCTTGCAGTGGAAACACAATGAATAATAAATGAAACTTGTAGAAGGAGGTGCAGACTGCTCTGCCAAGAATGTGCTTGTTGTTGTATTGCTGAGCAATACAGAAGGTTTGTACAGTATGTTAAGATATTTTTGCAAGAGTCTAAAACTGAAGGCAGCTTTCTTATGACTCAAAAACGTACCTTTCTGTGCTTAAGAACAGTTCAATGAAAGTGATGGAACAAGTAGAACTTAGTTCCCCACTAAATAGTAAAGGGAAAGAAGCAAAGCTCCCCAGTTGAAACGTTTTTCGCTTTTCATTTTGGAATTAACTTCTACTTGTTCCTTTGCAGCTCACATGCTGACATAGGTCCCCACTTGAACCTCACTGTAGATTAGGCTTTTATTTTAAGATTATGCAGTCGTCAAAGAGTGTTTCATACTTCTGTGATCATTCTTTGTTGGCTGGACAGCTTATCTTCTGGGCTGTTACTAATGCTCTGAAGATGCTGAGAATAATACAGCTTTGTATTCACCTTGGTGACAACAGTCATTATCAGTTCTCTGCCTTGCCTTTACGGGCTTTCACATAAAAGTGATTAGAACCTGGTAGAAGTGTATTTAGCTACTGGCCATATCAGACAGCGGTGCATTGTTTCCGCAGATCACATCAATATGCTTTGGTACTGTCTGTTGAAAGGTGTTGTCTACTACTTAAAGATGGTCGCTTTGTTCTGTGTGTAGGGTGATGCGAAGTTTTTAAAAGACATTTCTGTCGATGGAGATGTCGATCAGGGAAGCAGAAGAGTTTCTTTGGTTTTGAAATTGTCATATGCTATTTCTCACATTTCGGGGACTTGTGAATAAACATTTATAAAAATCATTCTGTAGAATCATACTAGTCAGTCACATTGAGATGGATGCAAGTGTCTTAAAATAGCTCTGATTTTTAATGGTCTAAATTGAGATTTAAAACCTCAAATGTTATCACCAGTTTTAAGTGTTCTGTAGCTGTGCCTCTAAACCCCCTTGAGACATTCCATATTGAAGAAGAAAAGTCTTTTTGTTGTGCCACATGATGCGTTACATAAATATTCACACATCTCTTCAATCAGAAGCTTCTCGAGAGTGTTCCTTCATATTAACCATGTCCGAACATACTGGCAAACAGGGTTTGACACATACAGCAAGATAAAGCTGCTTATGTGAGGCAGGACCTCATCCTTTGGTCCTTATATTTTCCTCAATGCCCTTTACTCTGAGAAAATACTAAGAATGCCTGTATAGATTTTTAATGTGAGTGTGTTAAAAAGAACCCCAGGTCAGGTTGTGAAGGCAGCATTGTTTGAAAGCTGATTACCACATTAAAGAGGTGAAAGCAGGTGTTGAACACAGCTGTAGGTGCCTAGCAGGCGTACCTCAAACTGTTCTGGCGCTGGGATGTGCTGTACCCCACTGCCAGGCGGATTGCTATTCCATATGCCTTTCTTCCCTTCTTTGTAGCCAGCTCCCTCCTGTGTGACCTGGCCTGGAGTCACAGTCTAGGCTTCACTGTTAAAAGTGCAGTGTTCTTTTTCACTTGAGATTCCTTGGTTTGGTCTTTTCCTTGGAGGCAGGTGCTTTATATTCTGTCTTTGTAGGGTAAAGAATGAACATGTGTTTTATAGTAAAAGTCTTTTAAAAAAAAAACCAGTGTTGTCCAGAATTGGAAAATGAGGCTGTTTCTTTATTCCTGTTAGACAATTGTAGATGAGTGATCTGGAACCTCTCATCCTCTCATTCTAACAAACTGAAATGCTAGCTTTCTATGGTTTGCAAATCCTTAGATTAAGTATAATGTTTTTTGTTTTACTAGGGATAAGACCCTTCCCTTGAAATGCCAGAAAGCCTTAACATGAGCTCTCAAATCGTTTTTTTTTTGGACAAATAAGTTTCACTTATTAAAAGACCCTCAGGCCCCCTGAAGTCAGTTTTTTACAATATGTGCTTTTCTGTAACAGTTTAGCCCATGGTAAAGGATTAGCAGAATTTCAGTTGCCTCCTGGCTGTCTTTGTGTTACCATTTTTCTTGCTGGAGGGAATTTTATTTGTTCTTTATACATCCTGTTTCGGGGAACCAGTGCACTGCAATATTTGCTGCTGCTAGTGGTGCTTATTAACTGCAGCACATTATAAGTTCAAATCACTTCCTTTAACTTTTTTTTTCCCCAGAATGAAGAATTAGATAAGAAGTATGCTGGCCTTTTGGAAAAGAAATGGACTTCTGTCATCAGATTACAAAAAAAGGTTGGTATTTTTTTTTGCTGTATAGGGAGCTTGGGGGAGCTGATCATCTTCAATGCAGGTGGTTTCGGTTTCTTCTTCAGATCCTTTACTGTCAAGAAAGTTGTCAAAACACCTTGTGTTCAACATCATTAAACAGTCTTATCTTTCTGTAACAATGCAGTCATGAATTTTGACAAATTCTTTAGTGGTTGTGTGGATGTATGCTGAACATACTTCTGCGATGAGGTCAAACAAAGGGCTTTGTAAAATGTCACTTTCCTGGTTATGAAGCTATTTTAGTACATATTTTGTAACCATGGAGGAACTGATTTCAGGCATGGAGAGTTTTGTTACTCGTATGCAAATATCTTAATATATTGTGTGTACAACAGCAGCTGGGTGAACTATTAACCAAGATGTCATTTTTTGTCAAGATAATGTTGTGAAGGCTTCAAATATTTTTAAATTACTGTAGTTGCACTGTTTTCGATCATTTCAGCATGTGTATTTAACAAAGTGAGACGATGTATCAATTTTGTTTCACAGGTGATGGAATTAGAATCAAAGCTAAATGAAGCAAAAGAAGAAATTACTTTAGGAGGGCCCCTGGGACAGAAGCGAGACCCCAAAGAATGGATCCCACGCCCCCCAGAGAAATACGCCCTAAGTGGCCATAGGAGTCCTGTCACCCGGGTCATCTTTCATCCCGTGTTCAGTGTTATGGTCTCTGCCTCGGAGGATGCTACAATAAAGGTCTGTGTGTGTAAGATCAGTCCATTCTGGATTTTAAATATGTTTCACATGGCAGATAATGAAGCACAATGCCCTAAATGTGCTTTAGTGCCAAACTGTGCTCCACACTGTTACTGTAATAGGTTTACAAGATGGGGCAGAGTGCATGAAGTGAGAGAAACATGGTGTTTGAGATCTGTTCTGCTAGCATTTCCAATAGCTGAAATATTAATGGTATGGTGCATTTTTTAAAGATTACTAGGCTTTTTTTCCAATTTCTGGTATTTTTTGTTTTCTATTTGTAATGTCTCATTTTGATGTGATTGTACTAAACCTTTCCTCTTGCTTTGCTGATGTTCTTGTTCAAGCTCTGAATTCTGCTGTGTCACCGATATTCATTGGAGCAGGGCAGTTCAGTAACCATAGGCAATAATTTCCAGGGTTGTACACTTAGAAAGAGGAGGCCTCTAAACCCTGTTCTGTTTGTGGCATTCTCTGGGTTTAACACTGTGAGACCACTTGCAGTTTTCAAGGAGCATTTGCTTGTTGTATACGAGTGCTATTCCCTTCAGAAAAACCCCCGTTAAGGAGCCCTGTTTCAGGCACCAGTGACCGCTAGTGATTTTGTTTTGGTTATTCATCCTGCTGCAGTGTCCCAGTTCTGAATAAATATTTGGGTGAATGATTTATTCATAGAATCAGAAATGTACGTACACTTCTACTTGGCTCTGGTCCCACAAGAGCCCTCTCTACTTTCTGAATCATTTGCTTCACAACTAATTCATCTTCTGCATGAGCACTGGCCACTGCAGAGCTGCTGACACTGAACAGATCAGCAGGAATTTGCCTCCCTTCTTTTTTGCCCTAATTCTTTTTTTAATTTCTGATTCGCCCAACACTTTTTATGCACTTTTACAGACATTTAGGTTGGTGTATAGGCAGTTCTTAGCCCAGAGTTACTGTAGTGCCAGCAAGGGTTCAACGTGTGAACAGGACATTCAGAACACATTTCTCCTTACAGAGCTTTTTATCCTTCTCTCCATGAAGCTAGTTAAAAATGAGCATGTGGATTGCTTGGCTGTAGTGTTCATATGACTGCTTCCCCTCCTTTCTCCAAACGTCACACTTACAGCTAGATGGGTCATTGTTCCTCAAAGCACAAATTCTCTTGGCCTGCTTCTCTGAAGGCTAAGATAATAACTCTGTGTTCTGCCTTTAAACTGCTGACATTTTCTATTGGTCTGCTTTTAAAAAGAGTAGCATCCCTGTTTTAACCTCTTCATAGTTCTAGCTTTTCATTTCCAAATAAACATCCACTTGCCTTTAAAATTTCTTACAGCAAATACTGAAATTAAAATCATTACAATTTCAAAACATTTAAAGAAGTAAAATCTGAGTTTTCCAAGAGACCATAATCTAAATCAGATTTTTTTTTAGGTTTCAAACAATTAGTGATTAAGGCTGTTTGTGTAGTCAGTTTTATGCCCTTAAAGTAAGACTCAAATTTTATGCAAGTGTGTAAGTTGCATAAAATGCTACTATGGCATGTTATTTTTGGCCATTATTATGGTTTCCTATGGCAAAAACATGGACGCTCAAGATTGCCAGTCCAAGCCTGCCTTTTGCGGCCTGCTTCTCTTTGCCTGATTGATGATGCGTAGAGGTGGCAGACTGGCCTGCTGAGTGCAAATGAAAATGGGGGGGGGGGGGCGGTTCAGGTGGGGCAAGCTGAGACTAAGCATTGGGCTCTCTCGCCTGTCAGGTGTGGGATTATGAGACGGGAGACTTCGAGCGCACGCTGAAGGGCCACACGGACTCTGTACAGGACATTTCTTTTGACCAGACTGGCAAGCTGCTGGCATCCTGTTCTGCTGACATGACCATCAAGCTCTGGGATTTCCAGGGCTTTGAGTGCATCAGGACCATGCATGGTGAGGAGGAGGCTGGGGAAATGTGTGGGAACCTGTATTAACCATGAGCTTCTGTACAGGTGGGAGGGGAGCAGGTGCTGCAGATGCCTCTAATTATCGCTTCTGGAAATTGCACAGATCTTGAGAGCAGTGCATGTTAAAGAACAGTGTCTTCAACATTCCCTGCATATGAACAGGATGAATAAAACATTCTGCTTTTCCCTCCTACTCATGCAATTTAAGCATTTTCTGCGAAGACTTAATTTCTGTTTTCTAGTTGGATAATGCAGTATTGGCTGTAATATATGCATTAGGTAATTTTTTCAGTTGTAATTGAAGCTGCTGCAGTACTGCTCTGTCCTGTTGTGTATTATGCCCGCGCTAGCTCATTAAGGTGAGGTGTATTACTGTCTTGTTTCTGTCTCTGGCTCTGGCTCCATCATGTTCTTTCATAGGTAGGTGATACTTGCCTGAAATTGACCCCAGGCGTCTCTTTGTAGCAAATCAGCCCACATTTTATTCCAAAAGGCCGTGTTGTTCCCGACTGAAGCAGCTGGTCATAAATCACATTTTATTTCATTTAGATCAACCTTTTTTTTATCTTCCTGAGCAAGGTGTTTTTAAGAATGTCTTTGAATCTTAAGCCGGTTCCTACAAGTTCTTCTTTACTATACAGTATTCAATGTTAACAGTATTTGTAGATCTGCCATGTATATAAACACTCACTTCAGGTGGCAGTCTTTTCCTCCAATATATTTGACATTTTATTTAAAACCTTAACATTATTTAAACCATTTATACTCTTATCTCATATATAGCTACCTTCAGTGGCTGAGTCCTATCAGAAACATCAGACAGAAAAAACAGACTTCAGGCGGTAACCCCTTTTAAATCCTAATTTCTTAATAAATTGCAACAGATATCTAGTAATGTGTGCCTTTAGGCTCTAGTGATCGGGGGACAAAACTGAAGTAAATTTGCATTTTCTAACCATCTGAGCTATAAGACATTTTCAAGCTTGGTGTATTTTCAGGGCATGAGATCAACAATAAAGACTAAGGGATGTAGTTTTTAATCCATTTTAAATTTTGTGTGCTTTCAAGCATGTCTGTATACATGTGAATGGAGGGAATCAGGGAATATTTTGCTGATTATTTTTCTGTGCCAGTTTTATTCTTGTCCTGCTGGAGAAATCCAGTGTTCACCGTGATAAATTTCTTTAACAAATATGATACAGACACTCCCTACGGGCCGAATTGTTTGGTAGTGGATTATGAGATTTGTGTGGCACTTTTCAGGCATCTAGCTTAATTATCCTTCTGAAGACAAGATAACGTTCTCTGTGTGGTTCTGTTCATATTAAAGCCTGCTTTTTATGGGCTACTTAGAGTTTCATCATCTATTTAGCTGCTTAAAGACGGCAGCCTGTGTAATTAGCTTTTTTTTTCTGGAACAAAGCAACAGCAAATTGGTCTTCTCTTAATTTAATAGACTAATTTATCTAAAACCTTTTTTGTCATGTCTGTTATTTCCCATTCATTATAAAATGACAGTGTTTCAGTGTGTAAAGAAAATGATAAATTTGGATGAATGTTAGGTCATGTTCTTTCTTAAGTTATAGTAAGTCCTTAATTTTCTTCATGTATAAAGGCATACATACAGTATATCTTCAGCATCATTCTTTGAGTAAAATGGATCTCATAGTCTGTTTGGTGTTTACACTGATGGATTTTTGAATATTTAGTTATGATGGTCACGCTCTTAAATATCTGTTTGCTTTTTCTTTAGGACATGACCACAATGTTTCATCGGTAGCTATCATGCCCAATGGAGATCATATAGTTTCTGCCTCTAGGGATAAAACCATTAAAATGTGGGAGGTAGCAACTGGGTGAGTTATAATGAATTTTATGTAATCTTTAAAAAGCCATTTTAAATTTTGTGTATGATTTTGCAAACTTGGCAATTGGAAGAGATATGACTGTTTAGTAGTTGTAAGTAATACCATAGTTTGTATCTTCTGGGAGAAGATGCAGTTGATCAGAATTGATTGTATGCTGATGCTTTTTAGCATGCATCATGTAGAGGTTACTTTGCAAGAGACTTGTTTTAAACGTCACCTTTATTAACTTCCAAAACCAAGCAGCATTTTCCCCTGATCATTTGGAGACCTTGAACACTTTGCATTGCATATAACATTTTATGCTCCAGTTAACACTGGGGCTTGATTGCTCTAGTTACAGTAACACTCGCATGATTTTTTAAAAAGAATTTCTGGTGCTCCAATCCCAGCTGCACTGAAAAAAGCACATTTAGTTGGAATACCAAAAAAAGAAAACAAGCAGTTCCATTAACTGCTCTTTTGTTTTCACTGTATAGTGGGAAACACAGCATTCATATTTTTTAACAGAAAGGGTTGAAAGGGATTAAATTGTCTGTGAGCTCTTGTCATATTTTCTATTACGATTTTACCAGGAATTGGGTTTCTTTCTGTGGGATCTCTAGCAGGTGCTGTAGATGAAGTGGTCATTTTTATTTCTGTTAGGTGCACTGCTTTTTCAAAGGCAGAGCTGGGTCTTCTGTTCTCGGAAGTTGTCCCCGGGAAACCGGTTGTCCCTGTTGCTGGTTGTGCACAAGTCCCACCGAATAGCTGACATCTACGCTCCCCTTCCCTAGGTACTGTGTGAAGACATTCACAGGCCATAGAGAGTGGGTGCGCATGGTGCGGCCGAACCAGGACGGCACACTGCTCGCAAGCAGCTCCAATGACCAGACGGTCAGAGTCTGGGTGGTGGCGAATAAAGAGTGCAAAGCAGAGCTGCGGGAACACGAGCACGTGGTGGAGTGCATCTCCTGGGCCCCAGAGAGCTCCTACTCCACCATCCTTGAAGCGACAGGATCAGAGGTCAGCACGCTCCCTCGCCTCACCAGCCAGCCACTGGCACTTATCGGGCTTGGGAGAGCTTATTGAACCACACGAGCGTCTTTAAGACACAAATGTCCCACGCTCAACTGGGGGAATGTGTTTCAGGACCCAGACTGGCTCTTAGGTGCTCATTTCATCTGGACATCGAAGCTGGAATTTGCTTTGCAATGGATCTTGTTACGGATCTGTTTCGGCGGCAAGACACAATATCTTTCTCTGTTTTTCATTTCATCTTTGCCTGCCTGTGAATCGGCGCACTCTTATGGAGTGATCTTCCAAATGTTCGAATTAGCATTAGGCGTCGGAAAGCTTAATTCTGGGCGTTAAATGCTGTGGAAATTTTTTGCACAGATTGTTTTTTCGAGAGATTATTCCAAATGCATTGTTCTTTGAAGTAGTACCCCCCACTGCTTTCTATCCCTCATTTTCTTGTTTTTAACCAACGGGAAAGTGACATGATCATGTACAGCTAATAATCTCTGATTACATTTTAGTCATACTGACAGCTAATATTTCATTGCCTTTGCCAAATTAGTTCTTACTTATTGCCAATTTATACAAGTGCCCTTTTGGAATTATGAGCAATGGTTGCCATGGGTTTCAAATTTCCTATCTTTGATGCCATTGATACCACACAATAACTGCTTGCTGGGGGTGGAGAAGGGAATTATCTCAGGTGCCCCCTGCTGGGCTTGCATTGGTACATCTTAAAAACAAGTTATGTTCCAGGATCTACTGTATGTTTTGGGAGCTAATCTTTTTTCCTGTTTCATTTCCCTTAGTAAAATTTGATGTTTGTGTTATTGACCCTGATTCTCCCCTTAGATTTGCATTTTTGAAAGAGAAACTGTTTAACTTATTGGTGGATTCTTTAGTTATGCTGTATTCTATTTTCTTAGTTTATTTAGCAAATTGTTAAATTAGTATAATAGTAAAATATTTAAAGAATTTTTAGTTGTGGGTAATACAATCTAAAGACATGGTATTCTCCTTCCTTCACTGGTGAGTAAAATTAGCTTTTTCTGAAGAGATGTCTCTGGCAGTTTTAATGATAAACCATTCTAATCCAAATCACAGCATGTCAGATGCAATTAAGCAAATGACTATAGCAGAATATCATCAGACTATTCCTGGGTGGTGGAGGTTTTTTTTAAAAAAACACCCACTTATGAATCCTGTCATTGTATAGGAAAGTCTAATTGGTCTGATGTTCAGTTATTATATGCATCCTTTGCATCTTGTAAGTGAAATGGGAGTTGCTTTGGATGAAACAAATGAATAAATTGTAAATGGTGGTCAGTTAGGCTTTAACGTTCAATTTTGTTTACATTGAGCCAGTAAAATGTTCATTTAGCCAGAAAAGTCAGTGTACTTATCTAAGAAAGAGGAGAGATTCTGAACTGAACTTCTTGTAGCGTTCAGGAATTGGTTATCTTTATACATATGAATATGACCAAACCCTATTACATGGAGCCTTTTTTCGCAGTTAATCCATTAATTGGCCGTAATGCTGCCATTTGTTGAACTGGGAGCTGGTTAAATAACAGTAAGACTGAAGCACCTGGTTGTACAAAGAAGTAGACTGTTCTCCAAAACTCCACTCACCCTTTTCAGATAGTTAACTACTAATCGAATATGTAGGTTTCTAATACTGATACTTAGTGAAAGGAGAGAGGGAAGCTTTGTTTATCGCACTCTCAATGCCCAAATTATGGTGGGAACATGCAATGCAGGCTTTGTTTGAAATGTAGCACAAGGCGGGCTGATTGTGAAAGCCAGAGAAAATGTGATACTACAGAAAACCCAGATGCCCCTTCTGTGTGGGATTGAATTGCCCAGATGGGCCAGTGAGGTTGTCAGGATACATTTATGTAGAAATGTTACACACAGAAGGGCAGATTTGGATTTTCATGTTCCAAGCACTAATTTACCCAGTAAGCCTAACTTGTAGTATGATGCAGTAAGTCTTTCTTGAATGAAGTCAGTTTAGACACTAGAAGTCAGTTTAAAAATATTCTAGTCACACTTATGAGAGAAACAATCTGGTTTGAAAGATTGTTTTAATGCTTAACATAAACAGCTTTAAAAAACAAATTATTTTAAGACAAATGGATAAAAATGACTACCATAGACTACCATAGAATACTTGCATTTTTTATTTGTTCAGACATGATGCTCATAGAATAATATATGGTTTAAACAACAAGCAATGGTAACATCTCTTGTAACCATCTCTTTTCCTTGGTGTAGAATAAGAAGAGTGGCAAGCCTGGACCTTTCCTGCTCTCAGGCTCAAGAGACAAGACTATCAAGATGTGGGATGTCAGCACTGGCATGTGCCTTATGACGCTGGTGAGTGGAGCAGGAGATGGCTTTAATAGTCCATTCAGAGCAGAATTGTATACGAACGATGGTGCAAATTTATTTTTTGTTAGGTGCTAATTTTTATTTGCTGGTTTATGCTGAAAGAAAATATACTGTCATCTTTGAATAGTCTGATCTGTGTTAATCAAGAGGCGTGCTTTTGATTCCACTAAATTGTTTTTGCCCTATGTTTCGAAGTACCTTGTTTCAACTAGATTACTTATTTCTCTCCTGCGAGTGAGCATTAGTTTCCTGGGTCCAGGCCATGCTCAGCTCTGGCTGTCCTGTGTCCCTCAGGTTGGCCATGATAACTGGGTGCGCGGAGTGTTGGTTCACCCTGGAGGAAAGTTCATTGTGAGCTGTGCTGATGACAAGACTTTGCGGATCTGGGACTACAAGAACAAGCGGTGCATGAAGACCCTGAGTGCCCATGAACATTTTGTTACCTCTCTGGGTAGGTGCTGCTTAAGACGTGGCCATATCAATATCTAAATACAGTGCAGCTGTTGAGATTGTGAGAAGGCTGTAGCAGTATCCAGTACCAAGTAAAAGGTTCATGACTTATTTATCTTTAAATGAATAAATCACTGCAAGAGCTAAACTATGAGGTTTATCTCTTAATTCCTTTGATCTTCAGTCCACAATAGCCACTGTTTACTGTTGACTAATGGAAGATGGAGACGTTGTAGTGGTTTGTTTTCTTTGTTTTGTTGTATCGTTACAGTCAGATGCCTTTTTCAGCCCCTTTGCCAGACATTTCCCTCTGGCTCAGATTCACAACAGAGAATTTCAGAGTTACAAAGATGAACTAAGTGCATAATAAATCCCAGTGCTTGGACAGTTTTGTGCTTTGGTTCATGCTTGAAGCACAAATTCTTCAGCAAATGAGCACTGTCCTGGGGCCAGGACGGAGTCCGTTACAACAGAAAAGCTTGGATTTCCAGTTTCTCACTATCCAAGGCTTTAGAAAGGATCGAGGCTATAGAACTCTCTTGAGATGTTGTATGATATGTAGTGATGTCTGTGGAAAGACTGTCTGAAATGTACTTAATTTATGTCTCTTCAGAAAGATAATTCCCTTGTTTGGTTATTGATGATTATACTTTGCTTATAGACCTATCAGGTCCTAAAAGAATCAAGTCTTTATTTCCATTTTATTTAACAGAAGTGTTGGTGGTATTGTCAGAGATTTCTTTCTGTGGGAGTTCAGGTGACTGCATCTGAGGCTCAAGAGAACCAGTGAACAGACGCTAGCTTGTTCAAGTGTACAATCAGTAGAAACTGATGGAATCCTATAAGACAGCCTCTGTAACCTAGTGTAGAAGATGCGTTGGTTAATATATAGCTTGTTTTGCTTCCAGCAGTGACCACTTCCATTAGCCTGTAACTTTCAAAACAGAAATCCCGTTGATCAACCTCTTATATGTCTATTCAATGTATTGTTTATACATCTACTACAAAAAAATATTTTCCTTGTAACTTGTTGAATTGATATTGAAAAGTTGTTATCCTTGAAATGTACACTAGGAATAATGCTTTAAATTGAACAATCAAAAAACGGCATTGTAATCCTTGTAATGAAACATTAAGGTTTACAGGAATAGATATAACTAAAGTTAAATGTAAATATATCCAGCACAGCAATAAGAAATCAGTCTTTGACCCTTCTTCTCTATTCATGCAGAATTCTACAGGGCTACAGCAGCTGTATTTGTTACTAATGGTCTTTTTCACTTTTTTTTTTGCTTGTAGATTTCCACAAGACGGCTCCTTATGTTGTGACTGGGAGTGTAGATCAAACAGTAAAAGTGTGGGAGTGCCGCTGATCATACATACTGCACCCCACTCCTCCCCTTCCCAGCCCACCTTCCTCCTACTTCTTCTCCTCTGGATGCACTCAAATACCATGGTTATTACCCATCGCTCTGTTTAAATAACTATTGTCCTTTTATGTAAATTATTCTGGATGTAGATTGAGCTATTAAATGTTACACAAAAAAGTATTCTTGCATGGTGAATCCAAAATTGTATACTGTAAATTTACATAACGTTGTCTAGAAGTACCATAGGTTTAAGAACACAGGCTGGAGTTTCACCTGGCCTAACCTAAAGAAGGCAGAAGTTGACTGGGTAATTAAAAGTAGGGCACTAAACTGATAATTTAATGACAGTGTCGTTCTTATGTGTCAGATTATTTTGTCTCTTTTTTTTCCCCACTGTCGTAGTCTGTTGGTGCCTAGATCGGTGACCTCTTTGAGAAAACGAAAAACTATAATCCCTCCGTGGAAATTTGATTGTCTGTGGGGCTCGTTTATGGAATAATGTGTAGCTATGTAACATCACTTCTGAAGTGTGCTTACCATTCTCTTATTGTGAAACTAGATAATATATTAATGACTGCATCTAAGAATGTGTTTCAAACTGTTCCGTCGTGAGACTATGGGGAATTAAACTTTGTACCCTTGTCATGGCATATGTCTAAACTACAATTGGAAGTTAACCAGGGGAGAAGGTTGAATTAAATTACTCTGCCTGAATGTGTGCTTTTTTGAAATAAAAATACTACAATATGACATATTTCAAGTGGCATCTCAATTAATAGGCTAGGCATTGGGTCAGCATACCAGGCCTTTCACTTTTTAAATGTCCAACCTTTAATCTGGCCACTTCAGCCAATGCTGTGTCTTGGATCTTAATAGTTAACAAGCTCTGCCCTCTAAAAGTTGGGTTAAGCACCTTGTCTAAAGCAGCCATTGATTCACACAATTTTCTTATCATTAAATAAACTCCTCACTAAATCTGAACAAGTTTTAAGTAGCACCATTTGGAATTTTATACGATGCAGTTTATTGGAGATATTTTTTTGTTCCAGATCACTTTCGCGTATGAACCTCTTCCTTGTTTTTTGAGTCCACGTGCTCCTCTTTCCACCAATTTAACCATTATTTGTTTCGTGTTTGTTTTATTTACTACACCTCTAAAATCATGTTACTTTGTTGAGGATCAGTCGATCGTTAATGCTGCATGACAGAAGGGTGTGAGCGAAGAAGGCCGAGGAGCTTGGCTGTGTAACAATGCCATGTCCAGGTGTGCCATTCATCCTAGCCAGAGACATACAGCGTGACAAGGGTTCAAAGTTCCCCTTTAACAGTTGTTTGTTAGGGGATGTGCAAAGATCTCTCCTTGTAGAGAAAGGAAAACAAAATTGGAGCAAAGTGGTTTCTACAAAAAGTGCACTTGTTCTTGAAGGAGAAAAACGACAAATCTGTCAAGTAACAGGGACTTTTTTTGACAAAAATCTGAAACAATTCAGTATGTAGGTACTGCACTTGGATTTCTATGATCTTACTAGAGAAGCAAGCCTGTAATGGTAACTCCTACTGTTAAGGAAATTTCATGCAACGGTTTGTACAGATCTCTTGACTTGGCTGTCTGGCTGTAGTGTAAAAGAGCCAAATGCAGACTGTTTGGTGAAGTTTTCAATATGTGAGTGCCAGAGGCCCATTCAGACACGATTTTAACGGTCTTACGACTGGCACTTTTTTTTTCCTTTTCATTCTATGATCTTTCTTCCAAAATGCAAAACAAAAGGAAATGTAAAAATTCCAGCATCAGGCAAACCAACCGAGTTTTTATGAATATACAGCTGCTGGCCTAGCACTGAAGAAAAAAACAATTAACTTGCACATCCCTGCCCTTATTAGGTCTTTGGTCTGCTTTGACTGAAGATTTAAGAAATTTAAAACAATAAAAATGCATATGCAGATATCATTTTAATTCGCCTTTTCATGAAACTGCAATTATATAATAAAGAATTCCACTGCTTAACCAACCCATTATCTAGCTTCTTTGCCAATTTCCTGTTGTGTGTACTGTAAGTAACTGCTGCTGAAATCTGTTAGTGAATAGTATGAGATCTGTAAAAGTCAATACAGTACTGCTGCATGTGAAAAAATACTGGGGATTGAACTGTCTGGGAGGGCAACACCTGGTTGGATGCTTGCTCCATGTAGATGACTTCAGGCTATATTAATGTTCTTTTAAAAATTCAGAGTAAAATATAGAAAATGCCTTTCCATGAACAGTAGGGTAGCTGGACCAATTGATTGCTGTCTTACCCGAACATTTAATAAAGAATGGTTACATCCCACCAGATGGATCAATCATGATAGCTGCAGGCAGCACTACCGTGTAGTCAGATGACTTGGGTTGTGATTTGTATGGAGGACAACTCCAGAAGAATACTGACTTTTTTTTAACGGGATTTGGCAGATTATAAGCCCAGAGGGATAAGTGCCCCAAAGTGAACACCATTGATGCCTCCTGTAGTATATGTTCCTGTTTGGAGTGGCGTTCTGCAGACCTCCAAGTCACATTTCGTCACTTTTTTTTTTATTTCGATCATACTGAGGAGTGGGGAGAGGTGTATAAAATCGGTCTGACTGCATTGATACTGCACAGTATATTGTGTGCCCAAGTACTGTACGATGAGAAAAAAAAATTGCATACTAAGGGGAGGGCAATTTTCCCTCTAAATGTTTTTGTTGAGCAATTTTTATTTTGTAAACTACAAGGTGATTTGATAAGCCAAAAAGCAGGGGACTGAGCAATGTAGACAATTCCTGTCGTATAATTCCCTCTTTCTAGACTTCTAGATTTTTTTCATGTGGTCTCCACGGATTTACACTTTATTAACGAAGCCATAATGGCAGTTGATCAGATGCAGCTCCCTGGCAGTAGGCAGCATTCAGCAGATGATGCTCCTTGGGAAGGTCCTTTGCAAGATGGGGATCTGCCTGGAAGTTACCAACTATTCCCACCTGTTTCTTGAGGATGCCTCTCTCTGACCCAGCCGTGGTACATTTCGACAAATTGAAAGAGTTGGGGGGGGAGAGAGCGGAGGCAATATTTGCCTGTAGTTTTCTAGCTACTAAATTAATGCTATTGCCAGATATGCTGAATATTGTGTTGAGGAATATCCTGTGAATACAGAACAGTTGCTCTTTTCACAGATCTTAAGCCATTCCTGCGCTGCACATGCCTTATGGATAGATAGAGGCTGAACGGCAACTTGATTCGTTTTGCGTCTGTTGGTCCTTCACTGGCACCAAATCCATCCCTCTGCTATACCTGCCTTGTGAATAGATCGAGGGCTTCAGACTTCGCCGCTCTAACGGGATTTTTGCTTTCATGGTCTCTCACTGTTCACACACAGTAAATTGTTAACAATATATCTGGATGTCATTATTGTTTGCAACATAATTAAAAAAAATGTGTAAATATACCGTGTTCTTATTTTCTTTAACAACCCATGGCACTCCTGAGGACAGGATTTTTACAGCTCTCACTTTATTTTTAAGTGTGCCCCTTCCATCTGAACACGATGATGTGCATCGACTGATAGGTTGATCCTATATTTTCACAGCTAGAGGCTTTAAAGCCATTTGATGGGGAAGCATTAATTAGTGCTACATACCCAATAAGCATATGGAATGAGAACTCATTCCTGTTGTCTCATTGACATTCAATGCATTGTTGGAGCATCTAGAATACCAGTATAATAAGTATAACTGACCTAATTGTGGTACAGTATATGCATATTGATATGAAGAAATATTATGTAAGATTTTGAAGCATGTCGTAACATTGAGATACCAATATAATTCAGTCACAAGCAGCTCTCTGCTTTGATCAAAGAATTTCTCGTAGTCCTTATTTCTGTCTATTGAGATGAAACTTTTTTCTCATTATTTTTGATGAGATCTCATATTCTCAATGATACAGCTTCGGGATATATAAATTAATACATTTCATACGGCTGGGTAATTAGATCATCCCACAATGTGTTAAAGACGTTAAATATTCATATTTATCCAATGTATTTTTAATTATTAACATGGGGCTTGGTGATTAATCACCATAATGGCTTCAGAGATGATACACTATCTTTAAAAAGCCTGCCTCGGATGCAGGAAAGGTCACTAGTCAAAGTCGTTCAAATGAAAATACCCGGGAAACTGAATAAACGCTGGGAGACACATTTACTACAACTATAAAACCGCCCCTCTCATGCGTTTGTAGCACGCATTCCATATTAATGTTTCAAGATCCAGAGAGGAAAGGCGTCTTAAAAAAATCCCCATTTCTTTGCGGTATTCTGTGATCTAAACGTGACCGGAGTCAAAAGCCATTTTAACAGTAGAGGCTGCGTGTGTGCAGGTGCCGTGAAGGAGGTACTTTGCACAGCCAAAACGTTTTTTTTTCTACTTCGTGAAATTAAATCCCACCTGTTCCTACTGTATATTATACTTGAGACGGAGAAAATAATACATCACGTTATACACTTAATCGATTACTGGCTAATTAAATGAAATATAATGAAGTGAAATAAGATACACCATCAGTAGCTATTAAATTTATGTATTTATTATTGGAGATTTGGAGACATTTTCGACTTTATTAAACGTATCGGCGCTGGAATTATTTTATACCGTGTACCGCGGTTTTGGAGGTACGGAAAGCGCATCGAAAAAAAGTAAACACGATACGCACTTCGCAGGCAAGAGAATTTATAGTGCAGAATTTAAAATTAGTGAAACGAGAGCGGTTTTTTATTTCAGACATTCAGTGTTGAAACCATCCATTATTCATACAGCGCTGCACGTTTCACACCTACACAACACTCATTTTTTCACTCATTTCGCCTTAATTAAACGTCTTCAGCCAAAAGCGTGCAGGAGACGGGCGGGGGTAATTTAAGGGAGTGTTAATTAAACGTCCAGCAATTATAAACAGCTCTTAAATTCTATGACACATCACTCTGCTTTTCACACGGAGGGGAAATGCATATGAGCTGATGCACATCTGTTAATTTCAGATGGTTTACGTACACCAACGTGACCTGTCTTAAACCTTAACTTTGTATCCGAGGCGGCGCCAAACAAGTAAAGAATATTTTTTTTATTTCTGTACTAGTAGGACACTACGGAAATCACGCTGGTACTTGTTCTCTCCAGTACGGAATAAGAAGCAGTACACAAGGCTAATGTTATTTATTCTTTTATTCCTGGCCTGATTTATTTTAAATACACCATTAGGTTATTCTGCACAAAGCGTTAAATCAAATGAAAACGTTATTAACGTTCTACCCGTCGATTGTCATGGTTTTAAAGATGATCAGATTATGCGTTTTGAAAGAAAGGTTACCCACATGACCTATCTATTATTGCAACCATCAATCACATTTTTTCCATGAGCCGTGCGGCTCTTCGTGCCGTACGGTGACGTCATCTCCAGGACCCCAGTGTAACGCTCTTTCCCCTTGCCGTACAGCCTAAACGTAGAACTGACGCGACGAGCTTGCATGCTTGCGGTTACTTTTTGGGGAAAAAAACTGAAGGTGCTTTAGGATTATTCTCCTCCATCTCAGCAGCATTCACAACACAGGTGCGCCTCATATGTATTTCATTTTCGACTTGCTTCGAAGGGCCTGCGCAGCGCGAATTTCGAAGTTTGCGGCCTTTTTATTTTCCGGAGAGAAATTGTAGGCCCGAGTGCATGTGTACTTCCAGAGGGTTTACGAGAATAGGCTGTAGCCAAGCATGGTGAACAGGAAGATTGGTTCCTTACGGTAATAATACTGCAAGAAACGCATACGGACGAAATGTGTGTTCCTATTGCACTCGGATATAGCTTTACATAAAAATATGTTTTTTCATTCTTAGACACGTTTTCGTACTATACGATTGTTGAAACATCCCATAATCCCTTAAGGAGAGCAAAACCTTTAAAAGGTAACAAAGTTTTGCCGTATTCACCGCACAGCAGCTGAAGTGAAACCTTTTTTTATAGGAGGTTTTTAAACATGATGATTTCATTTAACTTGTATGTTTCCCACTTGGGTTTAAAGCTGTTGTATGCGTGTTCGATTCGTTTGAAGCTGTGCAACACTGATCCCAGAGCGCTAAGGGTTTCTTTATATGCTGGAGTTGCGAGCAGAGATAATTTGTTACCTGTTAACCCCTGGAAATACTCCGTCATGTACCTAAATTCTGAATGCTATGGCCACACACAACTCTAGGCGTTATCGCTGTAATTGCATTGCGCGTTCTTTTCTCTTACGTAACTTTAAAATGATATAAACCCTACCCGTGATACCCGTGTTCGTAATTTTCCCTTTTTTGAAAGTTAAAAATGCATCATCTGCGGTGAAACATGACCTACGAGTAAGAACAGAACAGTAACACCCTGGTCCATCCAAAACAAAGTGGAAGGCAATTGCATCACTACATAATAGAAATAACATGCAACTCTTAAATTCCGCTTACTTCTAGTATTATAGAATATTTAACACAACGAAATGTCCCTCCTTGTGCGCCGTCCAACCATTTTAAAAGCACAATGCATTTTACGGAGTTGTATAAAAGACCAGTACCAGCTGCAGAATGTGACAAGGTCTGACTGCGTCTTCACCTAACCTGCGGCCATTCGTTAAACCGTATTAAAAGTTAGACTGCAAAATCTAAAAATGGTAAATACTAGTAAACGAGTTATACAGTATGCTTACCAAAACCCCTTAAGAACCTAAAAAATCAGAACTGATAAAGTATCGGTTTTATTTTGTGACGTTTAACATATATTTATTCATCCTGCGTGTCTTTAATTCAAATAAACAATATACCCCGCTGTGCTGTTTCCTCATCCAAAACAAACTAGTGAGCACATTTTCTGCTAAAGCACGTTTCCACGCAGTCTCTCTATTATAGTTGTGGAAGTAACATTCGGTTCTTTCAGAATAGCTCAAAATGAATGTGGCGGTGAAAAATAGACACCGGGCCAGAAACCTCACATGGAAGATCTGAAGCTGGGGGATTTTTTAAATGTACACAAGTGGTTATCAAATGTAGGTTTTACCTAGCTGGGTGAGACTGATCTCTTTCAATCTAGGGCTACACTCCTAGTTTGTCTCTGTACCCCATTCAGAAAGATTGAGGACCTTTCATACCCATAATCCATATCCGAGCAACGTCTTTGTTGAAGAACCTTTACAATATGCAAACCAGTGAATTACAGATGGGGCTTTGGAAATAATTCCCTTCCCCCTCTTTTCTGCTCCGGATGAGCTCAGACAATGAATCCTGTTTCCCTACACAGCGAAAAGGGGACCTCTCAGGATATTGCCGATCACTGTCGTGCTTTGAATTTCCCAATTGTCGGCTGTAGCTGACAGACCTTGTTGATGCCCCTTCCGATTGATCCGTTTGTCTTAATTTTCCGTTTGCTTGTTGTTACTCCCCAACCCACAGGATGGCTCTGAACAGATCCATGCACCCCAGAAACAGGTACAAAGACAAGCCTCCGGATTTCGCCTACCTGGCTTCCAAGTATCCGGAATTTCGCCAGCATGTCCACACGAACCTAACAGGCCGAGTGGGGTAAGTCAGTCAGGGCACGGTCAGCAGGGGCCCTTTGTTTGGATGTTTAAAAAAGAAAGTATGTTCTTAAATCTGGCAGAAGGATCTTGTGTGCTTCCTCTCCAGAACGTTTTAGAAAAACACAAGCAGCAGCTCTGTCATTCAGTTTCTTGACCAAGCCCTGCCATCTTTTGTGAATCATTGACAGGGAAATCGGGGAGTCAATGAGTATATAATTGCTCCAGATTGCACAGGAAACCTACAAAGATTTTTAATGGCTGTTAATGGTAAGGAAGTTCATCCCTCAATGTTGAAATGCTGAACTGTGGCCAGTGGCTGTTAAAAGGCAGGCTTTGGACATTTCTTTGGGATGTTGTCACTGAGATATAAGAGCAATTATGGGCAGATAAGCAAAAACAAAATGACTGATAACTAATACTAATTGCATTAGGCTTTCAATTACATGAATGTTACTTTTAACCACAGGCAGAGAGTTTTATTAATTCTCTGAATAGTTTTGTTTCTTTGGCATAACAAAATGTTGAGTGCAAGTCATGCAATTTATTAAACGTACCATGTGCTCAATGTTTGGTGTTTGAGTTGTTAAAATTGCCAACATGTGGTGGTTAACACCCTGTATGAAAAACCATATTTTTAATCAACACAAGAACAGTGAAGGATACCACCTTTTCCCCGTGTGAGAAAGACTGCCTGCTTGCTGTTCCCTTTGGTTGAAGGTTGTGAGGGAAGTTGCCCACAGAATGAGATGATCTGCTTCAAGAATAAGCAGTCCAAGGAAACAAGGTCCTCATTATTTGCAGGCCATGTCCTGCAGGGCAGTCTCAACACCATGATCTTGCTCAGGCTGCAGTAAGTGCAACATGAGTAATCCCCCAAAAGAAAGGAGTCTTGTATGCACCCTTAGAATGACTGTAGCTCCTTATTTGCATGTAATGGTCTACATGCAGAAGTTAAGGTCCAACGTTGTTCCACATACACAGCTGAGAGGTGGAACTAGTTCAAGCAGGTTACTGTGTCAGCATGCATAGACTGCAAAGGAACAAGTAAAGGTTTATTCCATGCTGAAAAGAGAAGAGAAGCAACGTTCAGGCTGTGGAGCCTTCTTCAGGTGTGTGACACACCTGAAGAAGGCTCCACAGCTGAAACATTTTTTTTTCTTTTCTTTTCAGCCTGGAATAAACCTTTACTTGTTCCTGAGAGGTAGAACTGCTATCCTCTGTTGGCCAGATTAACCCCTGCACTGTCAGCAGAGAAAATGTTGGTATGTTTTATGTACCAGTGAATGCTGTTTTATCCTTGATGGACTTGACAGTAGACACTGCATGTGGAGATGTCAGGGGAAGAGATACGATGACGGTTGAGTTGTTCAATACAGAATGTGGGGCAGTGGGAGGGTGATAATGTGGGGAGTAATCTCATTGAACACAAAAATGGTCTGGTGCACATAGACACCAATCTGGAAGGGTCATGCAAGACTTCAGCCTGTTAGGATCAGAGTGGAACATCTTCAATAAGACTATGACCATTGCTATGCTATGCTTCCTTTTACTAAGTGTCTTTAAAATGGACTTCTAAAAATTGAGATGTATCATCAAGAGACAGCCATGACTGGTCAGTCTTCACCAGCTGGCTACAACTGGGCAGGAAATGGACATCTTACCACAGGCTGATTGGGTTTGTGCGTCAGCCTTGCCCAGGTTGATTTAATGCCCAACGAGGTCAGACCCAATGCTAACTTTACCAACTTTGTTTTCATTTTTGACATGCTGGAAACGTGGCACCTTTGTTCTCATTTTCTGTTATTTTGTTTTGATGTGAGCATCTGATTAAATCCTTGAGAACTTGATTGTGTTCTTGCATGTCTTTTGCACATCAGCCAAAGACATTTCCTGTTATTATTTGGTGCAGCTCTAATGTCCTGTCTGAGCCGCCCTGATTACTCTGCTGTGCAGGGGCACATGGTGTTGCTCTGGACACAGCTGCTGATGTCAGCACATGCAGATCTGATTGGTCACCTCTCAGTCTAGACGAGCAGCACTGATCTCTGTCTGGCAGACAGTGCACATCCTTTTTGATTCCAAGGCTTGAATCAGTGGCAGACTAGAAGACTTTGGGGAAAAATTGGAAGGAGATATTGGAGAGTTCAGGCGCACATTGCGTATGCTGTTAGATCTGGTGTTGGTGTTGTTTTTTGTCAGACTTTTAGGAGGGAAGGATTTACAGATATTAAAATCAATAATCCTGTGAAACTCCGCTGATCCTGTGCCTGTCCCATACAGGTGTCTGTTATAATTAGAAGCTCAATGTCCTGCTGCATCCATCAATCCACAGCAGGCTCAGCTAACGCAGTGGTTTGACAGGGGTAACTGAGTTTAGCCGTTCAGAATTTCTTCAGTACAAATAAAAAGGAATTGAAAATTAGTTACTGGCGTTGCCCTTTTAAGGTTGAGATTTCCTGGGATATTGCTATGGAATTATCCTGGGGATTTGGCTCGAAGCCTTAATGTAGTCCTACCCTTGTCAAGTTCTTCTTAAAGACCTGGGGCAAATCTCAGGATTTCTTCAACAAAGGATAATGTCTTTACAATGGTAATCAGAAGGGAAAAACGAAAGTCCTATCTAGGGCTGCCTTCACACATCCTCCTCTTGAATGTATGCAAAAATATTGTTTGTGTGATTTTTCGCTAATTCTAACCGACGCTGGTGTAATACACAATAGATTACTGCACTGGTGTGTTTAATGCTGTAAAGGAATAAGCTGAGCGTCTTCATCTTTTTCTTCTTCTCTGAAGTATCTTAATAAAAAAGGAATTGCAGAGAGAGGCTTAATTGTCTTCCTTCCTGATTTAAACCACTTATAGGGCTTGTTTGGGAAAACCATTTTCCAATTTTTATTGTTCCCATTCTGGTTCTTCTTCTTTCTCAAGAAGTTCTACAGTTAAGGAGGGAAAGAGTGGGGCTGGGATCATTACCATTAATTAGGCTATTGCTTTGAGAGCGATTTCAAAAACTCTTAACAGGGGGTGGTCAACCCTTTATTAACATAATGTGTAAAATGAGTCTTATGGTCCCCGAAGACAGTCTTACCAAAATATGATATTGCAAAACAAATGTGTTTTTTTTGCAAAGTTAATGTATTTTTTTTATTTTCTCCTTCTGCATGAGAAGACGGAACCATAGTGTTTTAAATGAGCCATCTTAAAACTCCTTAATTATGCACAGGCAGTGAATGTAAGAAATGTGGAACATGTAGAACATGGAGTCTGAAATCTCTGGATGCAGCTCCTGATCATATTCCAGCAGGCTGAAGCTGCTGGACAGTCCGGTGGGCTCAGGGTCCTCTCAGTGGAGTATCAGGTGCAGGGGAGATTGTGTTAATACTCATATTTATTAAAGCAGAAATGCTCTAATTCACATCTGCCTTTGCACTGAATACACCTGCTGAACAGATTTTGCAGAGCCTTTGGATTGGGCAGTCTCCTGAGCCGTGTGAACGTGTTCTGACCAGCAGACTAAAAGCACAGCAGAGGGGGAGTTAAGACTCCTGCTGCGTGGCAGTTTGGTCCATCTCCAGTTTTGTGTGCTACAGACTGATCTGAGCCCACGCCATCTGCTGGATGCTGTGAGCTTCCCACTTTAGGTGAAATTGGCATCGGGTGAAATTGCAAGTATTTTTTATGTATTGCATCCTGTTTCATCAGTGGGCAGCACAGTGGAGTTCTTCTGCCTCAGACCTCTAGGCTCTGATGGACCACTCTTGCCCGAGGTGCCTGTGCGTTGCTGCAGGAGTGAGCAGTTTTCTGCTAGTGGATAAATGTGCACATTTGATTAACACAATTAGTACAAGAGCTGGAAAGCTGAAATGGATCAAAACGCTGTTACCAAATAAGAGCTTTGCCTGTTTTCCCTATGCAGAGTGGAATAGCACGCTTGGAGATATATCATTCCTTGTTTTGGAGATAGCTTTGGCTGGCAGACAAGGAGCGCTTAACAGAACAGGCTGGGGGAAGGGTTGGGAAATTTAAACAGTTAGCTGAAAGCTGTTACAAACAAGGAGAAGAGGCAAATGGCAGGCTTGGGAGAAGTCAAGGTTTTATGTGTGTTCTTCTGCCACAGGGTAGTTACATTGCGAGTTTGGAAATCTCAGATTGCTGGTAGACAACTCTCTGCTGAGCCTTGAGCAGTCTCTATGCAGCCTTTACATTCTGCAACACTAGACCAGACTAGATTGCTTCAGGGTCATCATGTACAAATATAATCTTCTTTTGGGACCATGCATTTTATGGCAGTTTGATTAGGTAGTTGTTTATCTGTCTTGGGAAATGTTAAAAATATTCAGACTATTTGCATGCTCCCCTAAAGGCATACGTCTGCCTTCCTTTGCAGTGTACTGTATTTCTATATTAACTGGGCCTTGTAATCCTAAGTAAACTGCATAATTGTAAAGCTTGACCAGATCGTGAACATTGTGTAATTGTGTGATAATTCACGCATGTATGTCAGTTCTTTCTTGCCCAAAAAGATGTATGCAACAGTATGAGACTGCTCTTCCCCTGGATCTGTGTGTTTTCTTACAGTTCATTTTCGCAATGCTCCTGAAACCGTGCTGCATAATATCCATTCGTTTTCTAACTGCTGCATCCAATTCAGGCTCGCAGGGGAGCTGCAGCCTGTTCGGCAAGCAGTGGGCCAAGGCGGGGTAGAGCCTGGACTGGATGCCAGTCTTATCGCAGGGCACAGACACAGACATGCATGCACTCAAACCAGGGACAGTTTTCCCTTTGAGCTTTCGGAGGAAACCAGAGCACCCGACGAAAACCCCCATGAACACGGGGAGCAGGTACAGACTCCACGCAGACAGCAAGACGGCACCCCAGGTCTGGAATAGAATCCAGGGCCCCAGTGTTGTGAGTTAGCAATGCTCACCACTGCGCCACTGTGCTGCCTCCAGATATAATATCAAATAAGTAATTCAGTGCACATTGTAAATGCTCTAAAAATATTTGAGCATTTTCAAATATTCAGAGAAACGGAGAACACCATTCTCCAAGCGCTGGTGTCCTGCTCCCTGTTTTCTCACTTGCGGAGCTCGGAGTCCTGTCATCTTTATTAAGACTTCTGACTGCGGCTGTGTGTCAGGTGCGATGTGTGTGCTGGCGATTTGCTCACAAAGGCCCGTGCTTCAATGGTCCAGCTCGAGCTGTCGGAGCTTCGGCGGGCAGGGCTGACGGATGGCGACCTTGGGGAGGCGTGGAGCAGGCAGCCGTGGAGCCAGCGAGAGGCCTGGCCGCCCCTGGGCGCCTGCCTGCCAGGGGCAGGGCTGCACTCGGCCTGGCGGGATGGCACCAAGTACAGCAGAGGGAAACGTCTTGCGTCTTCTGCCTGCACCAATGTTACTCGCAGGAGCTCTGCAAGTGCCATGCAAAATAAATAAATGAGCTGCAGCTGGGTGATGCCGTTGTCTTTGTTGTTGTTTTTTTATTTTCCCATGTGTTTGATCAGAAACGACAGACCAAAGCCCCGGTTTCTTTTTGATGAGCGATGCAGTGCCCGCTGTCTGCTCACCGATCGGGCCTTGGTGTCTTCCAGAGCGCGCTTTGAGTCGGGTTCTTCGGCAGCGCACCTGGTTAGAGGTGTGAATCTGCAGGTAGCCGAAATCGCGGGGTCCTGCCTTTGGCAGCCTTGCTGTGCGAATTCTGTTTGATGAAGTGATAAGGGGCATCTGCCTCAACGGCTTCTCCCTTGTATTTAATAACGAGAGTTGAAGCCCAACTGCTTGCTGCAGCTCACTGCCTTGGCTTGCCTCCTAATTAAAGGAGCAGCCCTATTTTGAGAAGCTGGCATTGGCAAGGTTTTTTTTTTGTCCACTCTGTTTCCCCTCTAGACCTCATAGCCGTGAGTCTGGAATCGTTTCCAGCAAACTTCATCCTGCTTTGTTTGAGAAGGAATTACAGCAGCTGACAAGAGGGTCTCTCCTTGGCAGGGTGAGCAGGAAGGACACAGCCTGCCTCCTGTTCTCCTGTGTGTGTGTGTACACATGTCTGGGAACAGCAGAACAGAATCTGCTTTCCTGCAGATCTCAGCTGTTCTCCCATGGCTCAGGGGTGGCGATCAAGAACCTGTCTTGTTCACAAGAAGTCTGTTGTGTTGATACATTACCATTTGTTATTCCAGATCTGCAGATCTGGAGTCAAACCTGCAGCTTTCTGCTTTGAGACTAAAGAAAAGCGCAGGATCTTGTCTTGCTGATCAGCAGTTCTGAACCTGGAAGCTTGACTGTCGCCTCCAGTGTACTTGTATACGTGCACAAGTCTAAGACATGCACAAGTCTTAAAACAAACACTGGATGCTGTTTTGCTGATAATCTGTCAGCATGGGAGACTCTTGTATGGTAAGCCAAAATTAATGGCATTACGTTTTATTAGTATTCATTACTTTCTTGCAAGGAGGAAATGTTGGGTTTATTAGGTCAGTGTCGGGAGTATGAGCCACTGCTGTCTTAACATTTTAGCAGACTTGGAATACACTGGGATAATCAGTTTTGGAAATGAGCATTTTATACAGGTTTTCTTTCAGCTAGTATGAGAATAAGGTCATCTATTAAGCAAATAAAGTAAAAGTATAATTGTTCCTCGTCTTTGTTGCGATGAATAGTCCAGATAATTTATTTCTTGTTGCCCACTTGATCTTGATTAAACAGGTTTTTATTATCCACATTTTACCTTCAACCACCCAGAGATGGACAAAATCATCTGAGAAAGCTAATCTGGCTAAATCGGCCCTTCCTGAGAAAGCTAATCTGGCTAAATCGAACCTTCACCTGGTGTATTCTTCCATCCTGTCTGTAGCATACAATTTGACTTTTCCACATACGCTCTTCCACATACGGCTCAATGTCAATGCTTTTTTTTTTTTTAGCGGTTCATTTAAGCAATCATCTTCTTGCAGTTGTAAAATGCAGGTTCATCACAAAGGTGTCCTGTTTTATTATGGTTGAGAAATGACTCCCAGGTGCTGTGATGCGTTAATCCTCCAACTCACACCTCCTCCCCGTTTCACTGATAGGGAAAATGTGATTAGAATCAAAGCCGTCTGCCGTGGGCAACAGAGATTTTGATGATTCCTGTCTTGGTTGTAGGAGCAGGACTTTGGTGGCAGACTGTGACGTGGCACAGATGTGCCCCCCATTGAAAATGCATTAGGACCCCAGTGGGATGTGGAGTCTCATTCTGGGCACTTGGGGAGGTGGGGAGTGTACGTTGGTGGGTGTGTGGTTGCATGTGTGTTCACTTACCTGTTTATGTCAGCATGTTGTGTTGTGTGTGTGTGTCTTGTTTTAGCATGGTGCATGGCCGTGATTGTGCTCGCTTGAGCGTGTGTGGTGTTTCTCTTTGAGCAGGAGTGCCGTTTTAATCCAGTTGAGTCCCACAGCAGGTGTGAGTTGCTGCAAGGAATTAACATCACTTAGACTCCTCATGCACAGTCATTCTTGTCACATGATTCCACAGCTGGGGCGATTCAGGTTCCTGGGGGGACTGTACCCTTCCAAACTGCATTCGATGTGAAAAGCGGTGCAAATGGAGCTCGTTTTCCATTTTCACTGGGCTGCTGCGCTGGGAATACAGACAGGAATACTGGAAGGATTGTGCTGTGTTGTTTTGGCACCTGATCTCTGCTGTCAGTTCCTGGCAATCAGACTGTTAGCTTGAAATATTAAGTAAATGGATTTTGACACATACATTGCAAAAACCATTATAGTCCAGTCAAATTATCTTAGCTCTGTGAGTGGCAGGCTGGTAATGGTTATTAACCAGCTTGCACAATAAAACATGTCCTGATCCCTGTTGACCCCACCTTTTCTCCGAAGTGATCGTTTTGAAGCGGTCGTCATTGTCGAAGAAAGGAATTTAGAGTTTACAGAGCGTTGCGTGCCCCTGTGTAAAATAAGAGCTACCCTTTAAGTCCTTGTGATAATGTACAAGTTCCTGGGTATAGCAAATGCATTGTGTGAGGTGTGGGTGTGTGGAACTGAGGGTGGAGCATGAATTTTGGGCTCAGATGTCTGCAGCGGAACAAAATGGAATTAGGAAGCATGAACCAGGAAAATTGCACCAAAAGCATTTTGATCATAGAGGTCTCGGTGCCATGGTTCTGAGAGGCATTAAAAATTTAAATACAGGGTGACATTTAATGCTCATTTGCAGACTGGTGAATATAGAATTCCTAAGCACTTTTATAAATCATGCATTGATCTCTAGATGGTTTTCAGTAAAGATTCATAAATAATACTGGACCCGTTGCAGTGTCCAGAATAGGTTTAAACAATCACGCCATCACCTCGGACATCCTGTTTTGTACCTGCATTTATATACTGGATCTCCATTTACATGGCATACGGAAATTCCTCTGACCTGTTGCATGGACCTGAATGTTGCT
The DNA here is from genome assembly GCF_040954835.1 of Lepisosteus oculatus. Classification (NCBI taxonomy): domain Eukaryota; kingdom Metazoa; phylum Chordata; class Actinopteri; order Semionotiformes; family Lepisosteidae; genus Lepisosteus; species Lepisosteus oculatus. The sequence continues at coordinate 6,215,215 of NC_090721.1, read as the reverse complement.
TTTTTAATTACTTAGGTACTGTTTTTTCCCAGTTTTTAATTTTAATTGGAACATTGTACAATGTTCTATTAGATCGCTCCAGTACTTAAGATGCTTAAGACCTCATAGACTCAGTACAAGGATGCCTGTGTGTTGGTACATTGATAATTTCATGCACAGGCTATTCAGATTTGATATTACATCATCTCCGTTTTGATCTTTTGTGTTGACTGAAAATTCTCTTATGTCCACTGAAGAAATAAAAGACTATTAATGAGACCCTTACATCATTGTCCTAAGGTATAGGTTTCAGAGTTGTTTCCTTTAGAAATAACATTTTTATTCCCATTTAAAGAGGCGAGAGGGAAATTCACAAAAGATAGAGAAGTAAATGCAAACAATGTGAATTAATTCAATGTGAATTTGCTCTGGGGAAGAGGAGAGAAGTACACTAATTACAAAGAGATCTTGTCTTTACACTGCAGTGAATGTCTGTAATAATGGGAAAATACTAGTGTGATTTTACCCTTTATGTGCTTCTGCAGATTTGACAGGGCTCTTGAGGGGTTTTTGATGATCAAGTGATCTGCAGTCAGTCCTGTTTGCTTAGCCTGGCTGTTACAGTTGGCACCACAGCAGTAAACATATATTAGAGGGATTGGGGTTTGTGCAGCAGGCTCTCTCTGTGGTGCTGTTACCTGTGTTGCCTCACTGTCTTAGGCATCTTCAAATGACTTCACCAAAGAGAAACAAAGCAAAGATTTGACTGTATTGTACTTGATTACAGAGGCTCAGGAGTGTACATTATATTAAGGTTATTTTGAACAAGGAGTGAGTGTGTCGGCAAGCTGTAACATTTATTAAAGGCATAGCCAGTGCCTCTTATTGTAAGACAGCCTAACATTGCTTTAAACTCGATTCTTATTGCACAGTAGTACAGCAGGTTTCATAAGCTGCAGGGTGGCTTCCACATTGTGTTGTTGAATGCAAAAAGCCGTACACTGTGTGTATTTGTGAGATGTGTCCATAGTAAGGGAGCAATCTCAAAATATCCAGCACTTCGGCTTTCGTAAGAGCCTCTAGTTTGTGAAACCTGAAACTTCTAGGGCCTTCCACAGTGTGTGTAAACCAGGGAATAAAACAACAGTCCTGGAAAGCCAGAAGGCTTCTGTTGTTTTTGCCTGAGCCCTTAATGAGTCGCTTAATTGGACGACCTGATGACTTTCCTTGCTTCTGAGGAGACCTGCTAGACAGTGGCACTTTAGGACTGGAGTTGGGCTCCCCTAACGTGAACAAACCACATGTTTTGGGGGTGAAAAAAAAACAATTGTACTTGCTAAATTCTAGATAGATTCTAAAAAAATCAATGCTAGGAGAAGGTTTATGACTTAATTTGAATGGACTAACCCTGCTGACACTTGGAAAGTGCAGATTCTGAGATGTGACAGCTTGATTGTCCTATAGGCTCTGTACCCCTACAGGCCAGCCATTGTTAAGTCTTATATAGGCCTGCTGCGTTGTTAGTAGAAGGCCACAAGAGCACCTTTGCCAGAAAGGCCTGGTCCTGCCACACCTCTGTGTGGAGGGACAGAAGCCTGGTGCTATCAAGCCATCTCTGTGAGCAGGATGACAGCATCTTCTCTTTGATTTGCTGTTGCTCTGCAGCAGTATCTCAAAGCAGCATTGTCGTATTTGTAGATATTCAACTGGTTTCTATGGAGACCGTGCTCAGAGCCCTTGTGTGCTGTTGCTCTGCAGCAGAAGACTGCCTGAAAGAAGGCCTCGCCTTTTGTAACAACAGGGGAAAAAAAAAATCTATTAGGATCTAAAAATAGGGGCAGGCCTGGATTCAGGCACCGTGTGTGCAGAGAATCATGGAGTGTATTGATCAGATCCAGCACTGGAAGCCAGTTGTGGGAGAGCAGATTACGAATTTGTGATGAGATGTATGTGTGGTGTATCGACACTCTGTAGAGGCCTGAGCTCTAGGGAGGGGAATACCCGGTTGGTAGTTTTAGTAATTATGTTCACTGTTTTGTACATAGCTATGAATAATCTTAGGCTTTTTGTTCAATTCACTTACCATTACCTAATGAAAGTAACAATTGAAATTGTTATAATACATTAAAAACAAAAACCCTCACTAGTTCTAATTGTTGGTCCCTACCCTGTTGGCATTATCTGAGCAATACATTCTGCTCTGAATATCAGGCTAGGGAAATGAGAGACTGTCATGTGGTAACAGTCCCCTTTAAGAAGGCTGAATGAATTGGCCAAAGGAAACTGACTGAAACCATGTGAAATAAACCACATTACTTCATGAACTGTTGAAAAGATAAATTCAACTTTGAAGAAAACATTTTTTACATATACGTATTCACAAAGCACAAAATGGGTAGATTGTATTTTGCAAATACTGTATTGATCATAAATAGAAACTTGCAGCTCTGCAAAAACTGGTCAGGTTTGCTGGTCTTATTTACTTATGTAAATTCTCAGAGCTGGACTGGACTCTGTGGTCAGTGGTCTTTGCAAGAATGTGACCTCTCATTTCCAAGCCACATTTGAATCTCCTTGCCTGGAGTTTCATGTGAGAGTATACAGTACGCAATTGGCCATGTCCGCATGGATTTTGTAGTATAATCTCTACCAGAAAAGGTTTTTTCACTGGGAGAAAAGTTTTTTTTTTTTATTCTGGCTGGTTTCTGGCTCCTGTTTTACAGTATAACATGCAGTGATTGAACAATAAGTAGTAATAACATCATCATTTTTGACTCACAGACATCACAGACAGCGCTCTGTTCTCATTGACTGCACTGACCTGCGATTGAGGTGTTAGATGATGGTCACGCCATCAGCTGGAAAACCTGGAAAACCCCCACCAAACCTTAATTTTCAGAAAACAATCGATTCCTTGCACAAACCAAGGAAACGAAAAGGTGCCAGACGTGTCGCTGCTGAATCCCGGGCACCACTGGAGGTGTGAAGGCACCTAAAAAAAGGCGTGTAAAAACCTTTGCAATCCGGATGGAATTGCCAGCATTTTTCCACATTTATTCCCAATTTCCAGGCCTAGGAAGATCACTGGAATCAAAGGGGAAATATGTTAGGAGGAAAACTGGAATAAAAACAGAGTTAACTGATTCAGTGAGGTATGAGTACATTGTGATGCTCTGCCATAGCAGGCAAATTCCCTTTTTATTGATATTGAATGTCATTCCTCTGAGAGTCAGCTGGTGAGTGTTTATGACAAAGGCTGCACAGCATCATCTGATCACTAACCCAGCTGGCTGTTATACTGGGTGGTACCTCTTCACAGGAACACTTTGTGTGTTAAGTGCCAGCCCTCTGATTCCCACTAGCAGGAATGAAAGCAGTTCTGGACCTGGGGCTGAGATCAGATCCCAGAGCCGGGTGAAAATGGCCCTGCTAGTGTTTGTTCAAAGGGGTCGCTGCTTCCTCACAGGCTCAATTTCAAGGACCCGGAGGCCGTGAGGGCTCTGACCTGCACCCTGCTGAAGGAGGATTTCGGGCTGACCATCGAGATCCCCCTGGAGCGGCTCATCCCGACCGTCCCCCTGCGCCTCAACTACATCCACTGGGTGGAGGACCTGATCGGGGGGGGCAGCCCGCACCGAGGCATCGACATCGGTGAGCCGGGGACACTCGCCCCCTTCCCCCCTTCCCCTGCCAGCCTGACGGGGGATAAAGTCCATTTATTTTCAGCCGTGTTTTTAAGCAGTGCTCTATTTGCTTGGGGCTTTACCGTCCCAGAACAGCAGGTGGTCGCAAGCTGACTTAAGAGCATGTTGGTGTTCCAAGACGAGCCCGATGTAGCAGGGGCTTGTGGTGAGAGTCTCTGTCAGGATGTGTTGGCTGGTGCTCAGTGCCTGGCCCAGTGTGCTGAGGGTTGTTTGTTCTTGCGAGCTAGATCTTGTTTGATCAGTCTGGCTGTAGAAGGCTGAATCCACATGCTCCGGTGTAATGATACGGGGTGGAGGGGGGAGGCTGGAGTCATTCTCCTGCTGCATTGTCAAGCTCGTCGACGTCCCCCGCAGGAACCAGCAGGATCTGCATGGAGGGTTTGGGGCAGTGGGGCATTGCCTTGAAATGCAGAGTGGAAGAGGCTGTATCCTCCCAATTAGCAAGTTTGTGGCCGCTGGGAATAACTGGTGGTATGCTTTGGGAGTCTGAAGATGCAGGGCGTCAGACAGTTTCTGTTTTGGGGTGACTGATGGCTGGCCCTAGCCCATTGCTTGAGCAGCTCAGTATTGTCTTGCATGCAGCACTGTTGTTGCTATCAGATAAAGAGGGTTGCCTGTTGGCAGTGGGCTGAGGGTGGTTTTGTGATCTCTGGGCAGCAAGTATTTTCAGTTCGGGTTCTAGAATCTTAAGTATTGAGTGGCTGCTGTGTTCTCAACATTTTTTTCCACATGAGTGATAGCTGTTGATATCCTGCCCCTGTGTTTTGGGGGTTTTGTTTTTTACATATTGCAGGTCATCAATAAAGACTGATGATGTCGATCTTTGTTTCTGCTTTAATTAGACCCACTAATTAGCCCAGAAACCATATTATTGAAAGCTGTGTGTCCTTCACAGACAGCTACTGCAGAGTTAATTAGAATGGAAAAAAGAAAGGTGATAACAGATAAGCAGAAAAGCACACAGACCACACAAAGTAAAACGAGAAGCACCACAAGAACAAAGGGGGGAAAATCAAACGATTCAGAATGCATATCATGCCCTTTTCTTGTTCTAAAGAACAATTCCTTTTTCTGGCGGGTAGTGCTTCCTGGTTTTAAAGTGGAACTGATTGTGCTTCAGTCAGCAGTTAGTTTAATTAGTCCAAGAAAACCATCTTGCTTGTTAGGTTCACTCCGATTCCAAGCCTTTCTCTGGAGCCCCTTTGCCTGCTGAGCCCCCTCCCCAGTCAGATGGGGCTGATCTGGCCAGCGTCAGAGCTGGTGCTGATGTACCTGTCTCCGCAGGCACAGGCGCCTCCTGTATATACCCCTTGCTGGGTGCGACCATGAATGGGTGGTACTTCCTGGCCACAGAGGTGGATGACATCTGCTACAACTACGCCAAGAAAAACGTGGAGCAGAACAACCTGTCTGACCTCATCAAGGGTGAGACTCCTTTCACTTTCACACAGCGCTCGGCACCGAGCAGCTCTCTTCTCATTTCACAAGAAAACACAAGGTAATGAAGCTGTGCAAGACAGCCGATAAATGCAAAGGCGTGAGGCTGGCCATACCTTGATGGGAAAGCTAAGGTTGCTGCTGGAAGTTGTGTTAGTGGGGCTAGTAGGGGGCACTCACCCTGTGGTCTCATGTGGGTTCTAAAGCCCCACTATAGTGATGGGGACACTATACTGTAAAAAGGAACCGTCCTTCGAATGAGACGTGAAACGTCATTAATCATCCCAAGGGGTTTCTCGAGAAGAGCAGTTGTGTTATCCCGGTGTCCTGGCCAAATTTCCCCCTGGCCTTTACCAATCACAGCGTCCTAAAAATCCCCATTTCTGAACTGGCTTCATCACTCTGCTCTCCTCCCCACTGAGAGCTGGTGTGTGGGGAGCAGATTGTGTGCATTTTGGCTGCCATTGCATGATCCAGGTGGGGCTGCGCATTGGTGGTGGTGGAGGGGATCCCCATTACTTGTAAAGCATTTTGAGTGCAGAACTCGACCTATCCTCCTTTTTCTCCCCAGAAAACAATTCATTTTTAAATTTTCCATTTTGCAAAACAAAAAGGCTACGGTTTTAGGTGTGGTGTTTGTCAGATTAGATTAGAATGTCACTCTAATAGGGTCCGACATTTTTCTCCATCCTGCAAGAAGTAATTCATTTGCGTTGTTGTAAACCTATTGCAAAAATGAATGTTTTAATCTTGCGCATCTAAATCAACCAGGAGGTGACTAGAGTGAAATTTTTGGCATTTTTCTGTCAAATGCTTCACAGCTGATCAGAACTGCTTCATTTTCTGTACCTGGACGGCCACACCTTTAACATATCAACATGGTTGGGAAATGGGGAGACTTTAATCCTTGTTGGCCATGAACTAAAACTGGTGTTCACAAGACAGACTGACACGCGAACACCAGAAATTAGACATAGAACTGTAGAGCTCATTTGGTGCTGATTTTCAGATCTGTAGCCACGTAACCAGTGCTGGGGAAAAAATAACCCAGAGATGAAATACCTTTGATCATCCGAAACCCCATCCCCCAGGTGGGCACCATGCAGACTCCGCACAGACAGACAGGTGCCCACTGCCAGAGGCAGCAGCGCTAACCACCATGCCAACTCGCTGCCAGCTCATGGCTTTTTATTTTGAGCCTCTCTCTATAACCCGCCGCTGCAGTCCGCCCCGCAGGGGCAGTGTGAGGGGTGGAGGGCAGCAGAGCAGTCTGACTGTCTGCTTGCAGTCGTCAAGGTTCCCCAGAAGACCCTGCTGATGGACGCGCTGAAGGAGGAGACGGCGATAGTCTATGATTTCTGCATGTGCAACCCACCCTTCTTCGCCAACCAGCTGGAGGCCAAGGTACGGCTCTCGCAGGCACACGGTGGCGAACCAGAGGCGCCGCCGTGCTGTAGGCGGACAGGGGGGATATATCTCACTTCGCCATCACAGAAAAGGACAATTTCCTTTTATCCTTTGTGAGATTTTTCCATATCCTCGTTCAGAGAAAAACCGGCTTTCCATTATATTCTTTCCACTCTAATTAAGGCCGGCTCCATTATGCTGCGCGCTCCTCAGTTATGTGCATAATGTATGATCTGCACACCAGGTGTGCAAGTATTTACTGGAGCTAATTTAGGATGTCAGACGTATATGTGAGAGACTGTGGATTTTAGCTCACACAGCACATTTTTATCAGATAGCAGACAATGCAGAGAGTAGCCATTGTGACTCATAAGCCGTTCGCTTGCTGTCACATCTCGAGTGACAGCAGTAATCACACGACTGTGAATCTTGATTTTAATTCTAGACCATGAGTTATAATTTATAACAGGGAACTGTTATTGTCTGTGGAAATGGATTATCAGGCTTGGTCTCTTCCACTGTTGTATTCCTGATGGATTGGAGCCCGTCCGCCTGTCACTGCCTTCACGGACGGTGGTGACGGGCTGCCTGTACTCCGCAGGGCGTGAACTCCAGGAATGCGCGGAGACCCCCTCCCAGCTCCGTCAACACCGGGGGCGTGACCGAGATCATGGCCGAAGGGGGCGAGCTGGAGTTTGTGAAGAGGATCATCCATGACAGCCTGCAGCTCAAGAGGAGACTCCGGTGAGTGGGCTGCAGGACTGTGTGGACAAATGAGCAAATTTGCCGCGCCTTTAAAATGTATTTGTTATGATTTTGCAGCAACTGGTAATGCATTGACATTCATTCAGTTTGCCCTGTTATAAAGCACGACTGTGGTTTAAAGAGAAAATCTATGCCACAACACCGAGCACAAAACAGGGTCAGCACCAACATATTGGCACCTGGTATTTTGTCCTTGCATCATGAAGGGTCTTATGTGCAAGGGGGTGATATATGCATTAGGGTAATTCAGCTCCAGTCCTGAAGGGCCAGTGTGTCTTCGAGTTTTCTAGGTCTCTTTAAAGCAACAGGGAATGGATTATTAGGCACGGTCTCTTCTGAGGATATGGAGGACATTGGTGAACTGATCCCATTAAACAACAAGCTAATTTTGTTAAGACCAAAGCTGGAGTGAGCACCTGCAAAATTGGTCAACTCTGATTTATGTATTCCATTGAGCACACCAGTGCTGGAAATAATACGGACTGTTCCTCCATACTTAACCGTGTTTATTTTAATTTGGCTATGGCATCTGAATGCAGGGGGAAGTGGAGAAGCCGCCTCCCTCACCCCCAGCCACCTGGGGAGTGTCTGAGGTGCTGTTGCAGACTGGGGTCTGCTGTCTCATCCACAAGCACAGGCGCCTGCAATTTCTGTCCCCGCAGGTTAAACTGCCTGGTTTGAGCCCAGTAGTGTGGGGCTCCAAGGAACAAAGCAAATCACAGCTCGCTTTCTACTCACCTGTGTGCTCCTGAGCTGGAGCAATCTCTTTTACTATGAGATCATTCCACAGACTTCAGATGTGAACTGGTTATTTAAAAAAGCCTTATGGACCTGCATGCCTTTCAGGCTTAAGACCTCAAAATAAAGTTATTCTGTTTGCCTCTTTGTCCGTCAGAAACAAATAACCGGTTATGTGTTCCTGTGGAGCAGGAGCCAGAAGACCTTGTGTTCCTGTAGCACTGAATTTAAGGTTTAAGAATATTAATCTAACAAAATAACCGAATAGATTTATAGATGTTCTTTTGACGATACCTTGGATGAATGAATTGAAGGACTGGCAACCAAATTTGGATGTCTTCTAGATCTGACATCTGTGCAGCAGTGCAAGTCATCAGTCCCAGAATCTGAATAACATGGGCTGCAATTTTCAGATGCAGTACAGTAAAAATATTTCACAAAAGGAAGAGGCAAGAGAGCGAATGAGAAAGAAAGAGAGGGAGGGAGGAAATAAATAAGAGGACACGTGTTTCGACTCCAGCGTGGGCAGATGGGTTTGAAGACAGATCTGTCATCCAGAGTTTGTTTAATTAATTGGCAGACAGAGTAAACAATTACCATGGCTGGATCCTGAGTGCCCAACGGGAGCAGATGTGCTCTGAGTGCTGAGTGCCCCCCCTCTGCCAGGAGCTGTCACAAGCGCGCTGGAGTGAGACTGAGATGCCACGCTTATTGGAGAAGGGGGGGCAACTGTATGATTAGAGATGATTAGGGAAGCCACACCTGGGCTACCCACTGGGGCTGGGGGGTGCAGTGGAAGTGGAAGACAAGTGTGTTTGATGGGGAGAGGGGGCCTCCATGCTTGTTATTCTGATGGTTGCACTTTCCTTTGCAAAGAGTGCCAACTCCACATCAAGTAGGCTAAGCTGTCTCCTCTTCACCATGCAGGTGTCTGCGCTGCGCGCCAGCTTTGCTAGATTGGCCGCCAGAGATCAGCTCTGACGCGTTTCACCCCCCTCCCCCACCAAAAAAAGAAATTCTGCAGTTGAGAAAAAAGAAAACTCTGTTCTGCACAAAAGTGCCCAACCTGTTTTGCTCACATTCGGGAACTGTGTTCATCTAGCAAGTCCGCACTCCTCGTGAGAAATGAAATGGGGGAATGTGTCATTCTCCGTTTCAGATTGATATCTTGGAGAGTGAAATGGTCTCCACTGTTATTAACACCAGCTTTGGTTCAGACGTGAAGCAGAGGGGGGTGGGGAGCTGATCTACAAATCTGACAAAAAAAAAAGGGTCCACAGTTCAGCACCATGTATCAACCAGCTAATCTAGGGCTGTCTGCACACTGCAGAGGAGGTCGAATTGGAATACAGCTGTAGTACTACAGTCATAGCTGTTCCTGATATGACAGGAATGCGGGAGGCTGTGTCAGTAATCTGAACTGGCAAGCGGCTGTACCTAACCCACCCGTTTTTTTATTAATCTTGAAATTCCAGCCACATCCTGCACCCCTGTTGCCTGAAATGCAGTCGAGTGCTGTGAATCACGATTTGAAGTGCAGAGCTGGGGACAGCTGATATTCCTTGGAAAAGCTGCTTCACCTCGCCTGTGCCTATCCCCTCCTGCACTGTGGTGTTGGGGGCCAGCTGGCTCTATCTGTCCTTGAACACCGTGTTGCAAGCTCTATCTAAATTCCCCAACACAGGGTTGCGCAATCTTTTAACTCTCAAACACAGTGGTGGTCTCTTGGAATCTCCAAATACAGTGTTGCACACTCTCCTTGAATCCTCAAATCATATTCTTGCATGCTGTCTTTAAATCCACAGTGTTACTCTCCTTTAATGCTCAAGCATGCAGATGTTGACAGACTGTGCAGACAGCAGACTGTGTCTTAGGTCACTGAGGAACCTCAGTGAAGCCAAGATGAGTGTTGTTACTCTCTTGAGAAACAGAAATGTAAGAACCTGTTGTTCTGGAGAAATAGTTCACATACCTTGTCTTGTATGAGTTTACCAATTAGGTAATTTTCTTTTGTTTTTTTTCCCAAGGCTTTGCTGTTATTGATCTGGTTGAGTTTCCTTTTTAGTGCGCAGTAGGCATATTGATTTTGTCTTGTGTGTCTTCAAAGCTCATTCTTTGAAAACCGAAAGAAACAAAAAAAACTAAAAGTCCACAAAATAACAGATTGAACCTTCAAACTATTGAAGTACAGAGACCCCACTATCACCTTAACACCTTATAAAAGTGCAGAGTTGCTGAATCCTTTCCCAGAGAGTCAAAAGGCTTGTCCAATATTCAGCCCTCAGGTCAGTTTCCTGCCGCTTGTTTGATCTCTGCAAGGCCTTCATATCTAAGCTGCAGTTTTTAAAGATTCTTTTGTTTGTGTTTACAGGTGGTACAGTTGCATGCTGGGAAAGAAGTGTAGCTTGGCGCCTTTGAAGGAGGAGCTGAAGAAACAAGGGGTAAGTGCCGTGGAGATTAGTTCAAAGAGATGGAACAAAACACGCCGGCACCTTTATCGACGAGGAGTGGATTCAGTCTATTAGACAGACCTGTGCAGGGCAGGGAGCAGCGAGTCTTCTTGGTAAGGGAACCCAAGAGGAGGTCGTCTGTCTCGTCGGTGCTCGTCTGGTTCCTCAGGTGTAAGACCACAAGCTGCCTCCCTGCGGGGGAGTTGTGTTTTACAGCGGAAGTTGACGCAGACGCTCCTAATTTTCCTTCATTTCCCCGTTAAACGGGGCAAAGCTGAGATTTTTAGGCCATATCCTTTTAGGATGACCTGCTCATCCATGCATCTGGAGAGCTACCATCCGGCATATATTATGAGTGAACCTTTCAATCGGTTTTGGCTCTTGAAACAATTTTGTTTTGACCACTGATGCTGGCAGATTGTGCAGTTGGGCAGCTTTGCGATCATTTAAAACAAAAGTCCTAACACTGTAAATTCTGAACTTACGGACTCCTTTGGCCATTCCTGACTTTAATTTAGACATACTAGATTGATAAGGCTCACGTGTTCCAAATCTTTACAGAAAGATAATTTGAGGATGACCTTTAGCAGCTGTGGGATTGGGATTGTGGACCAAGGTTGGTCACCCCTGCTTGAGAATATAATTAGAATCATTGGATTTATCAAGGAGGTCCTTCATCAAAGAACCTTCCATATAACCTAGGCTCATACTGCCTCTTCTGCTAACTTAACTCTTAAGAGCAGATCAGTTCATCATCCATGTATCCTGTAGTGTGGATCTGGCTGTTGAATCCGGCAATGGCTTCATAGCTCTCCGACACTTGGTCATAGATAGGCCTTATTACCGTGAATGACAGGCGTTTCACTTCCTCAAAATGATTGCTATTGTTTTTGTCAATCAGTCACGTTCTAAGAAACTGGTCTTGTCATCCTGTGTCCTGTCTTTGTCCCAAGCGGTGTCGGAATCCTGTCACTTCTCATCAACATGAGCGGAGGTCTGGCAGCCGTCCAGGGGGGGTTTACCTCGCTTTTAACGTGCGTCTTTTTAATGGGAGTCTAATTAAAATGCTAATGCTGCTCTCTGGTATCTCATTGTCAGAGCAGTGCATGCCTTTAGTGATCATAGGCCAAGTTCAGGGCAAAGCAGCCTTCACAATGGGGGGTTTTGATCCCAGCTAACAAATCATGAACTGCAGAGTGATGGGATCACACAGAGTCCCTAGTTGTCTCATCGGATGTGTATGTGTTGTTCACCTACAGTCCTGCATCACAATAGGTCTTTGAAAACTGAACATGATGTCTAAAATAAATACATAAGAAACCCTAGAATATAAGAAAAGAACTCATTACGGTTCCAATCTCGCATGTTTGGTTGCCAATACCTAACTGATCCGCGGATTTCAGACGTTTCTTGAAAGAAACCAGGATATGAGATTTGAGAACATGAGTCAGCAGTTTGTTCCGTTCTCTTGTTCTCATCTGTTGTGTAAAAAGCTAACTCCTGTTCTTAGTTTTATAAGCTCTTTCCTCTTGGTTCCTCTGTTTTTTTGATTAGTGTTGATCGTGAAGAGGTCCTTTGGAGAGACATTGTCAATGTCTTTGAGGATTTGGAATACTTGAATCCGGTCCCATCACACTCTTCTCTGTCCAAGATTAGAAAGATTCAATTCTTTTAGCCTGTCTTTTTAATCCTGATTAGTATTTTCCCCACTGATTCTATAGCAGCGGTATGTTTTTGTACAAGATAGTGATCAAAATCAAATATTCACAATGGTGTATTCCTGGTCAATTTCCAATTTTAGGATTTTAAATAATGTTGCATTGACTTGTGAAATCTCAGATTTGGGGGAAGAAAAGGTTTAAATTGATCAAAATGTACCTTTGACAAGACCTCTCACATTTGTGCAGACTTTAAATATGTAACTGAGCTATTTCATGAGTAATAGCATTGTGCCATGCAGAATGTAGATGTACAGGCTTTGTCTGTGTGTGGTGAGTAATTGGTGTATCGTGATTGCAGGTGCCCAAGGTGACTCACACTGAGTTCTGCCAAGGGCGGACCATGCGCTGGGCATTGGCCTGGAGTTTCTGTGACGATGTCGCTGTCCCGGTAAGTCGTCTTTTTTTTTCTCTTTTTGAAAGAGACAGAAGGGCTTGGACGCAACTGAACCACGCAGCCTCCCTGTCGATACAGCGGCTCCCACTGACAGGCTGGGGCTGCCTTTTTTTGTCCTCTGACCTCTTTCGGCTTCAGGCCCTAGGCCCTGGTCACCCTCCTCCTCCTCCCTGGTCTCTCAGGTCTCGCTTCTGCACCACAGCGTCTCCTCCTTCCCAGCCCTAAACCGCTTGGGTGGCGATGGCTTCCAGTCCCTTTAGATCAGACCCTTTCAGCCAGCCTCTGTAGTCAGAGGCCTCGAGCCACAGGAGCAGTCGGCACCTCCCACCTTGTCCCCACTGCCAGCCGACAGGCGTAGGTCCTCCTAGACCCTAACAGGAGGCCAGCCTTCCTCCTGCCGCGCCCAGATTGCAGAAGTAGGTCAGCAAGCGAGGAGCAGATTGGAGCGGATGCACCGCTGAGGAGACCGCGCGCTCAAGTGCGGTACGGTCTGCTTTCGACGGCGGGGTAGCCAATTCAGATTCTCTCTGCATGCGGGGGAGGTCCGAACCTTAAAAACCCAGAACACTTCAAAGTGACGTGTTACCGTCTGCGGGTGTTTGCCGGCGGGGGAGAAATGCCGAGTAGAGGGAATCGCTCGTCTTCCCCTGACGTTTGGAAGTGGGAAAAGAAGTGGAGCGAGTCGGCAGCGCTGGATAGTGTCAGAGATACCGCCTGAGCAGCTTCACAGGGCAGGAACGCCAGCTGATGCTGTGCCGTCCCTGGCACTGTTAATAACGTATTCCCCACCCATTCCATTAAATGCACTTAACCTGGTTCAAGGGAGCTGTTGTGCTTCCTAATTTGCCGTATCCTGGCAACAGTTGCTGAGGCTGTGTGCGCCATGCCGCTGTTCTCTTGGGGAGGTGGGAAAGATGGGAGGGAGGAAACGTGTCTGGGAGGGGGGGGGTGTTGGAGAGTAGAATTGTACTTCTCTCGCACGGACCTCACTTTCTCTACTCCCTTGCATCTCCAACAAAAGCACTTGGGCAGAATGATTGGCCTACATTCTGTCTCCTCTCAGTGCCTCCGGATGGAGGCTTTCTCTGCAGTGCTCAGGGGCTGCCCAAGGAAATTCTGGTGTGTGTGTGTGTGTCTGTCTGTGTGTGAAGGAGGGGTTCAGTAGCTTCATCATTTTTTTATTTCCCGTCTACCTGCTTAACTGTCTCAGCAGGGGACCCACTCTCAGCACAGTGCACAACAGCTAGCCTATGTGGGTCTTTGCAGTTCAAATTAAATCTACACTTTTCAGCTTGACTTCCACGAGACACTAAATTATTATTAAATTTGATTTGATTTCAGTTGCAGTTTAAAGTATTTAATCTGGAACCCCCTCGAGAGATGCCACAGTAGGTGATTTGTGAATTTGATCGCCTTTTTAATGTGTTGCACTGCAATAGATTTTTCACAACTGGTCCATTTCTATGTGATCAAATGTTCTTAACAGGTCTTTTCTAGCCTCCAAGCTACCGTGATACCTGAATTAAGTAGACGCTTCAGTGGATGGAGGGGAAATAAAGTGTGTCAGTCAGTCTTAAAGTGGCTTTCCTGCACAGGTAAAGAGTAGGAGCTATAAGACGGATGTTGTTTGGAGCCACATTACACCTGAGAATTAAGGTCAGTCTGAAGAAGCTAGAGTGAGACTGCCAATGTATTTTTATAACTTTATATTTCAAAACACAAACTTAACCAGTATTGCAGCTAACTCAGTATTTCTTTAGGATAAGTACCCCTCCAGCCTGAAAGATCTTAACAGGCAGCTTGTATATTAGGAACAAGTAATAGGTTTATTCCATGCTGAAAACGGAAGAAAGAAAACACAACGTTTTGGCCGTGCAGCCTTCTTCAGCCTGTGTATTAGCCTGCCCGTGTGGGATTCACACCTAATAACCTCATGAAACTTCCAAAGGTAAATATGAACAAGGGCAAGCATAGCAATGAGGTAGGCTGTGTTAGTGCACATGCATTAAGCATAGCACTCAGGCCATTCTGTTATGATGGCAGGCATGCTTCTGTATCTGATGAGCATGGGGTCATGTGGCTTATGAGGCAAGAGAAGAGCTCAAAAGATGACTCACGGGGGAGACTGGGTAGTGAAAGTTATCTCGCTTGCATCCTGGAAGCTGGCTGGAATTTGCATGTGTGTGAGAAAGAGGCAGGGAAGGAGAGAGAGAGATGTATCCGATAGACATTGGCTGTTGAAATGGATTTTATTGATTTGACAAAGAAAGGAAGAGAGTCCAGGAGGTGAGGCTGTATGGAGGGGGGGTGGCAGGTGATAAGGGCTTCGGGGTGATACGTTTTAAAAAAAGGAATTTTTCTGATTAACTAGGAAGTGAGTAATGTTGTTTAAGGGTAGTTTTTTCTTTCTTAGGAGTGGGTTAGAATGATACCACATTTTTAGTCTGTGTAGTTCAGAGCTGTGTGGACAGCATTCCAGTGACCAGCTGCGACTCCAGTTTGAGCTGGACACATCTGGCTAGGCCTCTGAATTGCTTTCACTTCTCTGATGGCCCTGACAGTGTCTCAGGAGGAGGAGGGTATTAGACATGCAGGGTTTATTTTGTAAGTTTCTTTCTCTCTTTTTTTATCATGTAACAGTAAGCTCTCACTGCAGCCTCGTGCCTAGTAGTATCTGCCAACCAGAAAAGGTCCAAACTGAACTGCAAAAAGGAAAATGTTCAGCAGTTTTGGTCTCCATAAGCACTGTTTCCATGTTGACTTATTTGTTTTGTTATTCTGCCTTCACTTAGGAAAGGGCTACAATGTGGGCGTTTCTATTGACTGAGATCAGTGATCTGTCAGTCTGAGATTTTTCTAAGTATCGTTATTGGGGAGGGGGGCAGTTTTCTTGAGGTTGTATCCATTCAGATTGATGGTTTGTGGATTTACAAAGACATCAGGTCCGGAGGTAACAATGTGGTTACAGCGATGATGCCTGTGCGAGATGTTGGAATAGAGGCAATGCCTTTTGGAAACATGGTGCCAGTGTATTGATCAATGCAAATGTTATTGCAGGCAGGGAAAGGGGGGGAAAGGCGAGAAAGGGGTCCCTCTTGTGGCAAGTCTTGGTACTACAGTAACGTTTTGTTTGTATCTCCAGCAATAAGCCCTTTTTTGTAAATTCATGAATGAGATTTTTTTCCCCTTGTTTCTAGTTTAGAATTGAGATTCTGTGTCTTGGCTTTTTTAAAATTTCATATTTAAAATGGGATTAGGTTTCCATAAGGTGTAATAAAATGAACCACATGAATTGCTTCAAGAAGCACTGTCAGAATTTCAAAGGTCCAGGTCAGGCCTGAAAAGCTGGGTGATCCATCATATAACTTAGTTACCTTGACATCTAGAGACCTTACAGGACAGCTCATTTTATTATGGCAAGGATGGAGCAGCTGGGAGGGACCAGTTAAGCAATCTGGAGCACAATAATGCTGTTTGCTAAGGGCCAGCAATACAAAGTTAACCAGTCTGATCTCTGCTTTGATGTGTAATTCACCTCAGTGTGCCTCATATTCTTCCAACATCCCAATTTGAACTCTTCGGGTGGTGAATTTACAGTCGCCAACACCTCAGGAAGGCAACAGGACACATTTGCTTTTGATTCATTCTGGATTCTTTTATGCATATATCTGTGTCACCAGCCTGATAAACCAGCACTGTGACAGGGCTATTATATTCCAAACTAATGCAGGTCACTGTTTTAATTAACATTACTTTATTCAAATATTCTTTAACAGGAGCGGTTAAACAATTAAGAGTCAATTATATAGTTCAGTGGCTGCTAGGATTAGAATCATGGAATAAAAGGTGCTGTTAACCTGCCCCTGGTCAAGAATGCTTTTCAGTGGTGAAAAGAAATATCTCTGTGTGTGGTGGAATGAAAGGAACTGCAAGCCAGTTGCCTGAAAACTGGTTCTGGCAGATATGCGTACTGCTGGGGCACGTGAATGGACGCGTCACCTGGGCCCCAGACTGCGGCTCGCTGGGTCCGGCTCAGCACTGATCGGGCCGCGATGCGCTGACGTGTGCCCAGGCCTCCAGCTGTGGTTGTGGGCTCACTGTGACGCGGGCCAGTGAGAGGCGAGGGAGGGCGGAGAGTGAGAAGGAGCCGGGCCTGCCTGACGCTGTGAGCCTCGGAGTCGCTCTCGTCTCCACGGAATCCGTGGGGGTTTCTATGGAGACCCCACCGAGCGACTCACTGCAGCCTGTCGTCCGCTCGTGCAGTTCCTGCACCTGTATTTCTCTCGTCTTTTTAATTGACTTTTATATGAAGCAAAATATTGCAAAATGTAATGAAGCTTAATGTCTAATAAAGCCTGGTGGAGATGTAGCCTGTTTTGACAGCATTGTCTTTTGCTGCTCTCTAGCTGCGCTGTGTGCACTAGATATCCCAGGAGGACAGCAGATCACAATGTGCACTCAGCTGTCTCGGCTGGGCTAGGCTTGGTTTAATGTTATGCAATGAAACAGCAAAATTAGGCTTTAGGGCTTTGTCATTCAGGTAGGTTAGAGGCACGCAGTATCTGAGAGCTCTCATGCCACCTGCTGGCTGTAATTGTCAGTGCTTGGCTGTAATCGATCCCTGCCGAGGTGAGATCCAGGTGCTTCTCTCACTAGCATGCGAGCATTTCATACCGAGTCTCCTCCTTAACCTCAAGCACTCTGCAAACTTTTCTATCACTAACTGACCATTGAGGATGTTTTAAAACGTAAAGCTATAAAGACATCACGCCTCCTCTCACATTGTATGCATTTTTATGTATTTTCAATGCAAAATAACGTCCTCTCTCTGAAGAGTATACTGAGAATACTGTAATTGCAGATAAAATGTGAAGCGCACATTGTTCAGTGTCAGCTGGTTGGTGCTAAGAGCCCTCTTGATTAAATATGCTCAAGTAGGGTGTGCCCTAGAAACTTTGGCCAAAGGAACACATTCCAAATGTGCTCTAGAACTTAGGTGCTCAGGAGGACATACTAAACGTACTCCAGAACTTGTTTGCTTATGAGATGCATTGTTTTTTGTTGCACTGAGCATCTTTCTGCCTCACACAGCACCCTTGAATCTTGAAATCCTGAAGTTCTGTTCTATTCTGATTACCCCAGACCTTCTCAATCCCTCTTTTCTGCGCTGCTCTGTTTGTTTCAGTCTCCTCCTTCCAAGAAGCGGAAGCTGGAGAAAGCCCGCAAGCCCATCACCTTCACTGTCCTGGGCCCCACGGTCAGAGAGCTGGCCGCCAAGGCCTCCTCTCTGGGCTCGCCAGCCAGGGGGAGCACCGACACGGTCACTGCCTGGATCGAGAAGACCCTCGCTGACCTCCGGGTATGGGCACAAACACGCCTCCCAGACCTTAGAATCGCCCTTTTCGTTGTAGAGCTTCCCTGCTGTTGCTTGGATTGACATTTTCACTTAAACATAAGGAGTCTCCACTTGTGCTCACTCTTTATTCACAGTACGTATGCATTAGAATTCCTTTATCACAGTTGAATGAGTTGTCTCATTGATTTGCATTGAATAAAAAAATACAAACCAAAGAATAGGCTATGAAGGTACTGAAGGGGGTTTTCACAATAGCTTATCCAGCAGGGACAACCAAGTTTTGCCTGTGCTTATTACACCATGTGCAATGCAGTTTTATTCCCTGCATCTGTCCAGAGCAATGCAGATGCATTTGACAAAGCAGCTTTTAAAAGCCTTTTTCTTGGGGAGTCTGCATGTTGCTGGCTGCCTCGGGCGCTGCTCTCTGACGTTGTGATGCCTGTGTTGCTCGGGGCAGGTGCTGCACAAGCGCGTCCCCTGCGGGAAGTCGGAGCTGAGCCTGTTCCTCACCGCAGTGGAGAACTCCTGGATCCACCTGCGGCATAAGCGCAGGGACCGAGGGAGGCAGCTGAGGGAACTCCCCAGAGCACCCCTGGAGGGCGTAGGGGGGATGGCACAGACCCCCGACAATCCCCAGCCCGCAGCCCAAAGCACCAACAGCCAGGCCAACCCAGAGACGTCAGCCCGGGGGTCAGAGGTCATTGGGGCCGGAAATTCAGAAGAGGCGGGCGTCGGTACATGCCAGGACTGCCCGCTGCCCGACAAGAACGGTTCCTCGAGTGACCGGAAGAGCAGCACAGCGGAGCAGGAAAAAGATGCCGCTGTCGCCCAGCCGGAGGTACAGGACAGTGGGCTGGACACAGGCGCCATTGGTGTGTCTCCCGGAGCCGCAGGAACACAGGAAGCAGCTAATGCCAGCGTGACGGCAGGAAACAGCGGGGGGCCCAGCGGTGTGCAGCACTTCCTGTTCAAGTGTCTGATGAACGTGAAAGAGGAAGGGGGGGACGTCACTGTGGAGATGCACTGGGTGGAAGGACAGAACAGGGATCTGATGAACCAGCTGTGCACCTACCTGAAGAACCAGCTCTTCCGGCTCGTGGCTAACCCTGTGTAAGACTCCATCCCCTCTGAAAACAGACCGTACTTTCCCTGCGTTCGCTTACATTGTGGAACACTGGAATGTAGCGGTTTAAAAATCGGGTTTTACTTTCCAAAGGCCATTTTTAATTTCTGTGAAGTTCTTTATTTCTGCTCACGATGGTGTCAGTGTAAGTGTGCTGCTACCTGAGTCAGTCAGTAAGGGACAATGGTCATCTCAACTGGTAGACCTCTTTGCCACCAGTGACACCATTGAACAAATACCAGGAACTTTGTTTGCGGGGTAAAATTGTAATAGTTTTTGCGAGTTTTAAAGGAATATTTTAATAACAATATTCAGTTGTCTGACAGATGTTTTAAATTACTTCTAAGTTGCTATCTAATTACAATTTAGTACCTATTTCTGCATTAATGGACCCTGGTACGTGAATTACAGAATGTTTCTTTGTTTCCAGTTCTGTTTGGTATTCTAAAAGCCCTTCAAAGTGCTCCGCCATTATAACATTCATTTTAGCCAGAAATGTCTTTGTTCGGGTTAGCACCCTCTGGGTTAAGGAGCACGCCGGTCTACAGCCTCTTTGGAAATGATCTGTAAATCAATATTTTTTGAAGAATTAAAATTCCTATTGTTTGCCTTTTCATTGCTCACTGATGGTTTGTGCCTGCCACAAATGCAATTTTAATGGAAACTGATATATGTATATAGTGGAACTGCTGCTGTAGTATTTGTCTCCAAAGCCTCAGGTGCAATAATTTGGGCTTTGAATTATGCACGAGTGTACAGCGGGCTGTGTCACTTCTGCACACACTTGTTCGAAAAACATTCACACATTCACATCCTTTCAGAACCGCAAATCTAAAACTCAGTAATAAGCTCACAGCTACTCACAGCTCATATTTTTGAAGGATTTAAATGACCTTTCAAACGTTACCTCAGATATTAACAATCAGACAGTGGTCTAGTTTAAACTTTGTTTGGTTTTTGATTGATGTTATCACTGGTGCTCAATACTAATGCAGTGATAAGGAGTGTTCTGAAACGCGTCCGAATCCCTACACTAGTTTTAAGGGATTTTAGAATTTATTTCGAATTATGTTCATCTTTTAAACTAATTCTGAAAAACTGAAAAGTATCCAAGGATAATAGTAAGGGAAAGGGAAAACCTTATTTCTTCTGTCACTATGAACAGCAACAAGTGTGAGGGTATGGCGTGTTTCTGGACACTCCATTAAAAGCTTTTTACAGGTAATGGGGATCCCCTCCACCACCCCACGTAGATGAAGCGACGGCACCCAGAGTGCACCAGTACCAGTACCAGTACTCAGTGGGGAGGAGAGCAGAGTGATGAAGCCAGTTCAGAGATGGGGATTATTAGGAGACCTTGGTAAAGGCCAGGGGCAAATTTGGCCAGGATGCCGTAACACCCATAATCTCTTCGAAAAACGCCCTGGGACTTCTAATGACCACAGAGAGTCAGGACCTCGGTTTTTCGACTCATCCAAAGGACGGAACCTTTTTACAGTATAGTGTCCCGTCACTATACTGGGGCATTAGCACCCACACAGACCGTGGGGTGAGCCCCCCCTACTGACCCCACTAACACCTCTTTCAGCAGCAGCCTCAGCTTTTCCAGGAGGTCTCCCATCCAGGTACGGACCAGGCTCACACCTGCTGAGCTTCAGGTGATATAGCTGCTGGCTAGATTTCCTTTATTTAATCCTTGCATTTCTTTTTCAGTACTAGAATTCTTAACCAGTTGCAATGTCTTTGTGATATTGGGCCATCTGCTAAAAATCTGTTGTTGTGCAATGCTTTCCAATTAGGAGACATTTGTGAAGTTACTTGTTACTTACTGTATGTGGACATACTAGGAGGCCAGTTATAATTTTATGGCGCAATCCAGTTGTAAAGACCACAAGGTGGCAGTCTTTCCATTTGATTACATTTGTTTTGCCATACTACACAGTAAAGAGGCGTTTCTGAGCGTGTTTGCTTTTGACTGACTGTAATGATGACATTGGGCCTCTCGCTTTGATTCTGAGTAGGAAAACCAAGACCACATTGTTTCTAGTGTTGCAATTCTTGCGTAAAACATTCTTGTTTTCACATGAGACCTTTTTAGGATTGGAATCAGAAGCATATTGGTGTACTTGCAAAACGAGGATGTAGAATTTTACCAGATAATTTTATTTCTCTTACTTTATCTCAGAGCCTAGTAATGATTTATGTTCCACAAAAACAATAGTTTTAGATGAAATGCCCCTGCCATCATCCTCACTTCCACAACCACCCCCCATACCCTCTGTTTAACCTTAGTGAAACAGGAAGTATGAGCTGATAAACACTTCCTCGCTGGACTAGGAGCAAATAACAGGAAATCTAGAAACACAGTCATCTGGGTGATAGTGAGGGGAGATTTTCCTCCTTATTGTACAGTCTGGACATTAACACTGCCTTGCTCTGCTAGAATGTGTTCTCTCTGATCTTGCCAATGAAGGTGAGACAGTTCCTGTTCCTGGTGTGGTCTCCGTGTTCCATGCTCTGAGCACACAGTACCTGCAGGAAGCTGCAGTGGAAGAGAATTAGGCAGAGAAGCTGCCAGACATTTGCAGCGTGTTACCAGAATTGGCCGAATCTCAAGTGCTGCATCCTTAGACTTGTACCCTTTAAAAGGCGTTTGGGCCATAAAGCCTCATCCCAGGAGTACCATGAAAATCCTATGACTTCAGCATTTGTCTCTGCTGCTCATGGAGTTCCTGTGTGGGCAGGACAGGGTGTGGAATGGATCTTTTTTCCCAGCGATCGCCTGTGAAGCAGGGGTGTTCGTCTGCGACATGCAGCACAGATCACTGTGGTACTTAGCATTTGCTTTTGACATTTAACAACCCATTTGGATTTCTAGCTGTGCATGTGGTAAAGGTCTTCTCCCGT
Source organism: Lepisosteus oculatus (assembly GCF_040954835.1). Classification (NCBI taxonomy): domain Eukaryota; kingdom Metazoa; phylum Chordata; class Actinopteri; order Semionotiformes; family Lepisosteidae; genus Lepisosteus; species Lepisosteus oculatus. The sequence continues at coordinate 6,193,234 of NC_090721.1, read as the reverse complement.
AATTAGTAGTGGATTTTGAAGCCCGAGAGTTGTCTCGCTCCGGTACAGAGGGGCAGAGGGTTGAATTTGTCAAAGATGAGCAAAGACCTGCAGTGAAATGTGTGTGATTCTTCTTCAAAGGCAAACTATGGGCCCTCGGTTCTGTGATGCTTAACATCTCAAACTCCTCAACAGATTGATTTTTTTACGTTGGGTGTTTTTTTAAATCCAATAAGCTGCAGGGTCTCAGCACAGTGTCCATCCAGGAATTATGGGAACACACTTGATATTTCTTTTGACGTCTTCGAGATGTGTGTCTTGCATTTGTAATGCTGTGTATTGTGTCTTCTGGCCTTTTGTTCTCTGATGTTCTCTAGGGAACATAAAATTATCTACCTCCGGGATTTATCTTAATGGCAGACAGGGTGGTTGGTCCCCAGAATAATGGCAGATTGCTTATGCATAGAATATGAATAAATGACACCATTTGCTGTGACAGAAGAACCTGCAAACGGGGATCTCTCCCATGGGACGTTGCCCATTTTCTCTGGAATGTGGCCTTCACCCTTGAGGCTAGTTATCCTGGCTTCGGAGGCAAGGCAAGATTTCCATGACAAACAGAGTTGCAGGCAGGGTCTCAATACTCGGTATTGAGTACTCGATCAATCTAATCACCAGGAAGCGTGTCAGAGATGGAAATTGGTGCTGCACACTGCCCTGTAGCAAGACACAGCTGGGATTATCGGGGGGGTGACGGGGTATTCTAATTAGGAATATTTCTGCTTGCAAAGTGTTACTGCAGTGATGTTACACAAATATGATACAATATGCTGGGGACTGTTACACTATTGTTTTAAAGAAAATAAACTTTAAAACCGCAAAGGCACCCAAGAATTTAATTATTTCCAGAATCTTCATTATTCTGGAGTCGGCTAACTCCATTGACAAATTGATCATCTCTTGATTCTTCGCTCCTTTTATCTGCAGCTGTAGCAGGCTGACCTTGCCAGTGACTTTCCAAGCAGAGAGGAGCAGACTAGCTGACTCAAAACTTTGAAATCAGTTTAGAACTGTTGTGATGCAAAGGAGATACAGAGATGCTCCCTGCAGAGTGTAGCCGTGGAGAATTTAAGGACGCTCTGTGCACCGTCAGAACCCAAATTAAAGTCCCAGAGGCACCACGCCATGCAACACAAGTTCCCGTGTACAGTGTTGAAGCTCTGTGACGGTCCCCAATGTAATGTCGTCAATGAGAACGGCAGGGCCCCTCTTTTACAGCTGCACCTGAAGTCCGTCCTCAGTCATGACATCATCCAGCTTCGTTTTCTCGACAGACTACGCTATGCAGGAGCTGGTTTGCAAATCTATCGAAAGCACTTTCTTTGTGCTTGACAGATGGAGAGTATTTTTTATTATACTCCCAGCAGACAATGCTCACCTGCTACCCTTTGCGGAAGAAGCACTGGTGCAATTTTGGTGCTGCTGTGCGTCAGGAGCGGCCTGGGCTTTGATTGTGTTCATGTGGCCTTGAGCCAGCTGCTTCAGTCCGACTGCAGCCTTGAGGTGGCCAGCTCTGTGAATGGGTACCATTTACTCTGGGTAAAAGCATCATTGATCGGCAAATGATAAAAGGCACTTTGGGGCTGCTTTTCTAGGAAAACAAAAAAACACTCATGAACGGAGACCTCCTTTTAATCAACGCCTGCTTAAAATATTGACTGCAACGGAGACCAGCTGGTGGCCTTTGGTTTGAGTTAAGAGAATATGTCCCTTTTCTCCATCCATTTTCTGCTTCTTTCAATTTGGGGTTGTGGGGGAGCTGGAGCCTATCCCAGCAAGCAAAGGGTGCAAGGTGGGGTGCAGGACGCCAGTCCATCACAGGGCACACACACTCGCACCAGCGCCAGTTTTCCCAGAAGCCAATTAATCTACCAGCTTGTCCTTGGACTTTCCTGGGAGGAAACCCCATGCATACAAACTCCACCCAGATAGCAGCCTAGGTCAGGAACTGAACCCAGGACCCAAGCGTTGCAAGGCGGCAATGCTAACAACTGCATGACTGTGCCACCCTCTGGGAAACGGCTCGGGACCGGGGGTAAAATGGTATCGTTATGGCACCTTACTACACCTAAAATAACTATTTTCCTTTGCAAAGGACAGAAATGTTCTTAGTTCCAGATCTCTGTGTTATTGTAGTGTACTGTAAGACGCACGCCGGCCAGCTCTGCCACGGAGGGGCCGGCGCACATCTGTCTGGGAGCACGGACTTCTCTGCCAGCTCCTCTTCCCAGTCCCATCACCAGCTGCTGCTGCTGCAGGGGCTGTGAGCCTGGAGCTGTGGAGGCGCCTCTGGATTCGCCTGTACAGCCCTCCTGTAGCGCTTGAAAGGGGGGGAGGCTATTTCATCTCTTTGTAATTTCGTCAATGAGAATGGCAGGGCCCCTCTTTTACAACTGCACCTGCAGTCCGTCCTCAGTCATGACATCATCCAGCTTCGTTTTCTTGACAGACTGCGCTAAGCAGGAGCTGGTTTGCAAATCTATCGAAAGCACGTTCTTCGTGCTTGACAGATGGGGAGTATTTTTCATCATACTCCCAGCAGACCTGCTACCCTTGGCGGAAGTAGCACTGGTGCAATTCGCGGTGCAGCTGTGCGGCAGGAGCGCCGTCGTAGTGCCGGCACAGACTTGAGCAGAGTGAGAAGTCGTGTCGGGTTTGGGATCTGAGCCAGTTTTCACATTACAGGGTATCCCACAGCTCCTGCCCTATCAGAGCCTGTTGCCAGGCAGGCGTGCTCTCGGCGAGGGGACGCGCCGCATCCCTGTCTCTTCCTCGATCCCTCTTCCTCCGTCTCTCGCACGGCCTCCTGCCCCGCCGCCCTGTGGAACACCGACTCTCGCTGCGCTGCCATGGAAACCGCTCATGTGACTCACCTATTAATAAAGCCAGCCAGCCGGTGTATCGGGGCGGCCTGGCTGGAGGTTCCTGTGAGATTTTTACTTTTAAAGGGCCCGGCAGCACAACGTGTGGTTTTGCACTCCTCCCCCCACCACACACACAGAATCGACTGCAGCTTCTATACGGGGGTGTTTCTGTGTGCATGAACACTGACAGAAACGCGCGTGTTTCATCTGCATCACACTATCCTGCACTGTAGCGCACAGAATCGCCCCATTTCTCTTCCTTGACACAAAGGCAGCCGAGCCTCTCGTTAAACACTTGTCACCTCTTGAATAGCAGAAGCAGCACTGGCTGGGGAACAGTTTTGGTAATCGCTCCGAAGAGACAAAAAAAACAACAACAAAATATATGGCAACGGTTACAAGTGGGAAAGCATCCTTCAGTTGACCTGGCTCATTCCTGTCACTCTTAGTTACTCGCTCCTAGGATCTCCTCCAAGCTTGCTCCACACACCCACAACCCCACGTGTAAAAAAAAAAGGAACCTCCTGCTCTCGGTTCTTTTAAATGCAGTTCTGTCCTCGGGGTGAGGCAGTCTGTTCAGGCCGACTCCAGGAAGAACAGAACGCCGCTTGTCGAACTACACAATCTGCACTTTTGTCGGAGGGCCGCTTTCCGGAATTCAGCTGGGCTGAAGCCAAGCACCGCCCTGCCTCACATGAAGAGCTTATGCACCGGGAGCGGAGGGGAGGGAGGAGGCATGAGTGTTAAAAACCGGGCTGTTCTCAGCGAAAGGTTACAGTACAGGTCGGGTTCGTCTAAAGCTCTTCCAACAGAGCGCGGTTACACGTCAGCTCCGTCGTGACCACGCTGGAGGTGCCTCATCATCCGGAGCTACCACCAGTTAGCGTGTAAACCCGCAGTGACCGGAGGGCGGATCCGGTCGCCCGCTCTCCGACATGCGTGCGTGCGCGGGCGGCTGTGTGCGTGTCTGCGCATTCACAAATCCTTCTCGATTGAGTTCACTCAGGAACTAACTCGGCCCGAAGCGCCGGGGGACGAGATTCCACTTTTTATTTTTAGTCTGGCACCGAAAGAAAAGTGGGGGGCGGGGGCGGGGGGGGAGAGCGAGTTCCCTTTAAGCGGAGGCTCGCTGTGTCCCACGGCTCCGCCCCGCTTCACGTTGTTTCTGACTGCGAGGAGCGAGGCGATCCCCGCGCCCCGCGCCGCGCCCTGCCTGGTGCAAGGGGGCTGGCTGGAGATCTGCATTTCAAGCGTCGGGAAAGCACCCCGGGACACAGGGCTTTGTGTGGAGTGGAAGCACGAGCGCCGCGGTCCTGCGTGCGTGTAACCCGTGCCTTTCCCGAGGCAGCGGGCCCCTGCAAAACACGGGCAGAGGCACAAAGTCTGCAATACAAGCCACTGAAGTCACCGCCGCGGTGTCGAAAAACCAGTTTCCCCAGTGAATGCGAGTTTTTTTGTCCACAACTAAAGTCCTAACGATGTTATTTTACTCATACTGACAACTCCCGAATGGTCATTCAAAAAAAAAAACAACGACACATTATACACCTGCGGCTCTTGTACCGCACTAGGGATTGTGTCACCGCCTTTCAGCCTCCCATGCTTTTCAGGTACCGTCCTGCCCCGTCCGGTTCCGAGCGGGCAGATCCGTTCGGCGTGCCCGGAGACGGGCCGGCTCTGCGTGATTGATGGGCTCGCAGGCGGCGCGCCAAGCCCCGGCTTTAAATGCAAATGAGCCGCACGCACGACGGGCTGGTGCCCATGTGGACAGGCACCATGCCTTGTTGTTCTGCGCGCCCATTGGCTGCCGGGGATCGACCTGTTTTAATTGCATGCAAATGCGCTGCGGGGGAAGGCTGGCGGGAAAACCCGGCACGGCGTGGCGAAGCCGGGCTCCGGCGCCCAGTGAAGAGCGGTACATCTACCCCCCCTGTACCCTCGCCAAAGACTGCGGTAAAGGGAAAGAGCGCTTCCGGTTACAGGAGCGCTGTGTCTATATTCACCCATCCAAACCACGCAAAACATGCCACAGCCCTAATGCTTCAGCAAGCCCAGGGCTTGCGGGCGCAGCAATGGTGTAGCAAACCGTGCAGTTCACCCCTAGGATGGGAGTCACGATAGATGTTGTTGTCTGTATCTGTATACATCACACAGCAGCGCGCTGAATGTGGGCTGAGGCGCTCGCTTCGGAGTCAGGAATTTGAAGATGACGCCTGGAAAGATCCCCTCTTTCCCGACTGTGCGCGCCCTTCCTGACCCCATTTCCCAACATGTCAGCGCCGGACCTCGAGGGGGACTTCACTCTGGAGGCGACTGCGCACGCGACGACGGGGTGACACGCGAAGCTCCCCCCTCCTCCTCCTCCTCGCGCCGAATTCACGAGCGCAGAGGCCGATGACGTCACGCGATGCAGACTCGCGCTCCCCGAGCCCCGTTCACGGCGTGTCCGTGTCCGTGTCCGGTTTTGCGCCGCGTCTGTAGTATCTGGGAGGGGCCGAAGCGTGGAGAGGGAGGCGGGGAGAAGGGGGCGGGTGGATGAGCCGTGTGTGCTTTTCGTCTTGTTGTGTTTTCTGTTACTCGCATCGCCATCTTGTTGCAACCCCTCTCCGTGTGTGGAAGCCGTCCGAGGAGAGGGATCTGGGATTTGGTTTTATTTATTTATCCCCCCCACCCCGCCGATTTCTCGGAGGAGTGGAAAAGGCGAGCAGCCGGAAGCGAGCACAGCCGCGGAAGCTCCCCGCCCTCCCCGCTCCAGATCTGCAAGAAAAGATCATTTTCGAAGTAGCCGAGGTCCACTACGGGGCGAGAGATGAGCATCGAGACGCTTTTGGAAGCGGCGAGGTTTTTGGAATGGCAAGCACAGCAACAACAGAAAACACGTGGTAAGCGGGGGGTGCCGGGGTGAGAGGAGGGGTGGTGGGGGGGACACGCAGGAATTAAACCAGTCCAGAAAACACCAGTCCCGTCCGTGTTCGGTGCGTGGACGTGTGCTTCAGACGTGACCGATTCAGTGTCTTTAAAATGAGAGGGGAGGGACCTCTTTGACATCTGTTGTGATTCTCAAGATTTTTGTTTTTTAAATGTGCGCGTCTCCTGGATCTCCTTCACACGCTCCGCCGCGGTGGTCCGTCCTGCCGCCGGTGGTGTAGGTGTAACAGGGGGCTGACTCCGGGTGTAATACTTTGCTTCATCTGCTGTTGTCGGCTGGTTGGAGTTGCTGGTTCAGTGCGTGTGGGGATGCCTGACGATGACTGCTGCGTACTAAGCGGATCGCCCGCAGTCTTGCTGTGCAGACCTTCCTTGTAGGAGCCTGCTGCTGCACCTGACCGAAGGTGGTCGTGGGCTCCACAGGGGTTCCGAGAGGAGACGGGTGCGGGGAGAGGAGGAGGGGGGGCGTTTACTCTTCCGCACAACCTGCGTTATCTGTGCTCTGCGCCACGTGTGTGTTAATTTGTTGGTGCACAAAGCCAGCCTTCGCCACCCTCCCGGCGACGGCTCTGCCAGAGGGGTTCCCTCGAGTGCCCGCCGTGGGGAGGAGGCTGCAGCGGCTCTCCGCTCCCCCGGGCTGCGGAGGCGCGCCGTTTTCACACTCAAAGTTGATTTTTAAAAATGGAAAAGGGAAAATTACACCCCCCCCCCCCAAGAAAAAATAATCGAATTCGTTTCACTCGGCGTCGCGTTTCTGTAAAGGATTCAGTCGGTCCGTCTGCAAGGGCGGTGGCAAAACTTAAGAGACGTGCCAAACCCTTTTTAACAGAATGACTTGTCAGGCTCGGGTGTCATATGACGCACTTTTACAACCTACTTCCCTCTCAAACTCCTGACGAGCTCGGGTTTTTTTTTTTCCCTCTCCTTCTTTGCGGAAACTCCTTATATGTGTACTTTTTTGCTCGTTTCAAAAGCCGGGGTGTCGGGGAATTGGGGGTAAAAGGACAGCGACACCACAATTCTCCCCCTCCTCCTCCCTACCCACCCCCGAGACGAAACGTGTAGCGTCTGGGTTGTTTGTCGACCCAGCCCGGTGGGTGCCGCACGCGAAAGGGTTTTGTTAAAGCCCGCTGGTGACGTGTCAGCTGTAGCCACACCCCCCAGGCGAGACCGCGTGTCTGGGACCCGCCCCCCTCGACCACGTGCGCGCCGGGCACTCCTGCCAGACTCTGAAGGGTTTTTTCACCCCTCCTCCCTCCCCATCCTCTCCTTCGCTGGCGGGTCAGAGCCGGTGAGGAAAATAGGGCAGTTTTGTGTTCCCCTCTCCCTGACACACACACACTGCGCATAGGCCGTCTGTGCGCGTTATATAAGGCCGTATTTGTGCGTTTAAAAAGTGGAGCTTTGGCTGAAAGCACCGATCATCTCATTACCGTACGCTGCAATGGGGAAAAAAAAAATATGTGACGTTGGAAGTGGCCGATCCTTTTGAAAAGGAAAACGCAAATACGGTCATTTTGCGACAGTGAATCCGTCGTTTCTTTGTTCCCCGGTTAGGCTGCAGCGAGTAAGTGTACGTGTCTATAGTAAAAACACCCGCTTCCGTAGCGGCGTTCGACACGATAGCCCCCAGACCGCCGAACAAAGAAAAAGGCGATTTTTGTCGTGCTTCTCCTGCCTGCAGTTGAAAGTGCGGCGTTCAGTCGAGTGCGGGGAGGCGTGTCGTTGCGGTGCCGTGACGCGCGGCTTGACGAGCTGGCGAGCTGTCCGGTGAAGCGTGCCGGCGTTGGGCGCCGCGGACCGGGCCGGCGGTCGTGTGGGCGTCCGCTGGACGAGCGTCCGAGCTCCGCTGAGGATCACGGAAGTGCAAAAAAAGAAAACCCCCTTTAAAAGAAGCACGCTCGTCTAAAGATAACGAGAAGAAATTGCCACACAGTGCTAGCGAGCTCTTTCCATGTGGGCGTCAGTGCAGATGTGCTCGGTCATGCCCGCTGCAGAACTGGCTGACCCTTATACTGATGGAATCTACATAAACTCCCTTTAAAAATCCTCGCCTTCTGTGCCAGAAAGGTTAAACATCTTATAGATGCACGGCAAAATCTAATTTCCCAGATTGCAAAAGGGCTCTATTAACACTCTTGACATAAACCTTAATGCTGCCATAAAGTCATAACGTTAACGTCATTTTTAAGCTGATTGTTCTTCCTTCTTCAGCTGCACAGCTCTCCTGTGTAAGCTGACTACACCCCAGCGCAGGCGGCGTGGCCTTGAATCAGATAATGGGTCAGATTTCACTGGCTAGGTGATGGACTTTGCTTCTTTCAGCGGTGTCATGCAGAAATGCTGTTTTGTATTCCTTCGAAGTGGGAAGCTAGGCAGGCCTGTACAAAAGCAAGAAAGCACGTGTGTTTTGCTGGCCTTGATCTTCGCTTCCAGTATTTGCGGTTTAGTATTGTCGGTAGGCCACTCTCTGCTGTGCTCATGAGTTTTCAAAGCCTTCAAACTCTCAAAAAGGCTTTTGATACTGGTGCCAAGGGTGTCACCTCAGATCGGAAAAGCAGGCTTTCGTAAAAGGCCATCCTGACCCCCCTACACCATCCTTTTTCCTCTCATCAGGGATTGTATCCAACTGCCCTTTCCTGCAGGCCCCACGCATGTGCTCCTGTTTGTGTTTCAGCGCTGGTTCTGAGAAGTCCAGTGGGTCGGCATCGTCGGTGCCTTTCAGGGTTTTGACGATACTGGGAGTGGGCGAGGCCGGACTGGTGGTTTCTTGACCCTTCGTGGGTTTCCAGACATTAGACGAGGAGGCCTGGTTCCCTTCAGAGTGCTTGGGTGGGGGGCCTTCAGTGTTGCCCCAGAGCTTTTCACAGCGCAGGGGGGTGGGCAGTTCGCGTGGTCTTAGAACTGCCTGACAACAAAAGAAAACAAGACCAGCTTCATGAAGGCAAGCTCTTATCCCTCGGCTAAGGGCCCTGGGGGAGCTGCAGAATGACAGGATCCATCAGCTGCGCGTGTGAGCGTTTCGGGGTGCCGGAGCCCCTTCTGGAAGTGTAGGACGCTGGACCGAAGGGGCAAAGACCGGTGCAGTTCTCTGGGGAAAAGGAACGGTTTAGAAGAGCCAGCAGGTCTTTGGTAGGGCGGCAGGCAGCCAGAGCACCTGGTGATCACAGGATGGACGTGCAAGCTCCACACAGACCGGCACCCAAGGCTGAATATGAGTGAGAGCCGTTGAGCCGTGAGGCAGCGAACCATCACACCACTGTGTGTGATGAAGATCCAGGTACCTCTGGCGCCTCTGGAAGAACGTTTAGCTCGAAGGGTTGGACCAGGAACTCTGGCTTATCGAGGGCTATGTGAACCTTTAGTTTTCCTTCCATCAGAGCATTTGGATGACCTAATTGTGCTGTTTTTTTTCAGTTGATTTGAGCAGTTCAGGATGTTCTACACGTTTTTCATTTAAAACTAGACCTGTGGGATTGGGGGTCCTGAAGGATTAGACTTTGCACCACTGCATCCCAGATGCTGTTGGGACTGCAGCAAGTCTCCCATAAACTGCTGCTATAGGTGAGACAGACAGCGCTCCGCCTACTGGGTTCACCCCCGTTGCTCCTTTACGCAGCTGAGCCAGGTTTAGTGAAGGTCCTGCCTTGTTTGTTGCCCTTGGTATGACGTGAATAATTATGAGGAAAAATACATATACACGTTTATAGCATCTCTTGCCTCTGCAGTCTCGCATTGTTTTATAATGGGACCATTCAGGTTGATTTTGAAACCAGGCTGGTAAGCTGTGCTGTGCATGCAGATCTTTCCTTTATTGTTCTGTATGCAGTGTTAATATTCATCATTTTCCCTCTAGTATCAAGCCCTGCCCAGCAGAGAGCTCTTAGCTGACTACCAGGCCTAATTTAAAACAACAGCTTGTAAGCATCTGAGCTTTGCATCTTAGTCCATACTGATTTTTAGATGCTCATTAGGTAGATTGCTGAGTGCGATCTGAGCACCTGTACAGTTTTATTAGCATTTTTAATGAGTGAGAATGTGAGAACATAAGCTGTTATAAATCTCACTGTCTTGGTCACTAGACGTTGACTGGCCCCGTGGTTTATCCAGCTGTTGTCTAACAGATCCAAGGGAATCTGCTTCAGCAGTAATGACTGGGTTGCTTATTCCAGATAGACACCAGCTTTGGCATAAAGCAGTGTCTTCTGTTTTAGCCCTGAAACACACGCCTTCTTAATCCTCTTACCAGGAGATCCACAGTTTTCTTTGGTTCGTCAGCAGAGGTTAACAGCTGTTTTGACTCCAAACAGTTCAGAGTGCAGAGAAAAAGCAAGCTCACACTTTTTTTTTCCTGCTTGTGGAAAGTGTCCTTTCCGGGACTCAGCGGAGCAGAGTAGCTGTGTTTGCCTGGGTGTGTGGTGCGTGGTGCGTGCCCTCTCACTCCTCTCACATTACCGATGGTGCCTTGCCAGAGGACAAACAAGGCATCACCACGCTGGAAGCTCGCACTGGCAGCAGAGGTACTAGATATATTCAGCTGAGTAACTGTGGGCCCCTTCGTCACTCTGTAAATATAGCGGAGAGTACAACCCTGCCAGTTCCTTCGCAGTGGTGCTCATGTTTCCGAAAGAGACATTTTCCACTGCAGCTATTTAAGGCATGTGCTCAGGGGCTGTCTCTTAATTGCCGTGCTGCTGCTCTGTAGGTGTGTAATCGGAGTAATGCCTGATGGCGTCTGGGAACATCGGCTCAGTCACAGTCTTGCCCAGCGCGCGGTGTGAGCTTCTGACTGGGGACATTCTTGCTCATCGTCATCCCTCAGTGCCTGCTGCTAGTACTGGCTGATTTGTTTTGGGCTAAATCTTGGGTTGTACAGTGACCACCATTGTTAAACACCGAGCAAAGGACATGAGGTTTTCATTTCCAGGCCTCTCTGCCTCGTGACTGCACTGTCCTGGGGATAAATGTGTCAGTTCCTCCTTCTCAAGAGGCGCTTATCCGTCCATGTTCCCGAGCTCTCCAGTAGGAACCAGAGTGTGAGTTAAGGCTGAGAGGGCTGGCTGGTGCTCTCCAGCTTCCTCCACTGTGTCCCCAGCGTCTGTCTGTGCTGCCGCCTGCGGTCTGGGTGGCTGAGTGCCCTGGCCGGCCCGTGAGCACCAAGGAGAGGGTCACTAGGCAACTGTGAGCCCAGGTGCGGGACAATCTTGGACGTCCTCCAGGTTTCTCTGCATTCTGCTGGCCACACGTGTGCGTATCGGTATCCTCCTCCTCCATTGAAGAAAAGGCTCTGCTGCTCCCCTTCCTGCGCCGGGGCAGTTTCAGTGCCCGTGCCTCAGCGCTCTGGGGGGCAGCTCTTCTGCAGCTTGCAGGCACAGAGGTCTGTGGTCGAGCTCTTTCTAAGCTTTGTAATTATTAAAGGTTGCCGCGGGAACGAGAGCAGAGGGTACTGATCTCACCTTCGTCTCCGATGCTTTATCTCAGATGCGAGGATCCCACTGACACAGGCGACTGAGAATCGGAATAATCCGGGGAGCTCATTTCTGTGCTCTTTTGGCTGCTGAGAAATCCCTCCAGTTCGCTCCCAGGGTTCCTTAAAAGGCACAGTGGTGTTTCTAAAGCACGAGGCAGAGAACGCAGAAGCAGGCAGCTGTGTGGTGTGCTGGACTTAGAGCTCTGGACTTCTGACTGGGAGGTTGTGGGTTCCAGTCCCATGTGGGGCCCTGCGGTAGTACCCTGGAGCCAGACCCTGCACTGCGGTGGCTTCAGTATAGCGCCCAGCTGTATAAACGAGTCCAGATATGCGGCGCTGTGGAGAAAAGCATGAGCCCAAACACTCATAAGAACAATAAGCGGAGAAGTCTTTGCAGGCCTGCTGAATTGATCCCCTGGCTAATGAGATCAGAAAAAAGTAGCTGAAGGGGCTGGTGGGGTCCGGGTCTGAGGTAGTGTAGGTGGTTAACAAGGTGCTGGGAGCCGCTGTCTGGGACAGTGTGGGTGTTCAAGGAGCTCTGCGTGTTAAACCTGCTTGCTGTGTTTGCCATTTGTTTGCTGATTCCTGGCGGTACAAAGCGGCCTCACTATGCTGGATGTCTGGCCTGGGGCAGTGGCCGGGCTCAAAGAGCCCGGCGGCGGTGTGGAGTGGTTGGCGCGTCTCTGTAGCGAGGCCAGGCGTCTGTGTAAACTACGTCTCTGCCGCTGCCAGACGCGTTTAAACCCCCACCACCACCACCACCACCACCACCCCCGTTGTGGCTGTCAGAGATGGATTCGGTGCGCCGTTCTTCTGTAACGGGGGAAAATTACAATGCAACCTGCTGAAACGGCCACATATGATCCTTATTGATGTGCAGCGGAGCTTTCGAGTGTCTGACTCTAACATCCGTGTTTCCATGGCAACGCGAAGGCCCACCCCGGTTAGCTGCGGCAGCCTGCCCTGCTCCTCGGGGGGGGGTGTCTGCTACACTGCGGTCTGATTGGAGCTTCCAGGTCCCTGGAATTCAGTGTCTACCTCTCCCTCCCCTCCCCCTTTCTTATAAATCAGGTAAAGCACATATTTCTACTCCCGTCTTTTGTCCTGAGCACGTGCTACCGAGCACGGAGTCTGAGATCTAACGCGTGGGGTTCGAGGTAAATGGCTCCAGTTGCATGCAGACCTGTCTTTTGAGCCTTGAAAGGAGAAAAGGTCCTCCTCCCCCCCTTTGTCTTTCCTCCTCTGTCTCTCTCTCAGGTGTGCGGTGTCTGCTTCTGTGTGACGTCTGTCTGAAAGGTCGTGACCTCCTGCTCTCTGTGGGCAGCTGGGGGATGTGTGCTCAGAACTGCCCTTGTGTGTAATATTAGGTGAAATTAGGCCTGGGGGTGTGTGGTTTGTGCAGTGGTTAGGACTGCTGCCTCACAGCGCTGGGGCCTTGGGTTCAGTTCTGGACCTGGTGTGCTGTCTGCGTGGAGTTTGTATGTTCTGCCTGTGGTCAGGTGGGTTTCTTGCAGACGATCCGGTTTCCTCCCACAGTCCAGAGACTGGTAGATACTGGTAGGTTAATTGGCTTCTGGGAAAATTGGCCCTGGTTTGAGTGTGAATGTGTGCGTTTGAATCTGCCCTGCGATGGACTGGCATCCCATCCAGAGTGTGTCCTGCCTTGTGCTCTTTGCTTGCTGGGATAGGCTCCCACACGGCCCTGGATTGGATGAAGTGGTTAGAAAATGGTGTCATGCATGAAACTAGACCTGACTTTACAGATGTCTGGAAATAGCTTTTGGAAAAATGCATTTTCGGGTAGATAGCCCCCAGTTTTTAACTGTGTCCCCATGGCTGCCAGTGTTTTTCTGAGATACAGTTATGGGTTGTGCCTCAAAGCATCGCACTTCAAATTACTGCAGATTGTTGTGCATGAAAAACAACTGTAAAGTTGCCTTATTTGTCATTTATGTTAAAATACATGTTGGCCACAGACCTCCAATAGGAATCTCGTGCTCTAGTCAGGCTTTCCTGAGCTAAAAAAACAAATGACCAGGTCCTGCAGGCGGGAGAGGTGAGACTGCCCTATAGTGACCTCAGGGGAATGTTCAGAACAGCCCTCCAGTCTCTCAGGGGCGTCAGCTGTTTCCTCAGCCTGAATCAGCCCCTTCGCCGCACAGCGACGGTCTCTTCGGCCCAGGACGTGCAGACTGAGAGGGTTTGAAATCCTGTGTCTCTGCCGAAGTGTTGAAACCTAGATGAGTGCATGCGACCCCCCTCCTGTCCCTCCCCCGTACCCACTCTGCTGTGTGAGTCAGTGTGGGGGCCCTGCGAGGAGACTCTGCAGTCTGTCCTGTCACTGAGCCAAGCTTGCAGTGCTCGCGAGCAGCTCAGATTTTGCTCCAGATTTTCCCGGACAAATCCGATTGCAGAGTCAGCTCAGGGATGCCTTCCGTCCTCTAAGCTCCCGGTGTTTTTTTTCCTGTAGGCGTACAGTTTTCTTGGACCTCTGCTGGGACAGGAAACGCCGGCACCTTGGTGCCGTTCGGCTTCTTTTCTGCTTTCCTCCCCCTTGAAAGCGGGAAACAGTATTTGCTTACTGCAACTTTCAGACTGTTTCCTGGTTATTTTCCCTGTCGTTACTCTGTCGCTTTTGGCAGGCTGGTGTTAATAGTGGCAGAGGCTCAGCTGCACACTTGTACCCTAAAATATTCACAGCCTTGTGCATAAGGCTCTGCTAGAAGCAGAAGGCCCGCAGTTGCCAGACACTGCTGTGTTAGTGTCTTGATTTATTTCACGCATGTCACTGTGTGGCACCAGGACAGAGACCTTCCACTGTGACCTGACAGACACTGCTATTTAATAGTGTGCCAGAGTAAGAGGAGGATTTCTGAACTCTACCACAGACCCTTTCTTCAAAGGAGTAACGTGACTGGGGTTATCCTGAACACAGCCTGATAACCTTTACTTGACAGTACATGGAGAGCTGGTTAACTCCCCAATGTCAGATACAGTTGATTGTGCCATGAATATTTGTCTGGTCCTTTTTGGCTTTTGTCACAATTTGTTTCCGAATTCATCTTGGGGATTTGAATTTGTGTCAGTTTTCTTGGAGCGGAACGCGATTCTTTACAGTCTTCTTTACATACTCCCTTTTGTGTATTTTCCTTCCTTTTTAAGACCTAAGGCATCAGGTGCTTGGTACACTGGAACAAAAGCGTAGGGGCAGCACCTGAGATCATGGCCCTTAGAGAACATAAACAGCTCTTCATGGGTAATCTGCTGATGCTGACAGACCCAGGTGGGAGTGCCGCTGTGTCAGCCACGCCCACCGTGAGTCAGTGTTCTCAGCTGACACTTATGCAATCACAGCCTCTGCAAAGGAATACAGAAGGACTGAAGGAAACAGAAAGATTTCACTGTCCTGTATATACTCTATAGTTGTGATTTCCCTGTGGATTTCTCTGTCAGTTGCAGTGCACAGTAGATATTCCTTGTTACACTGAAAGCTACTTTCTTAGAAAGAAAAACCTCGGCTGACATGCTGGTGAGAGGAAAAGCAGGCTAACGGATCTCTCTTGAAAGGAAGATGGAAGGCAGGGGGTTAGAGCAGTTGTCTGGACATGGTGCAGGTTCCTGCTGGCCTCAGGGAGTCTCCCGGTATCGGTGATCTCGGCGGGGCACTGACGGGGTGTGTGGTTTGTGCCTGTTGTCCACAGAGGAGAATGAGCTCTTGGAGAAGGTGCGCTCAGACCGGGAGGCGGAGCAGAAGCGGGTGGAAGTGATGTCACCAGTGCAGGCCATGCGGACGAACCACGTGGGCAGGGGCGAGGAGGCGTGCCCAGAGCATCACCCCAGCCCGGCCGCTCCCCCTCCCCTCCCCCCGCCGCTGCCCGTCGCCGTGATCCCCATCCCCATGGTGACCGCCAGCCCAGCCGCCCCGCCCCCGCCTCCCCTGGCCCCGCCCCCGGCCACCGCCCTCTCGCCCGCCGTGGCCACGCCCCGCCTCAGCCCCCCCAGCAAGGAGCCCCACCACTCCCCGCCCGCGCCGCCCCCGCCGGTGCCGCCGCCGCCCCCCCATCGGACGCTGCTGGGCCCGCAGGTGAAGGTGGAGCCCACCACCCCGCCCCAGTCCGGCAGCCCCAAGCAGCAGCTGGCCGTGCAGTCCTACCCCGGCTCCATCATCGCCCCTCCCTTCCTGTCCCAGCCCAACGCAGGGTCCCGGCCGGCCGGCATCGACGACGCCAAGACGCTGGACCAGAAGAGGCGCCCAGGGGGGTGAGTGACGCCCCGCTTTCAGTCTGTCTGGATTTCGGCCAGAACCTAAAAAAATCAAATAAAGCATTTTTGTCATTTTGAGACAAAACCTCGGGCTTAGGTCTCGCCAGATCTAGCACAGCTCCTCACAGGTAGAGAAAACATCTGTTTAGGAAGTGGTTTCTGTTTTTTAAACCTTTGAAGAAGCATGGGAGAGCTCACATCTGAATCCAATTAATACGGTTCCACGTCAGAACCCTTGAAAAGCAAGCAGCGTTGAATGGGAGTTGCTATTCAGTGTCGGCGGGTTTTGATACTGTTGTGGTTGAAGTTATTACATTTGTTAAACAAACACTGTATTCATTCTGTGGCCCTGCGAGACTTCGGACAGCCAGTAGGCTACTCCTTTACGGAGGCAGCACTGCAGACATTGGAATGAGTTTGAGTTTCTGCTGGGGGCTTCAGCCACACAGGAAGTCACAGAGGTAGAGGGAGACGGGACCTCGCTGGTTCAGTGCCCTTGTGGGACCGAGACATGCTGGGATTGGGGGCATGAACGCAAATGGAGACCTTTTGTGTTTCGCCACAGTGGGCACTGGTTAGAGAAGAGAGCAGTATCCTGGTGTTCCTGGCTTTGTTGTACGAGCAGAAGGACAGAGATACAAGACCAGTCAGGGAGTCTGAGTTTTGTTCATCGTTTTAATACTTGTTCTGTGAGTCTCGTCCTGAAGAGTTGCCCTCCGCAAATCAATAATCCTTTTGTTCTGATCTGTGCTTGCAGGGCAGGGACAAGAGAAGTACATAACAAGCTTGAAAAAAACAGGTGGGTCATTCTCTCTCCCTGGTCTCTCATTCACAGATGTACTCAGGGTTCAGCTCTATAGAAAGCTGACAGTTAGGTAACCAGCAGTTGTGTTTGTCTGGGGCCCTTAATCATCTCACTGTCGGACTTATAAGTAGTTATAAGTCATGGTTGATTCTGATCCGAGTCCTGGATGAAAGGAGAGCTCCCAATCCTCACCTCTGTGAGGATAGTAGCAGGCTGGGAAGCAGGATTGTGGGGGTAGAACGATGTTCCCAGGAGTAAGGAGTACAGTGGAGGAGCTGGGAGGCAAGACAACAGATGATGGGGATTCAGACAGTTTGTTGCTTCAGTAACGAAATGAGCCGCGTGATCTGGGGAGGCTTGAGTTGTGAGAGGGATGCCGACAGGACTTCCTGTAAACGATGCTGTGCCCCAACACTGAGCCATTGGGAAGTCCAGCAAAGCCACCTCGTATTGCAAACAAGACCAAAAGTGTTCGGTAGTTTTGGCTAGAGAAGCCAGACAAAGTACACTTGATTGAAAGGAGTAATTAACATGTAGTCGTTTCTATGCAAAATCATCTAAATGTCCAATTAGTTCAAATGTGCTCGTCCAGCCTAGATCACTTTTAAAAGAAAACTGCTCAGGGTCTCCAAAAAGTCTAGTTTGAGACGTGTGTTGTGACTTGACTTGTGGCATTACTGGAGTGCACCCCAGGCTGCAGTCCGAAGGCAGCTCTTGCGATGGGGTGTTGCCGTGGTGCCGTTCCTTGAGGAACGGGCCTGAATTCCCAGGCGGCGGCACAGAACTGAGAGCCAGCGGGAGAGAGTGGGGGAGCAGTCAGCCGGAACTCTCCCCTCTTTGGTCGGCTCCTTGCCAGACACCTGCGGGCTCGCAGGAACAGCAGAACAATGAGGGCTCTGCGACTGGGGCACGGCTGCGGGTCTCGTTCTCCCGCGAGCTGGGTGCAGGGGTCGTTCCCGGAGAGAGCTGGCTCTCGCTCGGACCAAACGGCAGTGGCTGATTGGGTGGGGAATTGAGTAAAAAGGACTCTTTAATTGGCGATTCCAGCTTTCCAAGAGGAACGCCGGGTTGAAGATCATTTCAGTGAATGATCCTACTTGAAGCCCCCGTGGAGCAGACTAAACCTACATCATATCCCCGCTGTCGTCGCAGACTTACTGAGCGTCTTGTTCTCTCCAACTCTCTCCCCCCCACAATTAGACGGGCGCACCTGAAGGAGTGCTTCGAGACTCTGAAGAGAAACATCCCCAGCGTGGATGAGAAGAAGACCTCGAACCTGAGCGTGCTGCGAAGTGCCTTGAGGTATATCCAGGTAGGTAGCTCTGGTCATTGACCGTGCTGGTACCGCACAGAGAGTTCCGCCCTCCCCCCTCCAAAGAGCAGATGTGTCCCTGCTTGTCCTGCTGATCCCCTGCTGGTGTGTAGAGGTTCGGTGTGACTCCGAGTGTCACTCAGGGGGAGCTGCCCTTGGGTGCTGGATGAGAAGGATCCCCACCTGTAGGCGAAAGCGTCTTGGCATCCTTTAAAATGGAAAGTGCTACATAAATGCAAAAAAGAATTATTATATGGGGTAGTTGGAAGTAAAAATTCTAAGGGGTAGCAATTTACTGCATTCCAGAATTTGAGAGCCTTTTGTGCGTTGTGTAAGCCAGCACCTGGTGAAGCATGTTGTGTGCTTGTTGCTGTATCTTCAGTAAAAGACAGCAGAGCCAGACCCTGCCGTTAATGTACACTGTACACTAATTTTCTGCTTCATTGGTTCTGTTGGTAGAAATGTTTGCAGCTCTTAAATCCTAGAGGGGATCAAATGGCCTGTGAACCCAGGGTCTTTGTTTCAATGCCTGTAAATATTGCATCATTACCATGTGTGCAGGTTTGGGCATCGTGGAAGATGTGCTGCCCTAACCTGCAAAAGCTTTGTGTTGCTTATCGCCGCATTTGACAAAAGGCCTTTCCAAGCCTTCAAGAACGCCGGTGCAGCCCCGTAATCTGTATTCCACAAGCTTGTCTTCGGAGACGCAGTGTGAATCTATACTTGGTCTCCCCTGCCTGGGAATTGGCTTATGAGTGCGGATCAGGCAAGGGCACAGGGAAAATTGCTGTTTTTTAATTAGTTTGTTATTCCCTTCGGTCTGTGGAAAGAAATATGGAAATGGGTTGGCAGCAGGATTCCTGGCCTGTTGTCTCCTCTCAGTGTGCAGACGTTTGTTACCCGTTTCGTTTTCCATGAATTACGGAATGATGATCCGGAATTCCATGGGGTGATAGCAGTGTTTGAGGGTGTGGATAAAATCATGGCTCATGTTATTATAGTAAGACAGTATTCATGACAAAAATGAGCCACCGACTGTCTGACACCCTCCAAAAAAGTCTTTATTGTGCCTTTGAAGTTTCAGAAGTGTATCTGCACAGACCAGGTGGGCTTAACTCAGTCTGCTTTGCTTACCGCCTGTACCATAGCTAACTTTAATGCAGCCACTCCACTTTCTGAATTGAACTTGCTGAACTTTCAGCCGCTCCACTTTCTGAATTGTGCCAAAGCTAAACCGTATTGTAGGTGCGCATTCTGTTGTTTCCGAAAACAAATGGAAAAGTTTCGTTTGCTTCTGGGCTCGTCATGTGGATTCCAGACAAGTGCCTCGAGATTGAAGTCTGGCACTGCGGCCCCAGGGTCTGCGCAGTGTTTACTGATACAGGTGGTGCCAGCAGAAAATATGTTGTTGCTAATTTGCGCTGGTTTGCACATGGAGCACCCCGTTTTGAAAACTGCTTTAGTGCTGGTGTCATGCATACTCAGCTAAAATGGGATTTGCTAGACAAGAAATCATTGAGCAGATCATACTTTGCATGCACATTAACAACATACTGCCCTAAAGGAAAGCACAGTGCTTGCTTCATCGATTAGAAGTGATGAGAAATACAATAGTTACAGCGGAGATTCTGTGGATTCTTTGCTTTGCAACAGAAATGATCGTTTCTGATACGAAACCCCTCGCAGTCTCCCCGAAAGCCCACAAAGTCAAGCGGAACTGGGAACGCACAGGCTGGAAAGAGAGGGCGAGATTGCCACTGCTGGCTTGGAGAGAGCTGGCCCTTTCAAGCGAACTGGGTTGCGGTGGCTGTGCTGGGTGTTCTCGAGTGTCCAGTGCCCCTTGAGTGCGTGTGCGCGTGTGCACGGAAGAGCAGGGACACCAGGCGGCTCGTTAGCGCTCCTTTAAACGACACAAACGAAGGCGGCAGGGGGCGGGGGTGGTGGCAATCCTCTTTCATTAGATGGAAGTGGTTGATTATCCTGCTCGATCTGGGGCTGGAAAAGTAGGGCAGTGTGGGGGCTGGGCGGGCGTCACTGGTGCCCCCCCACGATGAAGCAGAGTCAGTGTGCCTCGTTCGACTGCCTGACTGCCCTGGCCCAGCTGACCTGCCCTCCTCCCCGAGCTGATTAAGGCTTAGGGAGTATTTTTAAGCATGTGCCGAGAGACTGGGCGGATTGCAGGCTTCTTGGGCTTGCGGCTCGGGGACACGGCCGAGACGGAGGAGTCACATGGCCCGAGTCCTAACTGCTCGTGGCACAGTGGGGCGCGGGGGGCTGGAGGGCACGGGCCCAGGCTGTGCTTGGGGATGCGGGACGGCGCAGGTGCGCCCCACTTCTCCGCAAAAAGGCGTCCTGTCGCCTCACATGCTGCTTGGATGCCTGTGCTGTTAAACCACCTGTAGAAAAACACCCAGCTGCCCCTGTGACAGAACCAGACGAGGGCTATTTTATTGCTTCTTATTTCTTCTGGTTTTGATTTGTAGACACTATAATAATGGGACCAAGCAGAGCGTGTAGCCTATGAAAAGGGGATTTTAAGGACTGATCTCCCTTAAATCCTGCCGATGGAAAACTTTGGTTGTTTTTAGAATTAAAAAACGTAGGGGTGTGTGTGTGTGCACCTGGCCATTGACGTCTTTGGTTTGAAGAGTAGAGCAGAGGACTGCCTGGTTGGTTTGGGACCCTGTGCTGTGGCCTCAACCAGACTTGTGAGTGTGGCTCAGACCAGTATCAAGTTGGTTTCGTCCACAGCCACTGACTTGGTAGAAATTTTCCCGGTGCTGTGCTTTATTTTCCCAAAAGATATTTGTATGGGAGGTAAAGAGTTGGCGGGTATTTGCCCCTTGCTCACTTGCTATTGACAGATTTCATGTTTTGCAAAACTATGATTTTTTAGGAGGATTATGCTTAACAATTTTACACTGTCGTGGGCTCAAAACACCTTTCAACTTTGTGCATTTATATACACCCTGCGCATCCACCGTATCAGTGTGTGAATGCACTTGTCTGTCTTTGCCTTGTTTTATTTTGAAGTGCCCCGAAATGATTATCATGAAACACAAAAGATTATTATACCAGTGAGTGAATGCGAACTGTCAGTTACAGAACGTACATCAGTGTAACAAAACCCAAATGGGGGAGGTAATTGCTTATGGAATTCGCTGTGTGAAAATGAAACGCTTGCCGCAGAGCGAGATCAGTTCAACTGTCTGATTCCGTTTACCCGACACAGCGCTGAAAGCTCAGACCATTGCAGTGTCGTAAAAATGCACTGCATAGAGTTGAAACCTTATTGCGTTTTTTCCCGATTTTAATATTATGAGCACATTTCTACCGGGTCAGGAGTTTTTTGGATATTAAAGATAATTGCGTAGACAGCAAATAAATATGTGCTTCTATAATGTCATTATAAAAGGAAATTACTTTGCTTTAAAGACAAAGGTAACAGAAACGCTTTGAAGAAGCCTCCAAATTTTTAACCAGCTTCCCTATAGCGATTGCTAGCTCCCGTGTGCATCTATACCTGTCTGAATGGTTTCATTTTAAACTAATTAAAATGGTGGGCCGTTTTCGTTCGGGTCTTATGACAACATGTGGAATCGCCAAAAGTCAAAGATGTTTTTAGCTCCCGGTTTTATCTTTTCTTTCGCCGCCGTTGCAGTTTTTTTTTGAAAGGCGCCCCGATCCAGTAACTCCGGAGTGCGAGAGGAATTTTTGCTAGACGCGGTGCTGTGCGCAGGACGCGCGTGCTTAAATCTCTGGGATGACGTCATTGCGCGCCGCTCTGCGCTGCGCGCCGCACTGCCCTCCCCTCCCCTCCTGTCTGCGCCTTTCTTTGTTGCTCGGGTCTCTGGGTCCACGTGAGAAATGAGCACATGGCTAGCCAGGGCCGCGTGACGTCAGCCCCCCGAGTCAGCCCCCGCCTCTTGCCCGGCACGTGAATCCCGGCTTCTGCAGCTCGCGCTGGAGACGAGCGTTTCAGCTCGGTCGTAATGGAGGCGGAGCGCGGTGTGCAGATGTGTGTGGAAATCCGTTTTAAGAAAATCAAATAAAGAGGCTATTCCTTGATTTTTGGTTTTAGACTTCTTTAATGCGGGATTTGTTTCAGAGGTTGCCTTTTCCTTAATGTATTGAGACAAGAATTTCTTGCTGAACCGGTTGTGTGTACGCACTCCTGCCATGATACGAGTTAAGAGGCAGGCTGCGGGTTCTGGCGATTCGATAAAAACAGCGTGTCATGTCAGTGTAAGAACAATGTGTATCCGTGTTAACAAAAAATACCCTTCTCCCAGTTCTCCCACTTACCTGAGCATGCTGCTTTTATATTGGATACTTTCCTCTGAAGCAACCTTTTGCAAATCAACTATATTCAGTTTAAACTTACAAAGGATGCTTGTATGTTATGACTGTGTTCAGGTGGGTTTCCTGCAGGTGCACCACCTTTTCACAGTCCAAAGAGGTCCTGGTAGGTTAAGTGGCTTCTGGGAGAGCTGGCCCAGTTGTGAGTGTGTGTGTCTCAGTGTGTCTCTGGCCTCCTGTCCAGGGTGTATCCTGCCTTGTGCCCGTTGCTTGCTGGGATAGCTTCCAGCTCCCCCGTGACCCTGAAATGAAAGAAGCAGTTCGAAAATGGATGTGATAAGAAGTTGTGTGCATTCTTGAGGCACGTTAAAACGAGCACATGCTAATTAAACACTTGTGAATATGGAACTCCCTGCACTATTTTGACACGTTCGCCGGGGAAGGAGGAGGAGGAAAGGAATTAGCAGCTTGCTTGCAGCTTTGCACCAAGCCCATCAAGCAACTGGTCCCCAGTTCTCAGAGCAGAGTAAGAGCACTGGCAGAGTGGACTGTTTGAAACGGATCAAGAGCAGGGTTGAACCGGAGTGGAAGTCTCTTGTGGGCGCAAGTTTTCTTGCGCCGTGGGGCGTGCATCTCTTGAAGCCGTCGGAAGTGGGCTGCGTGCAGAGGGGGCTGAACCGTGTCTTTGCAGGGAGTGCACGTTTCCCGGACTCCAAACGGGCTTTGACGCAGTGCTCAAATATTAAGGTTATTCAAAAGCCCCGTCTTTCAACGTGTAGTTCCTCCCAGCACGGCCAGACAGGGCCACAACCTTGACTTCAGGGTTTGGGTCGAAGGCCGCTCTTGCAGTGCCGTGGGCGAGATGTTATTAGACTTTTTTCCCCCGCCACTGCTCTAAAAGCAGCGTCACACAGCACTGATGATTCACAGCCGAGCCGTCGCAGTTTTCCGAAACAGCCTGCCGGCCAGACAGCCATTTTCGAACCGTTTACATCCAATACAGGGTCACCGGGGAATCCGAGCATATCCCAGGAAGCAACAGGCGCGAGGAGGGGTGCACCCTAGACAGGACGCCAGTCCATTGCAGGGCACAAACAGACACAAACCCACACACCACCCTGCGAACAGACAAGCTCCACACAGATAGCACCCCAGGACTTAAACTCAGACCTGCTTAAACTTAAACTCAAGACCCCTTCAACAACAACAACAAAAAATGCATACTGGCTGGAACTGCTTGATAGGATTTAAGGAAAAACGTTTCAAAAACCGGATGGGATACAGCCAGCGCTTTGAATGGTTGCTTACAGCCAAGCCGAACTGTGAGAACTCCAGTCCTGTGCTTTCTGGTTACCAGAGAGAGAGAGAAAAGAGGCGTAAGAAACGCCGGCTGAGCGCTTGCATGAATAAAACTGCCCTGTGTGAAGCTGCGTGTAGGTGTGTCATGTGACCGGTGTGAAAGTCGCTGCCGAGCGGGGAGGAGGGGGGTCGCGGGGGCCGCCTGGTCTCAGTCAGGGCGTCTCCTCCCCCGACCCCGCGGGGCCACGTGCTTCTCGCTCAAGTGGCGCATGACGCGGCCGGGGCTCTGTTTACTTCTCCCGGCACCGCGCGCTCCGGCTCGCTTAATTAACCACTAATTAAGCAGAGTTCTTCTGATTTTCACGTTTTGTCGAAGATTGTGTGTGTGTGTGTGGGGGGGGGATTCGGAGTGGTTAGTCGGGGGAAAAGAAAGCACAAAGCGATTTAAAAAGAAAACGGAAGCCAAGCGTTACCAAACTAACAGGGAACTTTTACAGATCCATACTGCCCTTTTCGGTCTTTTTCGTAGTCGATGAAGTGAAGTTGCTAAATCCAAGACATGTAAGTTCTTAAAGGTAAAGCATTACTGGCATGATATAGCGCCCTGGGTAAAAGTTGCTTCTTTACCCGTATTTCTTTTAATAGGGGCTTCAAAAGTGACTTTTTTGGCATCCTGAAAGGAAATGAATGGAGTCAATTCAGGACACTTGCTACCACGTTTAAACCGTGGGTGCATTTTATTTCTCGGGTTTTCTGTGCTTGTTCTCTTCGTGCATAATGGATTCCTTTGTCTCTTCCTGGGATGCAAGTCGTTCATTCGTGTCGGGGAGTGCAGGCGAGCTCTAAATGGGGCTGCGAGTCTCGTCATTAATATTGGCGCAGCGAGAGAGGGGAGAGCCGTCTACCCGCCACTGCGCAGTCGCAGAAGCGCGGAACGAGCCGACAATGAGAAAGTGTGCCTGGGTCACAAACACACGCCGAGCACATGCAGCAGCGTGTGGGAGCTTAGGCTTCGCGCAGGGCCGCACGCAGACGCTGATAGAAAACCGGTGCCAATGCAGAGTTTGTGGAAGTACCCAGGGGGCACTGGAAACTTCCTGGGTGTGTTGAGTCATCGTTTTAGCGCCCTGTGCATCCTGTAACTGGAGGGAGAGTGGAGTGGGTATTTTTAGGACTGCTTTGGCATCGAGCGCGAGTCCTGGGCTGGCAGCACCCACTGCTCAGGGCTGTGTGCCTGTGTGGTGGTTTGTAAACACCACTGTGGGCACAACCGTGCTGTCGGACTTCCCGGGTGAAAGGTCGCGTGTGCAGGAGAGTAAAAGGTGATGGTGGGCACTTCCTGTAAGAGTGCCGTTTTCCCTGTTGGCTGGGGCCCATGATTCCACTTCCTGTGTGGAGCTTCCCTGCCGTATTAGAGTATAATGTGGGGGAGGAAAAAACAGCAAGGGAGGGAATAAATTTAATCGATCGCACTCGCTCTCAGAATGAGCTTTGTTGGTAAGTCTTTTACTAGGAATCTTCTTCCATACTCCCTCAACCCTTTACACATGTTCACAGAATGGAACACAGCTTCAGACTGTTAGCAGTTTGCATGATATGTTGTAGTACGATACAGAGTTATGCAGTTAGAAGCTACATTACCCCACAGCTCACAACTGTCAGCCCACTGAAACAGCAGGTGTGAGCCTGACCGCTATCTGGATGGGAGACCTCCCGGGAAATAGTAATAATAGAACATTTCTAAAATAGTAGGTCTGTTAACCTGCCGTGTCCTGGCCAGATTTCCCCTGGCCTTTACCAGTCACGGCCTCCTCTCTTCTCCTCCCCACTGACAGCTGATGTGTGGTGAGTCCACTGGTGCTCTGTGGCTGCCGTTACATTATCCAGGCGGGTGCTACAGGGAAGCTCTGTATAAGTGTAAGGATTATCTATTGTGGTACAGTACAATGTAATATGACGCCATTATAGTACAGCACAGTTAGAATATATTCCATTCCAGTTCTCTCAAACTTTCCATGTACAACAGTCCTCTGAGAGCAGGAATCATTTTTTGTTGCTCTTCTTTGAACTCTTTCTAAGGCTGTAATGTTTCTGTGGTATAATGACCAGAACTCGCCATACCACACTTTATTGCTTCCCTGCTTTTTCATGACCTGTGTAAATCTGTGTAAACCCCTCGATGCCTTTTGCGTTTAACCTCCAGGCACTCAGAAGCACCCCTGTGATATGTGTCATGTATGTTCTCCTACCCGTGTAGATCACGTTGCACAGAAAAACAGAGAGGTGGTTCCATTCATGTTTGTTGGTGGCCAGATCTCAAGGAAATAGCCCTTTTTATGTAAAATGAAATCCAGTCACCTCGTGCTTGGATCAAAGGAAAAGATGTCAAGTTCTAGCGTTTGATAGAGGTGAACCCTCCCCTCTCCAAGAAAAAGACATAGCAGCCCATAATGAAAAAAAAATAAAGTGAAATAAAATCTATTTTCTCCACCCTATTGCGCCAGTGCAACCCTTTCTAATAAATTCAGTTGCTAGGGAAACCGTGTAGGTTTTCAGCTGTTGCCTTGACAACAGCCAGGGACTCCAGTGTCTTATTTGCCGAAACAAAACCCGTCATCGTTTTACTACGGTTGCCAGCCCAGTGCGTCTCTGAGGGGAGGAGCTGAGGGATGGTTTCTGCAGGGTGTGCATGGTATTGATTAATTAGGGGTGTCAGGCCTAGGTGCCAGTGCTGTGTTTACCTACAGTGTCAGGTGTTTCATCCACAGGCCAGACTGGACTTCACATCCACAACAATAATAATTTCTTACATTTACATAGTGCTCTTCTGGACACTCCACTCAAAACGCTTTATAGGTAATGGGGATCCCCTCCACCACCAGTGTGCAGCCCCCACCTGGGTGATGTGATGGTGTGCCAGTATTGTCACAACACACCAGCTATCAGTGGGGAGGAGAACAGAATTCAGAAATGGGAATTACTAGGAGACCAGATATTTCACAAATATTTGAAACAGTGGCATCATCCTGTATTTCTCCACAAGTACCTTGGCAGTACCAGTGACCTTAGCATGCAGCTGTTTTCTCAGAAAGCCCCGTTCGCCGTTCGGGACTTATTGATCCCTGGTCTGCGTGTTGACCTATGCACAAGCCAGTATATGCTGTGGGGGCTGTCTGATCTGAGATAAAGAATGACGGTTCACGACAGAACCTGTCTGCGGCAGGCTTTGCTGCATTGTGGGAGTTTTCCTTCCCTCACCCTGTCTTCAGCACAGTGAGAGTTGATACAACGGTGGGCAGTCTCATTGGAATACATGCAGAGCTCTGTGAAGTGCATAGCTGTTGTTTTTTTTGGAGGCGGAGAACTGTGGCTATTTAACTGCACTTTGAGAGCAATTGTGCTGTGCTCTTTAGCTAGTCTTTTCATTGTGAGGACGTCTGTGTTACAGCAAGATCCGCTGAGGACTGACGCGCTCTAGTGCAGAGTGGCATTGATTGAGGTTATGTCCTAGGGCCGTGAACGAGGAGCCCCTGTGCGGTCTGACTCAGAGTCAGGACTGCTCTCGCCTTGCACGCTTGCTACGTCCTCTTTCCGCATTGTACGAAAACAAAAACGGAACACACCCTGTGAAGATGAGTCAACCCAGCAGACCTGGGACCAGAGCGCTAGAGTTGAGAGCAGCATGAGAAGCAGTACTGCAATGTAAGTGGTGGGCTGCTAGACTAAACAGGCCCCTTTAGGACCTCTGGCACAGGGTGCAGAACTGCCAGAGAATTCATATTACACATACAGACCTTGGCTCAATAGCTTATTTTTCACAAGTCTGTGTGTGGGTACTTTCTCTGATCTTGGTTTTTGCATAATTCCTCAGTAGGCATATACCTCCTTCTCTCATTGTGCTGGCTTTTCCTTTCTCCCCCATCTCTGAACAGACAGCATCAGCTCTGTCCTAGCTAATACCCTCTACACACCTTATCCCTTCTGTCTTCTTTGCCTGTCTGCTGCTCCTGTCGGTGGGTCACGTCCAGTGTGCCCGAGCACTTGCTCTTCTCAATTAGGCTGTTCTTGACCTCAGTGAGTAGTGTTGCTGTAATCCATGCAGGGAAGCAGAG
The DNA here is from genome assembly GCF_040954835.1 of Lepisosteus oculatus. NCBI lineage: Eukaryota > Metazoa > Chordata > Actinopteri > Semionotiformes > Lepisosteidae > Lepisosteus > Lepisosteus oculatus. Next base: position 6,165,843 of record NC_090721.1, on the reverse strand, counting down.
GTGGTGGACTGAGCTGTAATGGGGTGTTCGTGTGCACAAAGCTGTGGTTGCTTTCTGGACTCAATACCCCTCTCATGCACATCTGTTCCCAGCCTTGTGTTGGCTTGGTTTCTGGTTAAAAAGCTCTACGTTTGATGTTCTGTAAGCGATCTTCCGTTGTTCCCATTGCAGCACGTCTGGCAGGCTGAAATTACAGAACACCAGAATCGCACCGAATGAGAGGAGGCCCATCTCATCTCGTGCAGCAGTTTCAGTTTGAAAAGCTGTAGCTTCTCTCACTTAAAGCAATTCCGATAGCCTCCCACGTGCTATACTCTCACAGATAAAACACACTTTTCAGCCCAGCCCTGCCAAACACACCAGACTGAATTCCTTTCCTACTGCGAGCTCTTGACACGTCCAGGGCACGCCCGCAGGCGGGCAGATTTATTCGCAGAGGCCTCGTGCCTTGTGCGCCGACGTTCACACGCACAGAAGTGGCGGAACAGGTCCCGATACACGAGATCCAGGCGCGGTGGAGCAGCCGTGACATGTTTATGTCCTTGGAGGTTCCCCCTCCCCCCCCCCCCGCCTGTCTCTCCGAGTTCCGCCTGGCGCCTCGGAGAGCGACTTCCCAGAAAGGGGAGGGGCCTGCCTCCGCGGGGCGTGCAGAGGTGTGCTTGTGCGCGGAGCGAGGCGGCGGGGAGGGGGGTGTGGGGGCAGGATCACGAAAGAGAGCCAGCGCACGCCGGCGGGGCAGAGCTTAGCAGGGGCCCACGTGAGGGAGGCAGAAGCTGTATCCTCGCTGCGAACAGAGGCAGGAGAGGCGCGCCACTCGCAGACACCGACTCGCTCACATCGCCAGGCTGAACCGCTGGTCTCGCAGGGACCTTTCCTTTCACTGCAACACTTACAATTGAGGCCATTCCTCCAAGTGCCAGTCTCGCAGTTGTATTTAAGTGCTTTGCACCTCACAGTTCTGGGTTCTCGAAGCATACTTAAGCCATCAGTCGTAGGTTATTAAAAACTGTCAGCTTTCATTGTTGGTTAGCCTCTCTAGACAAGCCTGGAACAAGGTGCAAATACAGTGACTTCCATGCACAGTACCCCTATTCCCCAGCCCTGGTGTGGCACTAAGTGAGATGTTGTGGAGTACAAGGCTAAAGCATTTCATATTCCTTATTTTTGGACCTGTTGGATGTGCAGGCACTGATGTTGGACTGCACTGTTTGGGAATCTGTTTTTGGAAACCTAAATGCTATAAAGCTAGCTCACCGCCGGCAATTCAGAGGAACAATCCCTGACAGGAAGTTCCGGCAAGTGGTGCCCTCCTGGCACTGGGCCGTTGGCGCGTTTTGAAGCCTTGCTCCGTTACCTCCGGCTTTTTCTCGCCCACGGAGATTTGGGGACGCAAGCAGCCGGGAGCTGGCGAGCTCTGACGCGCCCGGTCTCCCTCTCCCTCTCCCTCCAGACCCTGAAGAGGAAGGAGAAGGAGTACGAGCACGAGATGGAGCGCCTGGCGCGGGAGAAGATCGCCACGCAGCAGCGGCTGGCGGAGCTGAAGAACGAGCTGAGCCAGTGGATGGACGTGATGGAGATTGACCGCGTGCTGCGCCAGACTGTCCAGCCCGAAGACGACCAGGCCTCCACCTCCACAGCCTCGGGTACCAGGGGTGGGGCAGGGGCTTAGAATCCTAGATCAGGGGTCACCATGCAGCTGGGTCCGAGTGTAGGCTCTGCTGGATGGTTCGTCTGAACACATAGGGCCACTGGTACCAGTGTGGCTTTGCAGGAGTTGATTATACTGGGTGTTAGAAGCAGGAGGCTATAACCCAGATGAGAGCAGTAGCAGTCTACAACGGCTGGATTCCTTGTTAATGCTGTAAAATTTTATCTGCTATTTATTTGATGCAGTAATTAAAATGTGTGGAGAAAATGCAGGGGTTTTGCTCCGTCTGCCCATGTGTTCAGTGCCCAGTCAAAGTGGCTGCATGGCCGATGTTCAGCTGTCCACGGCCTGTTGTTCATGTTCTTTTTGAATTCATGTCGTTCCTCCAGAGGGCGAAGACAACATCGATCAGGACATCGAGGACGAGAGGCTGCCCGTGATGCCCGGCTCCCTGCCCAAAGTGCCTCCTCTCCGGCAGCCTGAGATCCTGAAGGCCATCCTGCCCCAGCACCTCTCCGTGCAGAAAGCCCCCCAGCTGCCGGCGCTGCCGTCTTCCGGCCCGCCCCTCTCGACTCAGGCCCCGCCCCCCATCGCGACCGCCCCGCCCCAGGGCGTGGCCACCACCCACGCGCACATCGTGACGGCTCCCAGCATGCAGCCCACCGTCATCGCCCACGCCGCCACCGCCTCCCACGCCTCGGTCATCCAGGCGGTCAACCACGTCATCCAGGCGGGCGCCAAGCACATCGCCCACATCGCCCCTTCCTCCTCGAACTCGGTGCAGCTCGCCCCGGCCGGCCAGCCCATCGGCCACATCACCGTGCACCCCGTCGCCCACCTCAGCCAGCACCTGCCCACCATCTACCCCCAGCCCGTGGCCGTCAGCCAGCCCGCCGTCATGAGCCACATCGCCCACACGCTCTCCCACGCCCAGGTCAACGGCACGGCCTCCAGCCAGCCTACGGCGGCCATGGTGGGGAAGCAGACCGCCCAGGTCGTCACTCACCACCCCCAGCTGATGAGCCAGACAGTGCTGAACCCAGTAACTATGGTGACCATGCCCTCTTTTCCGGTGAGCACTCTCAAGCTGGCCTGAGCGCATGGGGCGGCGCAGAGGGAGAGAGAGAGAGAGAGAGAGCGCTTGAGCGACCAGGCCTGAGCAAGAGGTATTGGGGGCTCCTCTTTAAAACAACAACAAAATGCTTAGAAATCTGGAATGAAACCACAAACTGTGTGAGAGGGGGGGAAAAAAAGCAACAGGACTGTAAGCAGCAACTCCATACATTCCAAAAGACGCAATTTTATTTTTTTTAGTAGAAATCTATAATGAAAAAAGTGTGTGTGGGGTGGGGGGAGGCGAGCAGGCGGATATTTGGGGTTCGCGTGCTGGCAGAACTGCGCCTGGGCGTCCCGGCTAGCTGTCCTGCCAGGAGGGGTGTGGGGTCTCGTTTGTGGGGTGTCCACACAGCAGAGAGAGTTGGGGGGAGGGGGGGGGGGTCTTTCTTGATGTGATGCACTGTTCTGCTCTAGACATAATAATGGAAAAAAGGAAAAAAAAATGTATCTATTTTTTTTAAATATATATAGTTGTTTTGTGAAATGTTCTCAACAGCAGGGTTTCTGCACAGAAGAGCTTACTAACAGCCGGTCAGATGTCTGTAAATGTACTAACGTGCACCTGTAATCTCGTTACGGGAAGTGTAATTGTAGCAGAACTATTGATTAGGCCTTTCTGCAGTCACCCTGCCATGTGTGATGGCTGTTGTTGAATTTGGGAATCTGTCACGACCACCCCAGCCCTCCCCCCCCACCTCGACTGGAGCTAAGCAGACTGCGATGGTGTCGGCACGGTTTGGGCCGGTCCGGATCGGACGGATCCAGCTCTCCCCGGGCCTGTGATCAGCTCATGCGACTCTCAGTAGGTGCAGAAAAGGAAGAACAGCGGGCTCGAGCCTATGGAGCCAAGCAGCCCGATGCGTTTTTGCAGAACGTTTCAAACCGGGCATCTGTACTTCCTGGGCATGAGGGATGGTAAAAGATGTTACTAGCAGTGAAACTATGAGTGGCAAGAGTTTAAAAACGAGTATATATGTGCTGTTGTTTATAGTCCCATTCCTTTATGCTCTGTTTTGAATGGGAACCTTATTTTCCTGTAGATGTAGCTGCTGTTACTGCTTTTTGAGTCTTGGCGAGTAGTGTGCCCTATAAGACACGGCTTGGAACAGGATCCCTTGAGGTCAGAGATGAGCAGTTGTCTGCGGTGCTTTCATGTCCCTGCATGATCACTGTGGACAGCCCAGTGCTGCCCTCTGCTGTGAAGACGGTAGTAGGGCGGCCAGTTCGGCTTTGCTCTGAAGTGCTAGATGGACGGTATAGTACACTGTGAAGTGTTAATAAAGCATTAAATCAAGGAGTGGTTTACAGTAATCGTATAGTAGAACATGGAAGGAAAGTTATGGCTGCCATTGTTGTCAGAGCCTTTTAAACGTGTTGTTATGGTAGAAGGAAACTCTGGAAAGTGTAACTCGTATATCCAGTTTGTAGTTAACATTCCACCCCGGCATCCAGCAGGATCATTTTCCTGCCAAGCTGACAAAGGCAAAGATCAGAGAAGATGTGGGGCCCTGGTCCATCTCGGCTTTTGTTTCGAACTTAAGACAGAACCATCATGTCGAGCTGGCGAAGATGTCCATGTCACAGTGGAGAAGACCGTTTCCGCTGATGGGAATATTTTAAGCCACCGCGCAACAGGAGAAACAGAGGAGCTAGTGTTAGGAAAAGCAAGGTTTCAAGAGCTGCAGCTGAAACACAAGGAAAACGAAATGCCTGCCTGGCAGACTCCCCAGACAGTAATACAATGCGAGTTGTGCAGTGAGGGTGTGTGGCACCTCGGGGGTGTTTCTCCAGCGTGCAGGGCGAGGGGAGGCTGGGATGTGTGAGACCTGTGCTGGTACCTCAGTCGCCCCCTCCTCGCGCTGTCCGTGACTGGTGTCTGCACTTGCTGCTTTGTGCAGAGCGTCTGAATGAAGGGCGTTTGCCTGAGACACCCTCGGAACCCACAGGGATGACAGAGAGGGGGTTGCTGGAGCCGGAGGTGAAGAGCAGGGTGAGCCCGGCCACATGGGGGCGCCGGTGTGCCCCACTCTCTCGGCGGGAGTGGAGGCCTGCTGTCAGCTGTACTGACGAGCAGGCGGGCAGAGTCCCCCTGCTGAGCCACGCACGTGAGCCAGACAGGGGTTCTCGTGTTCAGGTAGGGGTGTGATGGTAAGGGAACGTGCTGGAGGTGGGTGTGTGTGTGTGTGTCGGGGGAGGGTGGGCAGGAGACACATGTATGTGTAAAATTTGCGGGAGGGGTTGCTGTGGTCAGTTTACAGTGCAGGAGGTAGACGAAGGGTCACCATGTAGGAAGTGTAGTGCCAGTGTGGGCCATCGTGTCTTGGCAGAGATGCATGAGATTCAGAGATTCGGTACCAGGATAAAATAGCCAGCTTATAAGCAACGCTTCTGTTCCTGTCTCTTGAGCACTGACTGCGAGTCAGAAATCCCAGCACGCAGGCGAACAATCGCCCTCTGCACTGAGAGCAGGCGGAAAGGGGGTAACAGTACCGAGTCATTGGTTTCTATGAACGGCGTGTAAGTGTAAGAAAACTGAAGAACCCACTCTTAGTCTTTCCATTTGTGTGTTGTGTTAGTTTTTGTCCTCCAGGGCAGGGGGCCCACGTGGAGTCTCGCAGAAACAGTTGCTGAATTACAGTTGTGTGCGTCTTTCTCAGTGCTCTGGGCTTCTACCTTGTGTGTAGGGGAGAGACTCAGGCTGCTTGCTGCCCGTGCGTGTTTGTAAGTGTATATGGCTTTATGCTATCATGATCAGTGGTGGGGGGGAGGGGGGTGATGGTGGTCACTGAGGGAATGGGAGGGTTTGTGATCTCTGAGCTTTGTCCTGTGATGTTCCACCACGAAATGCTGCAGTATTTTTACTTGAGAAACCTCGTCTGGTCCCTTCCCTGCTCCCGAGACTTTTGTGCAAACAACTATGAATGAAATTACAAATGCCTATGTTTGCATTCCACTAGCTGTAGAATGATGATTTAAAAAAAGAAAAAAGAATCTTATATGAGGCGCAGCTTCAACTTAATAGCACTGTGACTGCTGCTGTTCAGCACCACAAACTCTAAGCAGTTTTAATAACTGTAGCGCGCTGATTGCAGAATATGTGAAATTGTTTTCCTTTGTATCATTTGTGTGTGAGTGGTTGAGAGAGAGAGAGAGACCTGGGAGAAAATATTTTTTTTCTAATGTGCTATGTATTTTTTTTATGGCATAAATTCTGAAATTCAGTTGTCAGATGAAACTTTTTTATATATATTTTAAGATTTTACTGTTGCCTGTTTTTGCATGTAGATTGCTGATTCTCCTGTTTAAATGTTGATTTTTTTTTTCCATTTGTTTTCTGGGACCATGTACAGTACTGTAAGACCATGGGGGCAACTTTACAGACCTCTCTTTCCACATTGATATTATATATATAAAATTGTGTGTTTTCCCTATGGAGAAAGTTTAAGTTATATATCGCCTGTAAATTTTGGGCTGCATTTAGATTTAATTGTCCATTATGTTTAAAAGAAAAAAAAAGAATTAAAAAAAGATCAGAAGATTCTTAATAAATCTTATTACATTTACGATGGTGTTTCTTTGTTTCTTGTAAAGTCTGAAATGAGTGTTTGGATTTTAAAGTGCTGTTAACTACATACCATAACTAGGAACTCAATGTTCAGCAGAATAAGATTTTTTTTTTTTTTTTTTACTGAATTTTAAAATGATTGTTCCTTATACTTACATAGGGCCTTTCTGGACACTCCACTCAAAACACTTTACAGGTAATGGGGATCCCCTCCACCACCACCAGTGTGCAGCCCCAGCTGGATGATGCGACAGCAGCCATAGTGCACCAGAACGCTCACCCCACACCAGCTCGCATTGGGAAGTGATGAAGCCAGTTCAGGCGTGGGTATTATTAGGAGGTCATGGATGTTAAATGGGACATTTGGCCAGGAGGTCGGGGTATCACCCCTACCCTGGGATTTTTAATGACCATTCCCCCCTTGTTCCTCTAACACCCCTTAGTTTTTCCCAGGTGTCTCCCATCCTGGCACGGACCAGGCTCCCACCTGCTGAGCTTCCTTGGGCTGCCAGCTGCGAGTTGCAGGGTGATATGGCTTTTGGCAGGTTTATTTACTAAAGTGAATAACCAGTTTCTGAACAGGACGTGGTTTGCTTTTCACTGTTAAATCTCAAGAAAAAAAAAAGTCCAAACTACTGAAATGTAATATAAATATGCTTGTATTTTATAAAACTGTTCTTTGCTTAATTAAGGGAAAGGATGCTGCTTTTATCGGTGGGGAACTACAAATAATTTCCAGTTTACTTCTCCTGTTTACAACCATGGATGTTTTATTGCATTGATAAGCTATATTCTTACATATAAGGCACTTATATATAACACAATAGTACACTGCTTGGGTAATGGTCTCACCTGTAAAATTGTTTCTTCTGCAACCCTTGCTACAGGTCCTGAGTGTCCATGGGGCCTCAACCAGCTCAGTACAAATACCACTAGTGGCTTAATAGGAATGGGTTTTGTTTGATCTAAAAATTACAGGGTTTTCACTTACTCAAAGTCAATTTTATCTGCTACTCAACTTACAGAAGTCCAACATGTAAACCACTGTCATTGTCTCAGGGCAGGGAGCATTTTAACAAATCTCATTAAAGGTAAAATGAGTGGAACGACTTGGAAAAAAAAAACATGACACACTGAGATACTTTTCTTTTTCGTATCAAAACTCTTCTTGCGTCAAACACCACCAAAACAACCGTGACATTTAAATATCTCTTACAATTCCTGGCAAGACACCATTTTATACAGAAAGGCATGAGAAACAAATGGGTATTGGAATCAATAGCCTTTGTTGCAGTTTTAATGCCCTTCAGTATATTTGCCCATCTGTATTATAGCTTTAGAAATTGCAGGTTGACTAGTTGGTAAAATTGAAAAGCATACAATTGTGTCCGCCTTGTGGTCATTGTTGGGAATTACTAGACATTACAGCCCAACAATAAATCATATTGGCTCAGCTGTACCCCTTGAATACGGAACATATTATATCCATTATCCCAAGTGACAAGATTTCAAAGTAAATAGCTTTCACAAATTTCAAAATTAGACGTACTCTCCTTTTTTTATTATTGTATACAATATTCCGTCACGTAGAAACGTTTGCTCTCTAAATGTATGAATTAGTACATGAACATGTTTAATGCATTCATGAAGACATGGAAAAGGAATTACTTGTAAAAAAATGTAAATGTGAATGAGACGCGATACAATCCCCCCATCCCCACTCCTACAGCACTATAACGTTGGCACAAAAGATGCAGCGTTCCCTTTGGACAGACTAGTGTCGTAACACTAACAGTACAGTTTTAAACTACAGTATTTAAATAAAAGCCTTTAAGAAAATGTTACTAGGACCTCCCAAACTTAGGGACCTAAGTCCTTGAAAATAAATCCTCAAACAGCACTGCTGAGTCACTTTTGAAATTCCTTTGTGACAGCACAAGCACATCGAGCCAAGTCTACAATTTATTTCCCCACCCTCCCTTCTCTTTATCGTCACCCTTCCTGAAAATAAAATGTACATCTCACATACCCATTTAAAATCCAACCTTTCTTTCATGAATCCATCTTACTTTGTCTCGATATTTATCAAGCGACAGCCAAAAAGGATGCACAATCATTTTAAAGTCCTCCCTCTTAAATAAAACTATAAAACAACTGCGCTCAAAGATCTGCTTCTTTCCTTCTCCACTGGGACAGATCTCCTAGTAAGTCTGCAGGAAGCAGCAGTAAAGTTATTGTATACCTGCTTGCTCACAGTTGTGCATTCTCACTCAATGGCCTTTGCTTCTTTTTGAAGGAATCTTGCAGAATTGCAATGCATTTTTCTCAATTCTCCTTTTGCTACAGGGCTTTTCTTAAACCATGGCACTTTATGCAGCCTTTTAAGAAAATACCTGCTACTTTAAAAAAGATACATAAACAACAGCTCAGAATTGCTTGTATCGGCAGCACCACGTCATTTTTAATGATAATACAGTATGAGTTTCCCCTTAAGAAATTAGTGCTACTTTATCAACCTCATTTTTAGTTTTACAAATGTAGCAATGAAGCTTTGTGCTTTCATGTTGTACCTCAAGAATGGCAGTCCATTTTTTTAGGTGGTGTATTCCAATTCGATATTTACCAAAGCATATAAAGACCAGCAATACAGCACATCACCTAACCTCAATAGCCATGCACATTTTTCTTATACAGTTTTGATGTACAGGTGGAAGCCTTCCCTTCCAAAAAAGATGTCAGTCTCTCTCTGTATGGAATTTAAAAGGTAGGATTTTGTACAATCGGGGGGGTGTCTCAGAAACGGCTACCGTGGTGCCTTCTCATGACTGTAGAACTCAAAGAAAACTAGAAACAGACATTTTCTTGGTCCATTTCCCCTCTTAGTTCTTTGGTTGTGAAAGCACTAACTTTAGAATTTATGACAGTAAACCCTCAGTTTAATGGACTTATAGTATATGGGGAAAGAGGTGTCCATTACTGCCAATTGTCTGTTAAATCACAGATGAGGTTTTTTCAGCCCCAAAACACACCATCATAGGAGAGCTATATACTGTATATATGCTTTCTATCTTTTCATTTTTTTAACAATTACACCAAAAAAGTGATTCAATTGTTCATGTGCCCTTTTACCATAAATACACAAGCTCTGAATTTCATGTCATGAATATACTGTATAAAATTCATTAAAGCATACGAAACACCGATCGTAAGAAACCGACCTACCCCTAAAGGGCACCACTGATGTTCCTGAAATTGAAACCTATATAGTATTTATTTTTACTTTATTTTATTTTTGATGCAAAGATCAGGATTCAAACTACTCTTTGGCAGATTTTGTCTGTACGTTAAAGCCAAGCCCATTAAACCAAAGGTTTACTGTATTATATTAATCTACTGCTATTACCCAAAGCAACATACAGTACATTTGTACCCAGTGGTATAGCTTGGTGTTTACAGAGTTAATCTCAATATACTACCTTAGTCAAAAGCCCAATAGTCCAAACTTCCAGTTCTGAGTCCAGATTCCTAACCAGTACTTCACACTGCACCAAGGAACTTGACCATTAACATTTCAGATAGCAAATGGTAGCTTTTTTTGAGTGGTTTGGTTTTTAGATAAAAAAACAGACTTCCCCCCCACAAAAACTTTGACAATATTTCCAGATTCTGATTTCCCTCATCAGCTTCAGGGAAGCAGTGTCATCTTCAACAGTTTAGGAAACCCATTCCTGAGTTACTGAACTGAATGCACCATAACCCCACCTCTTCCAGCTACCCCTCTGAATCAGAGCACGTGGATGCTTCTTCATTGCTGATTTGAGCCACCCTGTACAGTTTATGGAAAACACAATCCTCAACCGTATTTGAAGGGGATTGACACAGGTCCTGAGACCGTTTAGATGCACCGTTCCCAAAATTAAAAGCTCCATTTGTGAAGGATCTGGGCATCTGAGAGAAGCCATATCCAGCAGTTTTAAAAATAAAATAATACAAAGCAAAAGAGTAAATAAAACAAGTTTTCACAAAAAAAGACAAGGTCTTCACAATTTAGTAACAAAAACAAATTATTCCTCTGTATATATATATAAAAATTGTAAATAAAGTTCTGTTCCCATGTATAAACTAAAGGATGGAAGAGCGCTGATATAACTGTGACCTGAGGGACTGAACCCTTTTTCTTTAAAGTAACAAGGCCTCTGGCTCCATAACCTGACGGAAAATTAATACAAACTTCCATGTACAGTAGAAGTATCCAGCATTGGTTGTGAAATGCAAATAACGGCAAATAAAAATCATACATTTCCTGGAAAGTCTACACCTTCCTTGCTCTCTGCTCTCATCCAGTTACAATTAACAAAATTCAAGGTCACTGGCCCAATCCCTTTCCAGTGAGGAAATGTTCTGAAACAGGATGAAAACCTCTGTAAAGAAAATCACAATTTTCCCACCTGAAGGAAAAGCCGATGGGAGGGACAATGCCACAATACCAGGAAAAAAGGAACACTGCATCTTTACAAGAGCCGGGACAACGCTAGCACGCTCTTCTGTCTTTTGAACTAGGTGAAACAGATATGCCAGTTCTCAGCCACCTCCGACGCCATCGTCATCGACTCTCTGCAGTCCAGTGGACTTTACTGTGTAGCACAGGTCGGGCAACGCAGACAAGTACAGCAGTGAAACGGTTATTATTTGGCTCTTTTGTTTTGGGAAAAGATGGGCAAGGTGGGTGAGTTTTAGGACAGGACACAGGGATAATCTTGGGAGTCTTCTGATCACAGGAGGCACTGGGGGGTTAAGATCCCTCCTTCTGTCCGTGCATCTGTTCCTGGATCTTCTGCAGCATCTCCTGCATCCGTCGCAGCTAAAAAGACAGAAGGGGCCAGTCAGCACAAAGCATAACAAGAACAAGCTTAATGAAGCAAATCGAGCCCAGAGCTGTAATAAACTCATAGGACACTGCTAGCTTCAAGGACCGCAGGTTCACACACCTGCTGTGAACGACAAGGGTAGGAGATTCTTCCTGTTGTTTTAATGGAACAATCAACTCCAAACCCTTTCACTGCTACAACGTCTCATGCCTGCACGTAAACCACACCTTCAAATTCTTAAACTTTTCACTGGGTTTTAAAAGTTATAAAAAGCAGTCGGCTAAAGCCCGACCAAGTGGCACTGTGTTATCTGGAGACGTATGTTTTGGAAATGTTGGGAGGGACAGGACACTCCACTCAAAGAGCTTTGCAGGTAATGGGGACTCCCCTCCACCACATGTGTGAGACGGCCGTCAAAGTGCACCAGTCTGCTCCCCACACACAGCCATCAGTGGGGAGGAGAGCAGAGTGCTGAAGCCAGGGGGAAATTTCACCAGGACACTGGGGTAACACCACTTCTCTTTCCAAGACACACCCTGGGATTTGTAATGTTCAGAGAGTCAGGACCTCAGTTTCATGTCTCATCCAAAGGACGGCACCTTTTTTTTCCCAGTATAGTGTCCCCGTCACTATACTGGGGCATTAGAACCCACACAGACCACAGGGCGAGCACCCCCTACATGCCCCACTTACACCTCTTCCAGCAGCCCTTAGTTTTCTAAGAGTCTCTCCTTCAAGTACTGACCAGGCTCACACCTGTTGAGTTTCAGTGGGCTGCCAGCTGTGAGTTGCAGGGTGATATGGTTTTTGGCAGGTTAAACTTGAGTCTGCTCTCAAGTCACACCTCTCCCCTTTTTCCAGAATGTGTTTTAAAACAAGATCAGGAATGTATTATAAGGTTCTCCACAACGAATAAAACACAATGTGGAAGGAAATCAACAAAAAAAAACCCAGAGATGCTTTGAGCAAAACCCAATGAGAGAACTCACTTTTACAGCTTCCTTTCAGAGTGCTCCCTTAGGAAAGCCCCTTACAGTGCCCCGCTAAGCCTGTCATTTTAGTCCATTCATTGTCATGCAGTGGCATCACTGCATAACCGCAAGGAGGAACTCAATTCAAACATTTCATTACATTTGAAAGATGAAGACTGTGGATAACCCTAAAGGCTGGGATGACGTTTTAGAACTTCAAATAAAGTAAATACCTGCTTTAGGGCAGCTAATACTGCCTCTAAATCCTAGTGTAGATAAAAACGGTATCCCTGCATTGTGGCACAGTCTTTTATGACCGAAAACTATCATTATACTTAGCCTGCTGCACCGAATTTACCATTAATAATTCTAATAATGTTACACTCATGTAACTTACAATTATTCTTGCAACAAGCAACAGGGACAGCTGATAATATTGAAGTGTAGGACACGATACACTGTACACTGGTTTAAGAGAGTGCAGGGTGCAGTTAAGACAGCCCTCTAGGGAGGCTATGTGCAAGTCATGCCCAGGAGGGCTGGAGGCTTCAGGTCAGAGGGAGCTCGATTTGGGCAACAACAGGCCACAGCCACAGGGAAGGGCCAGCAGTTAGAGATGGTCTGGAAACAGCTGGTTATGATCATCTGGACAAACAGAGGAGGACTGGGGAGCCCTCCAAATCACCCAAGGAGCACACTGCTCCCCGAAACAAGAAGGGAGTGAGAGTAGGGGATTCGGAAAACTGCAGCTAGTTAAACTAAATTCGTTGATTTTTTTTTTTTAATTTGGGGAAGTGGCAAAAAAAAATCATGGTTTGGGCAGACTCTTGGCAACAGAAATGTAATGCTGATAAGTGCAAAGTGATCTACGCAGGAAGCTGGCTCCTAAGACTCTGGGTCTTCACATGTGTGATAGAACATATGTGGGATTCTGAGCTGCAGTTAGCTGCATGAAAGGGGTCTGGGTGTTTGTATAAAGAATGATGAATACATAAAGCTGTGGTCATTAAAAATCCCAGGGCGTGTCTCGAAAAGAGTAGGGGTGTAACCCCAGCGTCCTGGGCAAATTTCCCATTGGCCCTTACCAGTCATGGCCTCCTAATAATCCCCATCTATGAATTGGCTTCATTACTCTGCTCTCCTCCCCACTGAGATCGGGTGTGTGCTGTGCGTTCTGGGGCACTATGGCTGCCGTCGCATCACCCAGTTGGGGGCTGCACACTGGTGGTGGTGGAGGGGATCCCCATTACCTGTAAAGCGCTTTGAGTGGAGTGTCTAGAAAAGCACTATATAAGTGTAAGCAATTATTATTATAATTATAATACAGAAGAATCAACACACAAGCTGTTTTTGTTTAGGACTCTTTGAGGCCAGAACTTTTGCTCCATCAAGAAACAGTTTAGTAGGTAAATGAATCAAAAATGTTGTCCAATTACAAAAAAAAATGGACCAAATGTCCTCCATCTATGTTCTGATATTCTTAAAACCTGCTTGGAATGCTTAGAATGTAACTTGTTTACTAGTCTGACGATACACTGATTTGATTTCCACCATGTGAATATAATGCGCATGTAGATATTCATGTGTCTAACTGCTAATATCAAAATACAGTGGAATGGTCGAGAGTGCTTTTATTCAATACAGAGTGTCGTAATACTGTATCTGATCAGCAGAGTATTGACATCCGAGTGGTACCCCAATGCAGAAAGTTGACTCTGTAGAATTAATTTAGGTTACAAAGGAACAAGTAAACACCTGAAGAAGGCTCCACAGCTGAAACGTTGTGTTTCCTTACTTGAACTACTTAATTTAGGTTATACCTATTTATAGCACAGTGGCGACTATTTCAACTATAACATGGCAGGTTCTTCACAAGAACAGATGTGTATACTTCTCTTACCTGTGTCACAGTGTTTTCTATAGAAACAGACCTCAGTCACAGTGTATAATCTTCTACGAGTCGTACTGAAATCCTTTAGGAGCATTTTCTCAAGAAACATAAGGCTGGCCACCCATCCCACATTTTAAGAAGGCTCTCAGAACAGTGCTTTATTCATCATACGTGTGCATAAAAATGACTTTCAGGCAAAATCTGAATTTCAGCCATTCATGGTTGGAAATCTTAAATTGAATGAATAGGGTTACTTCTGGGTGTTACTTCTGGGTGAAAAACAGCTATTCAAAACCTACTTGGCGATCCAGGAGGGATTATTATTATTTTGGAGACGTGGATGGTATGTTTTGAAAAGAGTGCTTATGTAAACCCTGGTAAGTGAGATTCCAGTGCTGGTGTAGTAACATGTCCACCCCAACAAAGGTAATGATGACTGTGTTGCAGACATCAGATGACAATTTGCAGTTCAAATAATTTTAATGAAAAGCGCTGAATCCACAGTAACAATAATAAAAAAAAAGATAGATTTGATTTGTTCTTTGCTAGCGCTTTAAAAATAAAGAAAGCGCACAGTTCCACGGTTTTGCCCAGCTCACTTTGCACTGCACACGATAAACGTATTACCACCACCTGCATTTCAGAAACCGAGCATCCGTTTTCAGCCCCTGTCTCGGCTGCGCTGCCTCGACACCTGTGACAATGCATTTAAAGTGCAAAACTGCAGGCGTGCAGGTTTCTCGCAAACTCGAACAGAACCATTTCCTTGGAAAACAAAGTGGTCAGGCTCAACGAGTCCTTTGCAGGAAAGTGTTGCAAGGAAAAACAAAAGACATCAGGTATGCAAATCTCTGCAGATTTTTTGCTAGATCTAGGATAGATTTTTTAGCTGAAACGACAAAACTGGAAAATGAAAAATGAAATTATATATACAGCTAAGCAGCGCGGATCCCAGTACATAAAGACCCTTTCTTAAATCACTCCCATGTGCTTGGTGATTGATGTTGCTATTCGCCCTCCCTCCAGGTGGGGTCGCTCTTGCGCTACTCTGATGGGCAGCCCTCAGGGAACTGAGGCTGTGTGCCTGTCACGATCGCCAGCTGCTGGGTTAGAGAGTGACTCAGGAATCCTCTGTGACCCGTACCTCCTCATCTTTTTCCCGGATAAGCTTCTCCGTCTCACTGTCTGTCACCCCAGGCACCACAGGGATTGGGAAGTCGGTGCCACTCTCTCTTGTCAGCTTGCTAAATAGGAGAAAATTACAGAACAGGGTTACATTTGTAGGGGAAAAAAATGTCTTGCTACTCGAAGACCCATTACAGAGCACCAGGCAGCAAGGCCCTTCAACATCTAGTTGATCACAGGAACCTGGCTACCGAAAAGGATGGAGAGGAATGCATATTAGTTTATTCACCACGTACCAGAGAGATAGGAAAAAAAGAAGAAGGGGAGGTGTCCTGCTATATACAAAAAAAAGAGCATTCAGGTTTACTTAACTTGAGCTAGAGGAAGCTAGGTATAGTGTTAGAAATGTGCTATAGGCCACCAAACACAGACAGTGATTATAGTTCAACACTGTATAATAAAATTAAGAATTTCCATGCAAAAGAAGTGGTTTTTATGGCAGACTTTAACATTCACAATGGACTGGTAAAGACCTAATAAAATATCGGCAGAAGAAAACGGCATGGTGTACGAGGTCAACGATCGATTTCTTACCAGTTTATCAAAGCATCTACAAGGGGAAATGCTTTTATAGATCTGGTCTTTTCAATCAATAAAGACACACTGATGAAAAGAGAGGCAACAGAAGGGAACTCTGCTCATAATACAGTGTGGTTTGAAGTACATATCTGAAACTCTCCAGAGTCAAGGGTTTAAAACTCCCAGAAAGCAGATTTTGAAGCAACGAGACAGTTTAAGAGAGGGACATCAGACAGCAAATGTATAGCTAGAATTTAAATAGGATATTCTCTAAGCACAGAACAGATGGAGGCCGGGGAACTAAGATCAAAGAAAATTCTTTAGGGGGTCCTAGTGGTCGTCTTTACATTAACATATCCGGCAAAAATGAGCCTCTTACTTGCGGTTCCTCTCCTTCACCACCATGCGCGTCATGCTCTGGATACACTGCGCGCGGTAGTTCTCGTAGTGGGTCTCCCGCGTCACGTCCTTCAGGTCCTGCATGTGGGTGCGCACCAGCATGTTCCTCAGCTTCACGAAATCGCAGTGCGCCGTGTTCTCCACTGCAACAAGAGCGCTGCACCTGTCAGCCCTGGCTACACCCCCACCCCCCCCA
The DNA here is from genome assembly GCF_040954835.1 of Lepisosteus oculatus. NCBI lineage: Eukaryota > Metazoa > Chordata > Actinopteri > Semionotiformes > Lepisosteidae > Lepisosteus > Lepisosteus oculatus. The sequence goes on along the minus strand of NC_090721.1, from coordinate 6,149,485 downwards.
GCTCCCTCGAAGCCCGGAAAGGGCCAGGCGAGGCTCCGAGATGCAGTCACCCAATTTTGAGAGTCCGCCCGCAGCTCCGGCTCCTGAGGTGTGCGGGGAGAAGGAGGATGCCCGGGCATGCTTTGCCCAATTGCCCACCCTGTCAGAAAGACGTTTCACCTACTGCTCAGGCTCCACAGTGCCTCCTACCAGTACAGGTACCAGCGGAGGGAACAGAGTGTGGCTCACAGACATCTGCCAACACAGGCAAAGCGTTGTGACACATGGGCTTCACTGGAGTGGCCCGAGAATATTTCTCTGGACTGTCCTTAGAAATCTGGAAGGATGGACCTCAGAGGGCAATGGGACGGATGCTGTGTTTTGAAGACCTAAAAATACTGTGAAGGCTAATGTGTTTCTGCACTGAGAGACAACTGCATATTTATTTGAGTGGAGGTGAAAGGGGAAAATTGCCACAGAATCTCAGCTCTATGGCTCTAAGAATCCATCCATTTTCTAACTGCTTTATCCAGTACAGGGTCGCAGAGAAGCTGAAGCCTATCTCGGGGCACAAGGTAGGGTACACCCTGGATGGGATGCCAGTCCATCGCAGGGCAGAGACACAGACATGCACACACTCACGCCAGGGCCAATGTTCCCAGAAGCCAACTAACGCCTCAGCATGTCTCTGGTCCGTGGGAGGAAACCAGAGCACCTGGAGGACACCCACATGAACAGAGGGAGAACATACTAACTCTGCACAGATGGCACCCATGGCCGGGAATTGAACCCAAGGCCCTAGCACTGCCAACTACCGCGCCACCCTGTCCCCGCTCGGCACGTCCTGCGTTATACTACTACAGAGGACTGCAAAGTACCTTCCACGATGCCCCAGGGGTACAGACGTCCTCGAACCCGCTTCCCCTTGGCCTCCACCACGGTGTTGCTGCCAATCACAGCGAACGGAATACTGTCCTGAGAGACGAAGAGCAGCAGTGTGATAACCGTGTCCTGAAATGCAGCAATGCAGTCTGAGGTGCTGCACTGCAGCTCTCTCATCGGCTGTTCAGAAGGCAGCCCCTCGCTTCAGACTGTCTCTCGCCACACTCCCCCTTCCCAGAATACAGCGCAGGGTGAACCGAGGACACTCCTGTCTGCAGAGCAATGCAGTATTAAAGAGAGAGGCCAGATTTTTGGTGTAGGAGACATTTCTCCGCATTTTTTAAATGCGGGGAAAATCAAGATTTGCACTGCGAAGCCGCCACTTCCGAGCTACAGGGTTCTTAAACAAAAACACCTGAGAAATGTCCAAAATAGAGGAAAACGGGAAAGCACTGGCCCGGCAAGTACCTTGAGCTCTTGGTCCTGCTGTTTGAATTCTTCATCTTCATCGGAGTCGCAGTCGGGGAACTGGTAGATTTTGATGCCATACTGCTCGATCTCCTCTCGAATCTGCAGGGCAGTGTGAAGCAACTTTACTTAAATATCCTCACTGGTACCAGACCTGGCACACCACTGCCTATGAATTCTAATGCAAATACGGGCTGTGTATATTAAGAAAACTCCTGTGTAAACCAGAAAAAAAAAACTTTTCTTTGAAAGAATAGAACGTTACATTTTGTGAAAACAGAAAACAGTTTCATTAAAAAAAAAGTTACAAAAAAGATGCATGCATCACCGTGGTGAATTATTATTATTAGTGATCTTATTTAACGAGAGTGCTCTGTTTGAGTTCTCTAAAGTGATGATTTCAGTACACACCACTGGGTCTGGTTTATTAATAACAATGTGTTTTTAAATGCCCTACTGGAGATCAATTATTTCACTGACTGAAAACGTCGGTGCCTGTTTTTTGTGGGTGTTTGTGTATGGTCAGTCAAGGAATGCGAGATCTCTACAGGAAAACCATCTAGAGGTGGTGTTGGTGTAAAGCACTATATAAATGCAAGGAATTAAATAGGTCTTGATTAATTACAGAATGAATTTCCCAAGCTTGTGATAATAAAGGTCTTCTAATCTAATCACATTTGTTGTTTCAGCGGTTTGCACTGCAGGATATCTGGCCTGGCCTCACCTTCATCTTCTTCTTCCTCACTTCAGCAGGGGTGAGAGTGTCGGCCTTAGCCAGTACTGGCACGATGTTCACCTTCTCGTGAAGAGCCCTCATGAACTCCACGTCCAGGGGCCGGAGGCTGAGAGAGACAGCAGCACACGGTCACCCTGGTCACCGTGGTGACGGCGAACTCAGCCTCGCAGCTCTCCCTCACAAGAGGGGGCAGAGACGCTACAGAGTCCAGACCTTGACCTTTGAACAGAAGGATTCCTGAAGTTTCCATTCACAATAATGCCCCTGCAAGGGGTCTTAACCGTCTGGCTTCTTAATCAAGTTAAAATCTTTTTGACGTGCAACCTGATGCCCCCCTTGAAAAAGGAGGATAACAAAGACGTTACTCAATCGAGTATCATAGAGAGCTGTGTATACTCAAGCACACTAATCCTGTTGGTTTGTCCAATAGATGGCACTATTGTACATCATAAGTATTTTCGCATGGAATTCTGCACTGCTGAATCTGCAATGCCCAAAGTTATGCTTTATTCACCCTTGTAACACAGTACATACACTTTCATTGAAAATGCATGAGTCAGCTGTCTTCCTCCTAGGTGCAAGGGAATGTTTGGTAGTGTAACAGTTACACTGTGTCAAGACTATCTAGTTGCCCAGCCTCATCACATTAGACACTGGTGTGTACATTCACACAGCTGCTTTGATACTGTATATTGCGGTTTTATGTATTTTAACAGAATAATTATGGGACCCTATGGCTGACCATTCTAAGAAGCTGCTGCAGTTACAGTTGATGTGCCCTAGAGGCCACCCAAGGGCCTCTAATTGTTGTAAAGAGACACATTCTTTAATTGTTAATTGATTAGATTATTGCAAATGGTGTTGGTGCATTCTCACATGGGTTTAATTAGGGTTACGAAGGGCATGCATGGTGTCAGTGGAGTGGAGAGCTATCCATTAAATGCCAAAGCAGGAATGTAGAAGTGCAAATGGTTATCAGGTCTAAGGAGGCACGTATGGCACAATGATTAGGATGTGGACAAGCCGAGCTCTTGAGATATAACGGAGTGATACAGATACCCTGCGTCTGCTATGAATTCAGATCAGGTGACAAGTGAAAGCGCAGCCTGGCCCGACTCCAGGCCCTGCTGCTCACCCGTGGCCGAAGGGGGAGATGAAGTAGAGGCAGCAGTGGACACGGTTGTCCTGAATGTTCTTGCGGTTCAGCCCGCTTTCGTCCCTGAAGTACTGTTCGAACTGCTGGTCGATATAGTCCGCTACCGACTTCCAGCTGGGGGGGAAACGAAAAGAAACGTCCTGATCGGAAGACGGTCAATAACCTATTGGGACAGACACAACATTGTTGACACTGCCAGTTTAAAAGGCAGCAGTTTAATACCGAGGGCTGCTGCTGTATTAACTGGTAACATTTTGGGAAAAACTAAGGTTGCTGCTGGAAGAGGTGTTAGTGGGGCCAATAGGGGGCGCTCACCCTGTAGTCTGTGTGGGTCCTAATGCCCCAGTATAGTGCTGGGGACAAAATACTGTAAAACGGTACTGTCCTTCGGATGAGATATAAAACCGAGGTCCCGATTCTCTGCAGTCATTAAAATTCAAAGAGTGTCTCTCGAAAAGAGTAGGGGTGTTACCCTGACATCCTAGCCACATTTCCCATTGGCCTTTACAAATCATGGCCTCCTAATAATCCCCATCTCTAAACTGGCTTCATCTCTCTATTCTCCTCCCCACTGAGAGCTGGTGTGTGGGGAGCAGACTGGTGCACTTTGGCTGCTGTCATATCGTCCAGGTGAGGCTGCACACTGGTGGTGGTGGAGGGGATCCCTATTACCTGTAAAGAGCTTTGAGAGGAGTGTCCAACAAATTGCTATATAAGTGTAAGAAATTATTATGATCGTTCCACCCTGGAAGAATCCAAAGGGCACGTTTCTGTGCCCCTGCATCTGCTACACCTGATCCCACAGCCAAACTCAAATGACCCCTCTCCTTACCACTCGGTGTTGTTGACGGCATCCCCAAAGCCCGGAGTGTCCACAATCGTGAGTTTCAGTTTGACCCCTTTCTCCTCGATGTCCACTGTGTGTTTGGTAATCTCCACAGTCTGGGTGATTCGCTCTGGACAGAAAGACACGAGCAAGGACAAATAGGACAATGGGATTTAATGGGGTGCACAACAGAGCAGGGAGCATAACATGGTAGTCAAAAGAACAAACCAGCTCGCTTGTTATGTAGCTGGTCAAACTTCACAATACCAGTCCAATAAAAGGTAATATTGCCACTTAGTTCATGCACTTGCATAGGTCAGGTACATTTTAATGCAATAGCGTCTGGTCCAGTTTTCAAATTGGGCTTCTGGATTTTGATTGCAGACTCCCGGATTAAGGTGCACCAGCCTCAGCAAAGCCTGCAGGATAACGGAGAGACTACTTTCTCAAAAGAGGCAACATCTCCTGACCCGACACCACTTCCCCCCTTCACAAGACAAGGAGCAATAAGGACAGAAAACCCTCTCACCTTCTGCATTGAGCAATTTCCTTTCCTTATATAGGTCTGTCAGGAAGAGGCTGTTCACTAATGTGGATTTCCCCAGGCCGGATTCCCCTGAAACCAGATAGTAGAAAAACAAGCTTTAAAATATTTTACAGCATAAATCTGCAGCAGTGCTGGTCAGTAACTGGTCCGGGGTATGAAAACTGGAAGAGGACGAGCCTTGTTGGAAAGGTTGTGGGTTGTTTTGGATTCCAATAAGCTGGTTAGGAGAAAGGATGTAAATGGCTCACACTCTGGGGTGCACAATGGCTTGTACATACCTGCCACCATGAGTGTGAAGTCAAATCCTTTCTTCACCGATTTTCGGTGCACCTGGTTTGGCAATGTCGCAAATCCCACATATTCCTTATCCTGGTCCTAAAAGCGGAGAAAAAGAAAAAAAACAACAACACGTGACACAGAGCCTTTTACAGACATCATTTTCCTTTTTTTTTTTTTGTTCGGCTGTGAAGTTCAACAGGAGTAAAACCCTTCTAAAGACTAAAACTCCTACCCTCAGAAAAAAATTATAAAACACACTGTACAGAAAAGAAAGTCTCACTTACAAGAGATGGGAAACAATTAAAAATCTTAACGGGAAGGTGATCTTCACAATTATACACATCACAAATCTGAAAACAATGAAATATAGTTGACAAGTACTTTTCTCCATTCAAAGTTATTTTGCATTCACTTGAATATTCGTCAGTACTTCAACAATTTACGAAGATCAATATGGCTACGGAGAATAATTTCAGCACTGAACACCGCATTTTAAAGTTGTTAATTGTAACATACAAACACACAAAGTTCGAGACATTGCTTTAATGAAAGATGGATATTTTGCAGAGCCAAGAAGTTGGCTTCTCTTCTTTAATCTTCCTGGATTAAAAAGCAGGGCGAATACCTTGGAGGGAATTGGTCCTTCCCTCAAACACACACATCTTGAAACTTAAAGAGCACAAGCTTCCTGCCCTGGAATGCAATGTGTTGAACATTACAGTCTAAAGTAAATTAAATTCTGGTCAGGAGACCTTCCTAAAGATCTTAACATATGGATTCCCTTTAAGACCCTTTGAAAAAGACAGGGGGCCTTAACCACAAAGCAGTGCTATAAATACATCCCATCATGAAAGTTAAACATTAGGACTCCTCCTTTTTTTTTTTTACAAATTTGAAACCAGAATAAATGTATAAATGTACTACATTATCTCTGGATCTTAGCTTGATGCTGTGCCATGGATTTCACTGGAGGGCTGAAAAACTGGAGTGAGGGTCCATTTCCTTTGGGGAATGGTGCGTAACTGTGGGTTGAGTGGGTACAGTTAAGTGCATTTAAATCCTCCCGCCATCAGATGGCGCTGTAACTAGCTCGTCACAAAAATCCTGGAACCCGCTACTCGTTTTCACGCAAATTTATCTCCGTTAGACTGCACCAGTTCCTGTGCAAACAAAGATACGTTAAATAGAAAAAGATCTTGACTTCCAGCCTCTGGGAAAAGAGGGGTTTTCACAGCTTTACAATGATTTGCCTATCCTAGCCTTTGCACACTAGCTACTACCCTACATTACCTCGTCTGAGTCATAGGGGTCAAATCTACCCCAGGGGCTCTTTGGCCGCGAGGGGCTGAGTGGTGTGGGCAGGATACAGTCCTGTGCCGCCAGCTGAAACCTGTGCCTCTGCTCTGTGTCTATAGCTGCCTCTGAAAACGCCCTGCCTGCCACTGGGGGGCGCAAGAAGAGGGGAGTCCCCGGGCTGGGAGGGCTGGCGGTGCCCTCTGCCTCCCTGTCCCCCGGCTGCCCGACGTCGCTGGGGAGCTCTTTCAGGATGTGCTCAATCTCCGAGTCCTCCGAGTCGTCCTTCATGAAGCAGGAGAGCTAGCGGGGGGGCGGGGCAGAGTGGGCGGAGCATCGGAGGGGGGAGGAGCCGGGGAGAGGACAGGCAGATTGCAGGTTAAGAAGGAAAAGGAACAAAAAAAAATGAAGGGAGAAAAAGAAATACACAGAGGTTTTTTTTTAGTAAGAAAAGGCACCTAAGACAGCCATCAGTGGTGCATGTTTGTTTCAGAGACAAGGAAAAAAACAAGCAAACAAGGTGCACCTAGAGTAAAGCAAAGCTGTTCTTATCCCCCGATAAACACTAATCCCTTCACTTCAATATTGAGTTCTGTTTAATTCTCCTGAATAGTCAAGCCTGTAATGTCAAAGAGCAAAAGTGCCATCTTTCAGTGCATTATAACCAGAAAGGAACATGGATCCACTTTTAATGGTACAGAAGATCAGCACTGCTGAGAGGCAACTGAGAAAGCAAAATCTGGTCTTTCAGTTCCAACGTCCAAGCTAAATCTAGTTCCTGAAGTTCTAGTTCCTGGCTCCCAGTATGTACAAAAACTTTTTAACTGCATGCTTGCGAAAGCCTCTCACAAGGAACAAAACAAAGGTACTATATTTATCCATTATGTAAGGATCACAACAACCAGGGCATTATTCAGGAAGCCCAAGTCTCAAGGCTCAGAACGCACACACACCCTGAGATGCTTAGACGCACTAAAGCTGCCTGAACTGAGATCTTCTGGATTTAGGAGGAAGTCGGGGCTCTCCATGAAAATGCTCAAGTATGGGGAACAAGCCAACACCCCACAGCAGGCTTATAACATCCTAATCAAAATTAAAAAGGTACCACAGTAGGCTACCGGCGTGAAACAAAACGTCCGCACGATTTAAAATACACATTTTATTGATCACAAGTCTGTGGGCAACAACCAGAGATGATTCCTGAAACAGAAGAGCCTACTGAACTCCTGGGAAAAGGATATTATAATGGGTCTCACTAAAAAGATGCCATCTAAGTGAAGGAATTAGTAATAATTTCTTTCTGTGCAGCACATTTTGTAAGGCTGCCCAGTGCATTAAATAAGAGATGACAATTCAATTTGGTTCAGCCAGATATGCACACCACAGGAAAACCCTGAATGGTTCAAACTACAACCCACCAGAGTTACTACATGTATTGAAAGTGTGATTGCAAATATACATCACTTAAGTAGGTACTATTACAGTATCTATTACCATTGCATTACTAGTAACAGTAATATTACAGTGTATTGCTGTTACAGTAGCTGTAAGGAAAACAGTCACTGCTGCCATGGCTATTATCACAAAGGTTTTAGTTACTATCGCATGGAAGGCAAAGCAAGTCAAACACTGAGACATGACGTTATTGTCAGGAAACAAGTCTTCAATAAACAATGTACATTGTAATGTAACATTATCAATTATCAATTAAAAACTTGATGCAAAGGTCTATGAAAGTTTTGGGAAAAGATTTACCAAGTAAGGTTACTGTGTCACCAGACAGACACACCATGCTCTTCAAACTGGCTTTAGCAGTGTCATATCTATCTAGCCAAAAGAAAATGGGCTGCTGGTCACCCTCTAATACAGCGTATAAGAAAATAAAAGGTAAAAGGTCCTTCTTGACAAATGCATTTTTTTTCCTCAAGAAATCCAAAGCAACCAAATATTGAAAAGCACAGACGATGCAATGAATCTGGATAATTTCCATTGAGTAACTCTCTTCGTCCAGAGAACACCCCCAAAGTGCAGTAATCAGAATTATCAAGTTAAGACACTATGAGCAGTGAGTATATGAAGATGAGCTGAATAGCAATAATGTGGTCTATTATTTTTGATAACAAGCTCCTTTGGCACAATTGAACAGCCTGGGGATTCAGTCCTGGAGAACAGTGCAAAGCAGGGGCTGATGACAGAAACAGCTCCCACACAGCATTAGTCCCCCAAGAGAGGCAGGGATAGACTGCTGAGCAATGCAAGGGGAAGAGGGCAGGTGTCACAGGCAGTCGTATCACACTGCTTGCAGGCAGTGTGCTCCTGCAGCCTACCTCATTTTCAAGCTACAGGGCACAACTCCAGCCCACTGCCCTCCGCCCACAGCATTCCCGATCCTACTGGGTGGCTCACAGGACTCACTCATGAGGAAAGTGTATAGTGTATAGGTGTGCACTGTAAAGGTACAATAATGATGTGCTCAAACTGAGCTTCATACAATCCCAGCAACATAAACATTGTAGTCACCGTCTTGGATTAATGTAATAATAATTCCTTACATTTATATAGCACTTTTATGGACAGCCATAGTGCACCAGTCTGCTCACCACACACCAGCTCTCAGTGAGGAGGCGCACAGAGTAGTGAACCCAGTTCAGAGATGGGGATTATTAGGAGGCCATGATTGGTAAAGGCCAGGGGGGAATTTGGCCAGGACACCGGGGTTACACCCGTAGTCTTTTTGACAATCCCTGGGATTTCTAATGACCACAGAGAGTCAGTCCCATGTCTTATCCGATTGTGCCTTTTTTACAGTATAGTGTCCCCTTCACTATACTGGGGCATTAGGACCCACAGAGACTTTAGGTTGAGCGCCCCCTACTGGTCCCATTAACACCTCTTCCAGCAGCAACCTTAGTTTTCCCAGGAGGTCTCCCATCCAGGTACTGGTCAGGGTCACTCCTGCTGAGCTGCAGTGGGCTGCCAGCTGTGAGTTGCAGGGTGATTTAGCTGCTGGTAATTACAGTAGATCACTCATCCTGGACTGTGGCATGTTTAATGATTGAGGTATGGTAGTGAAGGGGTCTGGCAGATCAAGATGTGTAGGAACCCCTACAATCTCATCTCGCCACACTGGGTAGTGATCTCACAGGCCCTGCTGTGGCAGAGGGGCAGAGGTGTGCCCGGGGGCATCCCGATACCTGCTTCTTCCTGCCGCTCCTCCTCCTCCTCTCCCGCCGACCCACGCCATCGCTGCCGAGATCGGCGCACCCAGGGAGGTACTCCTGGTCATCGGATGGCGGGTCGGCCTTGTGGTCACTGTCCTCCGAAGCCAGTGGGGCAACAGTGTGTTCTGCCATCTCGTGCCAGGACAGGGAACGAGTGTTGAGGAGGGCAGGGGAGGGCAGGAAGTGAGCCGTGCCAGTCAGGCAGGATGGGGAAGTGGGTGGGATGAGGTGGCACAGAGGAAAAGTTCAATTTCAATTATTTTTTTAATTGTGGTGCAACATCAAGGGTCAAAAGGTAGGAAAAGACATGAGAAAATGATTAAAAACCTACAATGAGAAGTGAAATGTAAACCCCTTGGTACAGTTATGGATATTCATTATGCAGAAAGTAACTCTGACAAGGTGTTTTCAATAAAAACTACATTAACAATTGGATAGAAAGAGGCTTGAGTTGAATAAAAATGGACAAAAGAGAGCTGAATGCTTTAGCATGGTAATGGGCATTTCTGAGATATTGAAGGTATTCTTCTGCTGCATACAGAAAAATGTATAGTAAAAATGTAGTAATAATTCACAGTTATTGCTCACACAAGTCCATTAGTCACCTAAAGCAGGTTAGGTTTTTTCTTGGACCAGGTTTAATGGATATCAGCCTGTGTCGATCCGAGCTCAATCGGGGCGTTATGGGTCCAAGGCTACAATGTCTAGTATGTTCCAAAAACAAAATTGCTAACAGCAGAAATGGAACAATTTCTAGCCAAGCTAACACTGCATAAATTGTGTTAACGCTTTGCTAGTGCTGCTCTTGTTATCGACAGATACTGTGCAAATTCTAATACCCTGCTATTAAACTTCCTAAAAATGTCCGGCTCCGGCCAGCTGTGACATTATCAGATGAAAGGCTTTACTAGCTCATGAGGAATGAATCAAACCTGAAGAGAAGGCTGTTGCCAAAGGCACACATGGATTCATCTGGGGTTACAAAACTCCAGCCCACTTGGCCATTGGAAAAATAGAAACCAACACCTTCAGCTAACCCAACAGAAACGCAGGCTGTGAAAATCAGCCACTTGGAAAAAAATGGCCGCCGTTTCAGCACTTGAAAGAAAGTGCTGGCTTCACAAATTATTTTTTTCCCCTACCCGAGCTTTTTTCAGGATTTCTGCCACACTCTCCTCCAATCTCCCGCTGTACGTCACAAGCCCTGTCTTGGAAGGAGGCAAGACGGCAGGCGAGCAGTGAAACGCCACCTTTTCAAATTCATCTAACTGTGACTGCAGCCTCAGCACCATTGTCTGCTTGTGCTGACGTGCTCAGATTACTTTTGCTGTGGTGCCTACACCTAAAAAAAAATCCTAGTGACATTGAGAGGGTAATTTCTCATTAAAAAAACAAAAGAATGCTAAAGCCCACACTAATCAAATTGGACTTCACTAAGCTCTTACCTGTACATTGCCTTTGGTTTAGCTCATAGCTTAATGAATAGGCATCACCTGCACTGTATACTCTCTCAAGTTGCAAATGGACCAAGCCTGTCCCTAAAGAAAACCCTCTCGTGATGCGTATACTGAAAAAGAGGGGCTTACTCATTCCCATTTTGCCAGATTACAGGGTTCTAAAACCTCTCTCCTGGGGGAAAAGCACGTTCCAACAGACAGCTAAAAGGATCAATTCCCTGCGCACAGTCAACCACAGCCTCAGGGGATTCCGACTTCAATAACATGAGCTGTCAATATCCTCTCTCATTCCCCTTGCGTTCTGAACACGGTGCAACAAGAGCTGAGCCACAGCACCAACAGTTAATGCCAAGGGTTTCTCACTTGTGCAGGACTAAGCTCCATATTAATTAATAAACATTTTATTATTTTACCTATTTTCTCTTCAGAAACCCAGCATACATTTTTCCATCTCATTAAATCTCAACAAGAGCAGCAGGGAGTCTGAACTTCAGTTGCTTTCTAATCACCTGGCGTGGTATTGATTTTTCTCCTGAATATCAGAGAGCTTTGAATTGTGCTTCCCTTTTCACAAATAAATTCAGGGACTCAAGCCTCCCGTTTATACCACTCGTGTCAATCTATATTTCTTTGTAAAAGAAAGTGACAAATTAGCTTGTATTTCTTTGGAGGCCAGAAAAAATAGATCCAACAAATTATTCAGAGGAAAATAAACCTTCCTGTATCCTTTGAAAATTGTAAATCTATTTCTTGGAGACTAAACACTAATGTCTTACAGGATGGTTCCACTTGCTTTATTTGTCCTTGTACAGTTTCCTTGTTGTGGGGCTCAGGTGACAGGAAGAAAAATACACACATACATGCAGCAGCCCACAGAGAACTGTGTGGGATTTGTTCAACCCTGATGTCGCTGAGAACTCTAGTCCAGATGGTTTACTCTCACTACTGACAAGCCCCTGCGCTCTTTCATTTCCGAACAGCTCCCAGCTTTGCAGTGGAATCCACAGGCAGGTACACCACCTTAGTGCCGTCAGCTGTCCCCCCTAAGGATTTTAAAGACTTGTGACATGCGGACCTACAGTAGGTGTTGACTGGTGAAGGGAATGTTGCATAGGAGCCACTCTACCCAACACATGTCTTGGAAACAGGGATTTGTTACCTAGTGAGCTCAAAAGCGGGGCTGTCTTTGGCACTACAGTGATGTCTGTCTTGTTCCTGTGTTTCCTGTGTGAAAGGACACCTAGCACTGTTGCTACATACTTTTAAGCTTTGTTAAGCTTTACTCCGAGTTGAAACACTGGAAAACTCTCACGTCGTGATTATTACGACAGGCCACGGTACTCCACAACACAAGTCTCAGCCTGCAGTGACTAAGCAAAGAAAAAAAAAAGATATATTTCCCATTTTTATATCTCCCCCCCACCACCACCCCACTCTTCTATGAAAAGTGGAGGCACAGTCATGATGTGGCAGAAGAACCCACCTCACACCCCTCGAGCCCCCTGTGGAAAAGCCTCACCTGCAGGATGGGTGTCAGAGATGATGCGAAGTACTGCGGTCTTCCTCCTCGCTTTGGCCCAGTTCTCCATCCCAACCCGAGAGAGACAAGCTGGCCTCTCGTGCAGACAAAGCCTTTATACCCTCGTGTGAGGGCACCATGTCCTTCACAGCCATTAAACACTGTCATTCCCCCAGGCCCTCATCACACACTTCAAAAGGGATCTCTGAACTCCACACCGGATACCCTCACCAACAAACCCACAGGCAGGGCTGTATTATGAGCGAGCCACCCTTTATGATCCGAGCGTCACTCCTAAACTCCTCCAACTATAAAGACTGATAACCCACAGGATACTAACATGCCAAGCTGGTCCAAGGGAAAAAAAACACACGGGAGACCTTAATTTATCCAAAGTAGCTTAAAAAAGTTAAGTAAATATATTTTGCTTTTTATATACTTATTTGGCCATTTCCACAACTTGGTTTGCTGTAGCAATCTGTTTGAGCAGGTCACTCACAGGAACAGCACCAGTCTCCAACACTCATTTATACCAGCTTTCTAGTCCAAAGTTCAGAAACCCAACCACTACTCTTCACCGGCAGTAATGGCACTATTTCAAAAACAAAAGCTGGTTTCTGACATCCAGGTTTATGTTCAAAGCAAGCTATTTACAAGCAAGTGTGAATAGTAGTGTCATCGCGTATAATTTAAATGACGTTTGAGAATACTTGAATACTTGGATTTTGAATAGGTGTTACAGATAATATAGGTCTTATAATCACCTACAGTAAACATACAAGACTGACCATAAATCTTCCTTCCATCCACAGAGCAGGTAACAAGTCATGTAACTATAGTGGTCTGCACCAGGTGAGGAGTCTAGAGCCCTAAATAGGTCACCCAGTCGCTTAAAGCCTTTTATTTCATGACACGGTATATCCACAGTAATCATAGCCACAGCCAGAATGCGTCAGGTAATTACATTTCAGAAGGATGCCCCAAGTGTAGTAAGTGCATTCTGAATAATCATGCTCGTTTTCGGTATGATTATTTTGAAAATATTTTCTCTCACAGTGAGAGATGTGGAAGACGGTGCCTTATGGATGGGAGAATCACCGGTGACCTCCTGGCGGCCCTAATGTTACATTTGAATTTTGCACACAAGCTTTTATATCTACCTGGCTATAGTGCAACACTAGTATGTTATCAGTTCCATTTGCTATCAATTCCACATTTTTAAAGGATCCTCCTATAATGTCTCAATGTCTTATATTTTCCGAGATTAGACAAAGCCAGCTTTTGTAAGAATCTAGCTCACTTAACTCAGTGAAATTGCCATGGTTCTCCTAAAGCACCAGAGTGCACGATTATCTTCAGAATTAAAGTCTTAGAAGAGAGGGAAACCCAGCTCCAGCGTCTAAAGAGGATTTAAGTTAAAGATCAAGGAACACAAGATCGAGGATTTAAAAATCACCCATCGTCCCAGCAATAAAATGTTATTTTCTTCTTCTGACGATGACAAAAAGAGGACAAATTAAGTAAATGCAATACCAGATTAAGCATAAAACACGAGTAAAAAGAACCAAAACACACAAGAAGGCTCACTGTGGTTAACGTGTGGAGTAAGGCAGCCTTGTTCCAGTGCCAGCAGACTAGACCATCAGGCAGAACTACTTGACATTCCTTGCACACAGCACTCTGAATTCACAAAACGCCAGGGATTATTCGGGCAACTTTAACCCCAGCAGTGACTGACATCGTCTTGATGCCATCTGATTTTAGGGCACCCTGGTATCTTCTGATCAAGAAATTAAACATAACTCACAATTTCACAAAGATCTGTAAGATCACTCCATTTCTCTATTTTCTAAAAAAAACTAAACAGAAACTGTGTAATCCAGATCTTCAGTTCATGGTTAATAGTCTTTTGCTTCTCAAAATAATACATTAATCACGTTTTACCAATCCATTAGCAATGGAATGCCAACATCAGTATTGCGTTTATGGAATTATGCACGTACAACAGGTATTATCATCTCCAAAAAAAACGTTTGTAAGGAAACGATCCAATTATCATTTTGCACTACAATTTTTCATGCCACATTTTGACACGCAGTGTCCCCTCCTACAGTACCTCCTCTATTCTGAAAATCCACCTCAGTGCTCTTCTTTGCTCTGTTCTATAGCTCTCCCTGGGCTGAACACACTTGCTCTCTCTAGATTAGTGCGGAGGAAGTACCTGGGGGACCAATTTTTGGATGGGTTGATCCTATTCTCTGAAAACAGGTTTTCAGCACCCTAAATATTCATGATAATTCAATAGTTAGAGCAAACCATTAAAAAAGGTCTTTTGGAAAACTGTGTGAAGGAATATAGAGAAGAAAATTCAATGAAGAGGATGAAAATACACAAGTGCATCAGTGCAAAACATGCAGTTAGTATGAAATTTCTAACTATATGTAACTAATGGGAACAAACCTTGTGGCTGTGCTTCTTCTGTAATCAGTTAAGACTGGTGTTAACACAACTGGTGATTAGACGGCAAACCCCCACCATCACCCGGGTTTATAGATTTGAGGTTAGTCAATAGTTGAAAGCTCGTGGAAACGCAGCTGTTGACAGCTGACAGATGGCGCCGGCAGCAATATTCTGTCAATGGTTCTGATTAATCAGAGCTTTAACAAGGACAGAATAGCAAGGAAAATGCATGGGCTTATCGAGCACGCAAAGCACGCGAGGTCAAATCTATTAATGCCAAACCTAGAGAGCACCGGCTCTGAAACCTGCATTACCATATACTGTGCCTGGGGAATGAGGAACTGGGAAAACATTGCAGTGGTACTTGGGAGTAGGTCACTGCGTACAGTAAGGTTTCTCCTGCTTAATGAAATAGTTCATCTGATAATCTGAAAAGAAGATTTTACCCTTTGGTAAAATTTTAGTAAACCCGATATATTCCCTTATGGGCAATAAAGGTTAAATCATTTCAATTCAATAATGCCGTGACAAATCACACACACCAGAATGAAGAGCACTGCAGTTACAGAAAGATAAACTGGAACCTTATCCCAAGCCAGGATTGAACTGTTAGGGTGATCCTTGCTCCTGTATTTGAAAGCTTTGTTTATGTCGATGGATTAGACAAACATTCTGTCAAAACACAGAATGCAACAAATAATGTAACTTAACAATTGCAATAAAAAGCTTAAAAGAGTTTTAATGAGAATAACCGATGTCCTAGTTGAACAAAAACTCACACAGTTACACACTATCAGACAGTGTTTTGAACAGCAAAATCTGCACAACACAATCTTCTACCTCAGAATTTCATTAATATTTCATGTAGACATGAATTTAATATAACAAAGTTTAATTCATGGAATTCTGGGAAACCTACTACTAAACCACACACAGAATGATGACGTTTTGCACTCCCTCAAGATTAATAACCAACATTGAGTGAAAATGCCTAAAAGTTTTTTTTTTGCATCAGTTTAACATAAAAACTACAGGTAAACCATAATATCAGGTGGTACTAATACAGGTTAATAATTTGCAAAACACTTTAAATATCATAATTCTGCAAATTGGCTCATCTCGTGGAGTTCTTTCAAGTCTTATAGATAGAATATAAAAATTCCCAGGAAACCATGAAGACCAGACTCAACAGTCCAGGCTGACAGCACAGCATGTTTTGGTTAACTCTAAAAGCAAAACAATTAAAGGATAAGGAGCAGAACTAAACATAAAACTATGAATTGGCCAAGAACAATACCCTTTTATGATTTTTGTTGTCAGTTTTGGAAATCAAAAGGGAACCAGACAGCCCATCCGCTCATAACCTGAATATTTCAGTTCAGATATACAGTATAAATGGAGAGAATTTGGCCGTGTGTGACGTGATGCAATAGGCTCTATGCTGCATTGTAGACATTCAGCAGTTTTTTTCTGCAGTGATGGGATATAGATAGTTACAGCTATGTATAAACCTACAAAAATCAGTGATGAGCAAATAGCAAACATTACATATAAACATAAATTACATTACCTCCCTATTAGAGATTTGAAGAGAGTACACTGGCATGCACTGTGGATCAGGCGATACCTACCCTGCATTCCACTGGAGATGAATGGTGTAGCAAAATGTGACCTGCTAGAAGGTGGGAGCAAATTCCAACAACAAACCATGTGCAGTTGGCTTTGCAACTGGCTGATCTCCAATAGTAATGAGCCATAACAGCAACAACTGGTGAACTCAAACTCTCTCTCTGTGGGCCAGGCCATGAGTTCTGCTTCAGTTTCACTCTGACGAGGGCGGACAAAAAGCAAACTCTTTCAGGGATGGACGGTTTTGTGTATATGCTCAGGAATGTCATTCATCTTGAGTTTCTCTGCTATAGCTGGACAGTACTACTGCAGACACACAATGTTCTTACTACTGCTTCTTCATCAACACTTTAAATGTGTTAATAAGAGTAGGTGATTGGGGACACTGTGTGTAATAGGAACTGTTCTACTGGGACAATAAACCAAGTTTCTGGCCATATAAAGTCCCTGTGGCACAGTTCATGAGAGTACAACAGTTATCCCCAGTATCCTGGCTAAATTCCCCTCTGGGTTTGAGTTTGTCTTATCTGACTTCCCTAAAGTTCCTCCTTCATCCAAATGGTGAAGCACTTTCTTATTTCTCTATCTGATCTGCTGTGCAGTCGGGCTGTGGCACTAGAACAACTACCAGGACTGTGCTACACTTCAGTGGTGGGTGATGTGGTTCCCCTCCTGTGTGTAAATTGCCTTAGGACACTTGTGCCCGAGAAGTGCTACAGAAATGAAAGCAACTGTAATTAATTGTTTCAGAACTGTACAATATTAGTATGAACCAGAGCGGATGATGCTCATTTTCCATCTTAACTGGTATGGGATAGGTGTAATTTATACAATTCTGGCTACTCAAAACTGGAAGGTGAGGGGAAACCTAAAAAAATATGAATTCCATTGATTATCTGTCAGCCTTTAAAATCTCGCATTCTGCAAACCACAGTAGGTAAATCACAAATATAATATTTATTAGAGAATGCAAATTGAATCCCTTTTTTAAAAAAGAGCTCAATTCCATGCATTCTCCACATGTTAGGGGACTGACATTTTCTGACAACTAAACATTAAAATCTTTCCCCATTAAAAAGCATGTTTGCCAAACACCCATATTATGTTATTTATATTATTTATATGATTAGTCTTAAATCTCATATTTAAGAATATTTTGCACTTGTATTGCATCAGAATGCTGCAGTTTTCTGTGCCATTGTACAGAACACACCGTATAGGAAAGCTGGATTACTATTGACTATAGGACCACAATCATGCTTGACTGCGTCATCTTATATGAACACTTTATGTTGATGGCTAGTATTATAGTCAGTGATCTTAACAGATTAAAGGCTGGAGTGTTCTGTAAAACAGCATCATTTGAGTGCAGTCTGTTAGAACTACAGCAGCACCGCACCAGTCTACAACATTATAAATCCTGCCACTAAACCTCTGCTCAACAGGCAGAGATCCATCATTGCTAATGCCATTCCTATAGAGCTTGAGATTAGCACCAGTATAGCAGAGCAAAATCAACGAGCCTCTTGCATAGGGTTCACCGCAAATCATGTGACCAAGTCAGCAAATTCTAAATGGAGTAGATGCAAACGGAGATGAATTCAGAGGCTCCTTTAGAAAGAAAACCACCCTCGGCATTCATTTTGTTTCTTTTTTTTTTCCTTTAGGGTTGCCATGAAAAATAAGAGCTCATGGAAAGCAAGGGTCTTCTAAGTACAGTAAGAGAAATGTACACATGTAAAACCAGAACATGGTACGTATATATGTAGAAACGTGAGTTTAATGTGAATTCAGGATTGCAAAGCTTGAAGTTATACAAGTTCAATGGACTGACACATCCTAGCTGAAACAGTATCCTGTACATTGAAATACTATCAGATTTGAACAAGATTAAGGCACCTTAAAAAAAATCAAACTGATAATATGCTTTTCCATTGTTGATCCCAGCAACGCACAGCAAGTGCTAACAGTTGCCTCAGTAGCCAAATGTTAATAGCAAAATTCTGCAGGCCACTACATACTAGTGAAATAAAAAAATATGCCAAACAGCTAAATGCAAACAGATAGACACATACCTCAGAGTCACTGTTTATTTCAGCATTTGCTGCCATTATCCTCATTCAGCTGTAAATAGCAAATAAACACACAAACATCTAAATAATCAGCCACCTATTAGGGTCCTCTGTACTCTTCTGTCTTTCTGTCACTACATTCCAAACAAGGATCTCATTTGCATAGCCACTCCCCCTTCCCATGACCCCCTGCACTGGACAGCCCATGGAGTTCAAAGCAGCTGTATACTCCAAACTCCTCTCCTGCTCGCTCCTTACTGAAAGGACACTTCAGTCCTACAGGAGCTTTATGACAACAATGAGCTTCAGTGGCTTGTGATAATGTGTTGGGGCTTGAGCTAGCAACAGGTATCAATGAGGCACACACAAATCGCTAGCCTGTTCCATTCCATTTAATTCAGTGGACTGACCCTGTGATCTATCAGTCTCTCGTCATTAGCAGATCTTAGAAAGGATGCAACAGCAGCTGTGGTAAAGGGTTTGAAATTCCTCAGCAGGAGCAAATTGCTTTCCCAAAACAATGAATTATGAATTAAGGGATATGCATCTCCTAAGGACTATTTGAATGTGTTTTTCCAATAACAGCCAAGTTAGAAACAGACTCAAGCAGTCAGGTACTCAGGGCAGGAGAAATGTGCCCCTTGATTGCCTTTGCTTATATGATCATCATTTTGGCAAATGGTTTCTGGATACAGGACACATCTCAGGCTGAGAAACGGAGAAAGCATTAGAATTCATGGGCACTGCAGTCTTGCAGCTTTTTGTTTTCAGAATGATAGCCCCTTCTCGGTCAGGCAGAATTCTACAACACCACCAAAGAATAGGGACAGTAGGGTCAGAATATGGTTCCTGTTTTCCCACATGACCTAAAATCACCTTGGAGGTAAAGGCTAGAAATGCCTTATAGAAGGGCTGTGTGGCTCTGTGGGTTCTGAGGCACTCGGATGTTGGTGCCTTGGTGTGAATGGTACCGATCAGTGCCTGGGTGTTGCAGAATAATCCAGTCACTGTTCAGAAAGCACATCTGCCTGCCAATCCGCACAATGGGCTCACAGATCTAGGACTGCCGAGTACCGATGCATTATTACTGATGTGTTTGCCCTCAAGGATATGGGATGAATGAAAGTCGCAGCTCATATGCAGGCTCTGCAGACAGGGTCATTGACAAGACAACCGCAAAACGTCGGGTATCAGAAAATTACTCACTGGCTGTTACATGATGTCCTAATTCTGCTGCGTGTTTGTAAATGCTTGTTTGCGTCTGGCAATAATAGACTCTCACTTACAAAGAAATAAAAGAGTCCCTACATAGCAGCAATTTGACGCAGCTTGAACACTTGAACCCGGGGTTAGAACAATGAAACCATTCTCCTTGTGTAGAAAACTCCTGCCTAATGCCTCCTAATAACAAACTGCATGATAGACCTTACGACCTGGGCACCACATAAAAGGCAGTGAACTCAGTAACCACTAACTGGCATTGTAAAAACTAGCAAAATACAAATTTAAGTAGAAATTGCTGAGACATGTTAGAGTAGTATTAAGGGTTGTATTACAACAAACCTTATTACTGCTATTAAGATGATGCCAAGCCGTGTAGCAGAGATGTGGGAGGAATAATACCGTTGATCCATGTTCTGTTAATCTGCCTTTCAAGGCTCTAGAGTAGGGAACAGCAAACAGTGGGAATCTGGGGATGGCATGCTAGCAAAGCTATTCTGGAAAGGGCAGATCGATTGGCGAGGGGCACTAGACATCCACGAAGCAGCCTGGTACGTACAAACCCAAACCAAGCTCTAATCGCATTCACAAGTGGAGCAAAAGGCAAAGCAGTGCCCTCTGCCCAAAGGCTTCAAACTGTCCCTTTATCTCCCTGTTCCCTCATTCCCACACCTCATCCTCCTCCTGCAGGGGGCTTCATTCCCCCACGGACATCAAGCCCTGCAATTTCGGTGGAAACCGACCCAAAGGAGACACTGCAACAACACACGGTCTTTCAAAATATCCCCAGTCAGGGCTCCTCATTTCTTCGGATTCCCAAACATAATTAAAATGCCTGCCTTATCAGTATTTATGCTGTAAGGTCACTAGGAGCTGGGCCAGAAAAAGTCAAAAGTAGCCCCTGATTGCAAAACATCCAGACAAGAGACAGGAATGGAAATCCCAAGGCTGACATCTGCAGTGTGTAACCAGGATATGTTCTTCCGGAGATACAAACAGGGAATACAATAACAATAACAACAATTATTAATTCTTTTCACTTATACAATGCTCTTCTAGACACTCCACTCAAAGCGCTATACTGGGGAATTAGGACCCACACAGACCGCAGGGTAAGCGCCCTATACTGGCCTTTCTAAAACCTCTTCCAGCAGCAGCCTTAGTTTTTCCCAGGAGGTCTCCCATCCAGGTACTGACCAGGCTCACACCTGCTGAGCTTCAGTGGGCTGCCAGTTGCAGGGTGATACGGCTGCTGTCAATATGCATTTGGGCTGGTGGTGAGCAGGAACACACAAGTTCAGGATAATGGGTTCCTTTCACAGGTTTAAATGTCCCAGTTAAATGCCTCAAGTCTTATGAGGACATGAGCATTATCAGTTTATGCTATCAGTTTATGCTAGTGAAAGAAGAGGATATGGTAAAGCATTCTTTGAGGGTAGCCTTCCCCAGCTACCAGTATTATAGAAAAATAACAGTTGAAGAAAAGGAATAATGAGGAGCTTTTTTACACAGACAAGGTGCTGAACCCCTACTGTAGGAAAGGTCCTGAGTGGCAACATACATTCTTCCATATTAAGGTTCCAATTACTAAAACAGACTGCACTCTCGGGGATAGAGTGCTCAAGATCAGAACAGTAACTCACATTGGTGGAATAGAACAGCTCCCTCTGGTGCTTCAATTATAGAATTTCTCACACCGTGAGTCTCAAATTAACGGAATTGAATTAACCTTCATTGCCCCTAAGAAAAATTGTCTCGCATATCGAGAGATCATAAACATATAACATACTGTATATGACAATAATACTATGCCATAATACAAAACAATATTCAACAACATTGCACAAACAGAACTCTTCCAGGACTATGAGATTAAAACACAGACAATTAGCTTGTAAAGCATGTAAAATGATAAAAATAAAAAAATAAACAGTATCCCTGCCTACAAATAATCTTTTCATTGTTCAATAATTTAATGCTTTTAGATATAAAGGAAGTAGATGCTCTCTGAGTTTTTATACAGGAGATCCGGTACATCCTTACAGGGGGTAGGAGTGTATATTCTAGAAAGAGTGGAAAAGAGGGGTTTTTATGTGCAGGATTAATAATGTATTGCTCTGCAAGACATATTATTGAGTCCATGGATGTGCTGACAATCTTGCCATCAGTCCTGGTGACTTTGATCAACTTGTTTTTGTTGTGCAAGGTCAAAGGGAACGCTCCACTCCTGAATACAAAAGGTTAGAGGATGCTCTGAATAAAACTCTTAAAACGTGTCAACATTGTGCTTCCTACATTAACACTCCTTAATGTCTTTAAAAAATACAACCCTTGCAGCACCTTCAAATACCTTGCCTACACATGACTGTATTTAACATTTAAAAAAAAATTAAGACCAGGAGTTGACGAGGACCTCTTATTACCCCTGAAAAAGAGAGACTGACTCCCCTGAAAGACACTACAAATGCTCAGCAATAAAAAACAAACTACTTGGGCGACTGAAAACCAGAACACTGGAACAAGCTGTTCAATGCGACATTAAACATGAACCATATCTTCTCATTACAGGCCTCTAAACCCATTAGAGCAGGCGTTCAGGCCTGGTCCTGGAGGACACCTGTGCTTGCTGGTTTTTGTTCCAACTGGGAACTAATCACCCGCGCTTTCTGTTGGCTGTCACTGATCTGCTTGCTGCACCTTTTCTAAAAAGAATGGTTACCAGGCCACGTGCTTTTTTTTAAAATTTGGTTTTAAAAAAACTAAATGTGTCGATGGAGAGGAAAGGAAAAAGCCTTGTATAGAGGCTGTATCCGGAACAAAAAAAAAGTCAAATATGTCAAATTCAAACAAGACAAACAAACCATAAAAGTGCAGATTAAAAGCGTCCCCACATACAGTACTTGATCAGCGTCCTTCAACCCTCCCAGGCTGTGCATCGCAGTGCTCTTATCTTTAAGGAGATGCATGCCAGAGTCTCATATCCGGATCTACATTCCCCTGCTTTCAGTCGCTCAGCGGTAACTTCACAGAATCTGTTTGTGTGCACTCAGCTCCATTTCCTCTTAAATGAAATATTCAAAACAAAAAAAAAATCTAACCCTTTCAGTTATCCAGTACTGGAACGGCAAGAGTCTGTTTTACCTTGACAATCGCGGCTGCAAACAATCGGCTTTTTGATCCCCCCCAGGATGAAGAACTTCTTCCGGAGAAAATTGGAAAATTGGAAGGAACTCAGTGGTGAAGGGTGGACTGCATCTGTGTGCTGGGGAGTGGGGCGAGGCAGTGTCTCGCAGACTGACAGATCCCTCATGCAGCTCGCTCCAGTCTGGAGAGGCTAGGACACCAGCCCTCCTCACTGCACAGGGCTTCACCTCAGAAGGTGACAGACATCTCTGCTGGCAACAGCTTGAGTCGCAGTTCTGTTTTAATACAAACAGCAGTTGACACTAATACCCTGTAAGCAAAGACTCCTGTGCCTGTGGTGAAAGGCAGTGGCAACCAAATTACAGTTCGAAAGGCAGGGGCTGTAATTTGGAGAAAAAGTGCGCTAATTCTTGGCAGTTCCAGCCTGCCGGTCTCTCCTGGGAAAGCTGCTCAAGCCAAGAAATATATTTATAATGGCTCAGATTGAAACATATAAATTTGAAAACAGGTCATTTTGATAATAGTGTTAATTATTTTGCTATTAAGTCTGTTATTTTCCTATGAATAACCCATTTTGTTTGTAGCGCTCTACGACAATCTTAGACCCAGTCCTAGATTAAGAATGATTTCAAAAGGATAAAAGAACAAGACCGACCTGATTAATTACTTTGTCATGTCAGCATGACTGAATGGGTTGAAAGTAAGCAAGCAATTCTTGGTTCAGTTAAAACATACTTTGACACAGTAGAATTACAAATTACAGTGCTCTAAATGCTTCTGAAGTAAGCAATATAATTAATTTGGCAGCACAGAGTGATAAAGGCACTGTGTAAAAAAAATCTGTAACAGTTTCTACACCTACAGCAGAAGTATTGTTCATTCCTTAACACTCAGAGGAGTTTCTTAAAACAAAGGAAATGGAAGAGGTTATTAAGTATTCTGTTTTTCCCTGAGCCTGTGAATTTTGTGAAACTGAAACAGCTTGTTCCAAAACCTAGTCTGGGAATAGATGAAGATGTTAAATTAAAAAAAAACAGTGACTGTTTCTGTAGTCTTAGCTACTTGTGGAATATACCAAGCAATCCTACACTAGCCTAGTTTCAGCAACTGTGCTGTACCAATACTTCCCACTGACAGGCGCTAAGTAAAATTACAGTGTAGAGGATTCTGTGGCAAAAATGGCTTCGTCATTAATTGCTGGTATTAAAGGATTTTAATCTTGGCCAAGGCTCACACTGGGTGAAGCTCATCAAAGTCAACCAGCATGCCTACTCAGTCACACTGGCGTGGTTTGGTTTAGAAAGAGCTCTGTGTTTTCAGTGACCATGACCTTGGTCCTCAGTAATAAGACAAGAGGCACAGAACATCTGAATGCACCCCACCTCTGTTCAGCAGCTAACCACGGCAACAAAATCTGATTTTTCCCTTCAGTTTAAGCTTTTGTCTTTTCATTCCCAGCTGAACTGAAGTGAAAGTCAATTGGAAAAGTCCCTAAAGGATTTTCTGAAACATTGGTGGCTTTGGTCAGATGGCTCAGGACGTCATGGCACAGGTGTATAATTTCAAGGAGTTAGGCCCACCTTCACTACAGTAATAGCTTTTCTCACCCCTCATGTTGCCTTCTGTGCACGACTTTCAAATTGGATGCGAGCCAGCAGATACTGTTGTAGCTTCTTATCGATGGCAAAGCAAAGGCCCAATGTACTGTATGCCTCCTACCTCCTGGGAGTAGGTCAGCAGTGCTCGTCTCTGTGCACAATCCCCACATATTCATTTACAAAGCGATGGTGTACTAAATGTCCACCCAGTGTCTGTCAGAACATTTCCTCCATCAACAAGAAGAAAAAATCTTTGTGTAGCCGTGAGGTACAATTTATTTTTCCTTTTGAACCAACATTGGGCTACAAGGGGCACTATTCATTATGATGTGCCTACTCGAAAATGAATTGTCCTATTGTCAGCCTCACACCAACACCAGTACATTGGTCCCCCTCACAGTAAATACCTAAATGGCCATATACTTGTCGTCTGTGTGCTATCAAGACTCTATTTGACTCCCTTGGCTCACAATGGCAGTGGTCTTCGTTGTGAACCCCTGAGGTTCAACCATCACAACCCAAAGACCAGCAAGTGGCTTCCACATGTAACTGTAACCTCCAGAGCAAGAAGGCATTCTGTCTAGTAATGATATATGATCATTTCCTTCTGCTGAAATTCCAGCCGTTTTTAATACCTCCCTAAGACAGCCTTCCCCTGGGACATATCATAAAGCTGGAACAGATCTACAGAAAAAAAACTGGAAATCCTAGTGTGGGCCCTGAACTCCACTATTTTATTCTTCACACAGCAGTCTCTGACCTCCGGGGTATGCGGGCACACAGTCCTCTCATGTACAAGCAACAAGCAACAAGCAACAAGCAACAAGCAACAAGCAACAAGCAACAAGCAACAAGCAACAAGCAACAAGCAACTCAGAGCAGGAGTGGGTGAATCTCTCCAGATAATTCACTCATGGAAATAACGGGCAACAGCATGAATAAAAACACAGAAAAACAAAATGTGAAGGAATACGAGAGCCAATACAAATGCAAAATTTGCAATGCAGCACAACAATCCAGCCTTCAATGCTTTGTTTCCGTCATCCTCCTTCACTCACATCACATGTATATATATGCGTGGGTCAAGATGGAGGACTGATGCAAAGGCCTGTGCAATGCAGATGCAAAAACAGTTGAATAAATCGAGGCATGATGCCAAATGCAGTAGTTATCAAGGCTGGAAGGGTCAAGCTTGTTTTTCACCGGGGGCGGAGTCAGCTTTTGGAATGTTTGTTTTGGAGATGAAAGCATCCCCCCACCACCACCACAGTTGCCCCCCTCAGCCCCCCTGCTGCAATTGTGCCTGGCCTGTAAACTTGTGCAGGAGAAAAAGCCAGCCCACACCAGGCTGGACAGCGCTCCCTCACAGCTAGTGCTCAGGCCCACAGCTCCCTCCCCTCAGACCTTAGGCAAGGCAGGAAAGGAAGGAGCAGGCTTCTCAAACAGTGGCAAAGATAAGAGGCTTTGAAAGCTAATATTTGTTTTCCACCAAAGGAAACCAGTTTCAGCTCAGACTACAGACAAGAAAATAAGCACAAAGTCGCATTCCCTGACACTTTTTCACGGGCGTTGACACAATATAATTTATTTTGAACACAGCCCACCTATGGGCTCTCTGATTGCATTTTGTGTTTGTCTTGCAAATGTCTCGCCACAATTTTGTCTCCAATTACAAATTGATGTGTAATGGAGATTAATATCTAAGTTGAGACCTGAAAACCCATTTAATTTTGGATCTGAACAGCATTCCAAGTCAGGTCTTCAGTACCAATTACCTCCACAACAGCCATCATTATGTTTTACTGCATACAAGAGAACAAATTCTGCATGAACAGGTTTGATTAATTAACCCTGACAGTTCATTAATGGAAATATTTTCATTGCTCATGATTCACTCCAGAGCAACATTTATGCTTTCTACAGTCCAAGTCTTACAAAGCCCGATTTATTTCAATTTAAAATGCTTAAGTTTTGCATGCACTGAACAAAACACACCCATTTCATGGCCTTTCACCACCACCACCAGTCTATCATCCCATGCAGTTTAGCAGAGCATGAGTTTGAGTAAAGATGCCCAAAATGTGCTCACATCTCCTGATAATAAAAAAAAGTACATGGAATTTAACATGGTAGTACATGAACAGCTAAACAGCTAATACATATCCAGATACATCATTTTAGAAACAGGGGGGAGGATGTGAGAGCTGCCAGTTTTGATTCTTTCAGCTCTTGTGGGCTGCTGGGGGAAGAGACATTTGCAGTGACCATCATGTGTGGGAAGAAAAAAGGTCTTAACACCCCAGAGTACATACATGGACTGAGCTCAGGGAGGGTGGGGGTTGACCGGTTGTGCAGGACCACAAAACCACTGCAGCATCGCCCCTGCTACCCCTGGCAAGAGACTATAAAAACCGCACATGGACAAACACCGCACTTGACCTAATTGAATTCCCTGAAGCACGGGTTTGTTTAAGTACTTGTACAAATACCTGGTCAAAAGTTTCCCGTACAATTATGGACTTATTAAACCAATCAAAATGTCCTAAAGGGCAGGAAAGGTCAGCTTATAGCGTGTTGCAGGAAACGTTTGGGAGAATTCAAGCTGTTTTACCACTGTGTTTATCTGCAGCATGAGTCCGAGCTTTCCTTCTCGAGTGTGTTAACGCACGTGAACCCTGGGTAATTGCACATTTCCTTTTGCTCTCTAATCTTGCCCCCCGTCTTTCCCAGCAGCCTCAGCTTCCTCCTATAAATACTGGAATCTAAACAAATGCTTGGCTTCACCAGACTCGCCTCTCACAACTTGCTCTCATCCTCCAAAAAAAGCCACAAACAATCTAGAGATAAATGAGCTTACGAAAGACCTGCCTGCTGTTCCTGTCAAAAAGGAGTTCAGCCTTTAGTTACCCCCTGAACCAGAATACTAACAAGTCTAGACAAATTTGGATTCTTTACCAGAATGTTGTCCTGTCATATGTCAAAAAAAACAAGCAGAAAGTTCAGAGCTTACAGTATTTGTGCTCCAGAGTGAATCAATAATATCACATACCAAACATCCCAGGTCTCCTGGATCTTTGACATCTTCGGCTCTAGCTCCAGAAATGTGGGAAAAACTCCTAAACACAGGAGGGATGTGTAATGTTCAGGGAATGGAGAATTTTTTAGCTCCCAACACCATCATCAGAAACTTTAATCTGCTGTCTAACCCCCAAAACAACAGCAGAGATGGGCTGGGAGGACCTATACTAAAACTCCACTCTCATCTTGAGCTGTGCAACACGCTGTTACAGCCTTCGAATTTATAAAGATCTTCCATGTTACATTACAAAACTGCTACTTACTACTCACAGGTGTCCCATCTACACACGTAAAGAACAGTGAAGGTTAATAATACTTTGCACTCCAGCTCCTCAAAGACCCATTTGGAAAATGCCAGACATGAAGCTGGACTTACCATGCTGGTGAATTACAGAGACTCAGCCTCGGGCTCAGCGGTATTTTTATTCTCTCAGAGGTAAACGCCTGAAGCCCTGAGGTCTGGGCAACACGCTGTGCTTTTCACACGGCAAAGTGCTGCTGCACTGATGAGCGAGGGGGAGATGGGAGAGAGCCAGCTGGAACGCGCCGCGGGAAACGGCAGCAGGACCGACGAAGAGAGTGCAGGGGCAGCGATCGTGCGCTGCTGGCGGTCTTTCAAAGACAACGGCACATCATTCCTGAGAATCTTCTTGGGTTTGACACTTACATACCCCTCCAATCAAAAAAGGACATGAGGGATTTAGCTTAAGTTAATCTAGAACGCCTTTTTGGATCTCCAGTTAAGTATGAGAGCCACTTACAGTTCCTACAGTAACACCAGTTCAGCTAATCCTACAGGGTTTTAAAAATGATAATCTTAAACTCGTAACTGAGTGTTGTTGGGCATGCTTTCATGCATTTACTGCAGCATCTATATTAAACAAAATCTAGTAGCCGATGTTTGCTAGTCCAGTTTGTTGAAAGGGTCAGATAAACCAAGATGGAGGTACCTAGGAGGTGCTTTTTTTTAACGATAAATACGATACAATAGAATTCAAGATTAATTTAAAGGTATTCCAAATAAAAAATTGCGGTCTGTACTGCTCATTGTAACAAGACCAAAGATGTACCACACCGTTCCAAACATAAAAAGCTTTTGTTGCACTTTCAGTATATATCGGACACAGGATTTTTAATTCAACTTTCATTTTTCAAAAACGCGTGTAACCATGGTGTAAAGTTTTTGATCCTAGAAACTTTAAAATTAATGGCGCTCAAAGAGAAGCTGTCACACAGATTCAGATTTTCTAAACAGGACCCTAGCGTGTCGGTGTTTGGATACATTCAGTGGGGCATAAAACACTACTTATTCAGGCAGGCAAATACTTCATCATGCATGCAAAACAGCCCCAGGCCTTGTGCTAATGCCCCTCATGCTCTGCGGCTGCCAAAGAAAAAACGCCTCGATGACACAGACTTCAAAATACTGGCCCCAAAAAGAAAATAATTGCTTTGGGGTCACGGGTTAAACAAATTTGGCAGAATGGGACAGATTGGAATCGGCAACCAAGGGCGGTTTCCGGAGGTGCTGACGGCGCTGGTGAGAAAGGAGATGGACATCGGCCGCCACTGGCCGGCGGGCAGAAACGATGGACGTTTGTGAGATTTGGACAGTGTTGAGGGGGTCAGATCAAGCAAGATGGAAGCTCCCCGGTTCCTAAAATCGGATAAGGAGAGCAAATCTAAACTTTTTGAAGAACGGCCCCTTGACGATGATAACCTGATAAAAAGCTTTATATAAATAAAGATATGCAAAAAGGTACAGATTCGCCATCAGACTGGCATATCGCATTCTTTGGAACTACCTAAGGAGTAGGTTGACATTTCATGCACAGCTATAGTCAAGCCAGCTCAGTAATTAGGTTAGCGAATGCCTAAAGGTAACAGCATGTTGAATACCAGGACGCCTGTTGACATGGGAGAGCACACTTCCTCTCAACGAGAGTGACCCAGCGGTTCACTGCTAAGTGCTGGTTTACATAATAATGACATTTTGCTACAGTTCTTCAGCAGGTGCACAATAAGCAGACCTCTGGAAAGAGCCAAAATTCCAGAATCTCCTTCTTAGTTACGACACTACATTATTATAAAGCAAGCTCAGTGTTCTAGGAGAAGGGCTTCTTTCTGGACAATGCAGAGTCTTACACATACGATGGAAGGAGGACAACACCTTGTGCACATTTCTGGAGGCGCTATTCTAAACTGCCTTGCAATTTTTTGGTCGCAATCCCCTTACTTATTTACTCTTTTCATTTGACATTTTCCGCCCCTTTTGGTTACAATTCAAAATCTGTCATTCAAAAATGAATCTGTCTGGCAGCTATCTGTGGTGTCATTACCAACACCGAGGACTTTTTTCCTCATTTAAACCTGATAAAAACCCCCATTGAGAAAAAGTCAACCCCCTGGACGTCTTCAAAATAGACGGTATAACACGAACAAAATGGCAGAAGTGAAAACTACAGTTGAACAGTATTTAAAACAGAGAACAGAAAGACTTTATGTAAGGGGTTGTGGGATAATGAAACAAGCTTCACAGACATGTCGTTGAAGCCAATACCCTGACTTCTTTTAGAAAACTGCTGGTTGAGATCATTAGATTAACTACCTACTAACTACCAAACAAGCTAGAGAGGCCAAATGCACTGCTCTTGTTTGCAACTGCTGTAGTATGCCTGTTTAGGGATTTCTCCTCTCACTGTAGATAGACTAGAGAACCTAGCTCACATGGCAAACACTAAGAAATTCACCCATTTTGATTTGTGATTTTTTTGGTGTTTTTTTAAAAGCCCCATTCAGGACACTTTGATCACTCCGAGCTGTGGAAGTGGAGGCTCTCTGTAAGAAATAACTCACATTGCACTACCAGCCCACTTGGAGCGCTCATCATTGGAAACAGGTGTGGACCTGCGTCTGCGAGCCTTTTAATAATCAGGGGGTCACTAGCAGGCTAAGCCAAACCCTCTCCATCTCCAGAAGACATTTACGCTAACTGGTGAAAATACTTGACACATTTGGAAACACTTTGAGTAAAAATATGTGCATTTTGGGGTTTTGAGCTCCCGAGTGGAGGTCTGTGGGTTCAAATGCCAAGTGGGACACTGCTGTTACACTCTTGAGCAAGGTGCTTCACCCATACTGTTCCAGTAAACACCCTGCTGTATAAATGGGTCTTTGCCAGTGCTACATGGTATAATGGTGTACATACAGTTTATTCCATTGCTAATAAGAAGAAATGTGAAGCAAATGTTTCAGCTGTTGAGCCTTTTTCAGATATGACACCTCTCTGGAATAGTCTACTAAATCAGTGATGCCGTACCCTGAAAGGTGATACCCAGGTGCCTTTCAGGTAACGGTTAGAGACTCTTGGATGGCAACACAAAGTGAAATTGTTGAGCCTTCTTCAGGTGCGCTCCTTAATTTTCTTGAGTGTCCTTAAGTGTTTGATACCAAGCAGTTTGTTTTAGCTGCCCATATAATCTGGGACGGACCTCGAAATCATCTGGAACCCCCAACTGATGTGTCACAGAAGGAGAGATAAAAACAAACTTCCGAGGTTCATTATTTCCATCAAAACATGGGGAATGTCTGCTAGCTCTATGACCGCAGCCATGGCAACTTTGAATATGGACACATTATGAACAAAAAATGTTTGGCAGAAGCCAAACTTCCTTCAGAAGTGGGTCGCATCCTTGTGCCAGTGGTTTGGTCTGTGGCACTGCCCGGCCCGTGGGAACTTGACAGCAGATACAATATGTTCATTGAAAAAAAACAAAAGGCCTGAGAGGCAGAGTGCCCTGCACTGACTGAATAAAATGAGGAAGAACTTCCTCTGGGAGAACAGAATACAATATCCAACGCTCCTACCCCGATTTCAACAATAATGTCCTAAGGGACAGAAAAGCCAAGAATACTTTGGTAAGAAAAAACAAAGTAAAAAAACTAGTGCCAAGAGAAAAATGCTTTATTTCTTTGTTTTATTCACTATTGTTCCTTTAAGATGTAGCAAAGGCCTTCATTGAAAATAACCATGTCAATATCTATAATTTTCATCACTGAAAACATTTGCTTAACCAAACTAAATGACACTAAATTCTCAATTGTACGGTTCCGTTTCATAATGTGATCTCAATTCCCTTGTTATCCGAGATCACCATTTTTAAAAGAAATAATTAGCAGATATACAAATAGCCAGGCCAAAAAAATAATTCCTTTTAGGTTGCCTCAATTAAATACTCACTTCAGAGAACAATTTAGGTCACATGGCATTTATAAACTGCATTCTTCAAAAGCCTATTCAGTGAGGGGTGCCCATGGTTGGGCTGTCAGGCAGACATTGCTTTCTTAGGGCTGAGGGTTTAAGAGCCTGTAGCAAACAACCTTTTATACAACTAACACAGAGTACATAAAGCAAAGGGCAGAACAATTAAGGGTTGAAGCTTGCTCTCCTTAATAGCAAGGGACATGAAGCCTAGAGCACCCTCAAGTACCACTCTGGAATTCTGCAAACGCACACAGACACAGCATTAAGAACTTTGTACAGTGGTTTTTACAGTATTTCAGTCAGTGCTGTTATATACAGTATAGAAGGATAATAATAATAATAATAATAATAATAATAATAATAATAATAAAACACTATATCAAAGCTTTGCCATGCAGTTACTTTTATTTATTAAAAAGCATATTGCCAGAAAATATTGATGTCACACATCCAAAATTAACATGGGTGGGACTGGATGCACATTAAACCATGCAAAATGTCTGCAGCTTGCTTTACACTGCTTAGACTGGTCACGTCATGTTATGGAGCCTTCTTCAGGTCAAGACCTGATGACGGCTCCACAGCCAAAATATTGCGTTTCCTTTCTCCTCTTTTCATCATGGAATAAACCGTTACTTGTTCCTTTGCAGTCTACGCATGCTGACGCAGCTCCCTGCTTGACCCACCTTATGTTATGCTAGAAGGGTTACAAAACACTAAGTCAAAGGTCTCAAATTCTGGTCATAGAGAACCCCCAGTCCAGGTGGTTCTGAAACCTAAAGGCCTGGACCTATTTCTAAAGATCAATCAAACAGGAAGTGTTCAATTAAGTAATTTTTAAAGAACATATGGAATTAAAAACAGAACATCCTTCATTTTAGCTTCCCAGGACCCGAGTTCCCTTTATTGAACAGATTACTTTCTTAATTCATCAAAAACAAAAGCAAATGTTACTGATCTTTAAATAACAAGTGAGGTTGGGTGATCTATAAGAGTAAGGCTCTCCAGGACCACAGTTGAAGGCTGGCATCTAAAAATGGCAAACTGTAACAACTGAAGAAGAATAAAATATTTTGGTAAAAAGTGAAAGCAAGCACACTAAAGACAGCGAAAAGCATGAATTAACCTAAATAAATCCAGAGCTACTCTCCCACCTGAAAACCTGTGTAGCACATCCAACTGAGGGAACAAGTGTTTGCCAGACATCCCTGGAGGGCTGTAAGCTTTGTCAGTATTTCTGCTGAAATTCGAGCCTCTTTGACACTGCCTTCTGGGACAGGGTAAGCAAAGTGGAATTCTTCAGCTGACAAGTTAGTTTTCTTGAGAAATATGGGGTGAAGGGCTCAGTTTCGCAATTCACAAAAGCTAGACTTTAGGTAACGATCTACTTTTATGAAAAATAAATCACGTCAGAACTCTGAAAATCAAACAGTTCACTGGAGGGATAAATACTCAGCAATCAAATTAAACATGAGGATCTTAAAATCAACTTTGAGACGGTTAACCCAAAGAACTTCAGAATTAATAGTGAAACTGTGAACCATAGGACACAAGTTAAAGCTACAGGGAAATGCATACAGAACTGAGGCCAGGATGCACAATTTACACAAAAAGTCAGGAATAAGCTTTCAGCCATACCATCAAAGGTGATATAAATGCTTAGAGGAGATCCTTGGATCAATTAACTACTATCCTCCAGATGAGCTGGATGAACTTCCATTTGTGTGTTACCTCTTGTATGGTCTTATGAGGAGAATCAAGACTCAGAAGAGTGATATAGGCTCTCTAAATGGACATGAAGCCTAACTCCTCTTACATTATTGCACAGTGCTTCAGTGCTGTTCTATAAAAGAAAAACAAAGCCTGGAGGTCAGACTTTTTTCCCCCCCTTGTCTCTGCCGGAATTGAGGAAGGAATCTTGCTCCTGACCTCCGTCTGTATTCTCAGGCTGCGCCTATAAATAGGAGAGACGCAAGGAGAAAATGTCCCAAGAACCCCTGGCACACGAATCTCGGGGAGGGCTGAGAAACAAAAAAAAAAAAGCAACACTGCACACTCAAATCTGCTCCAGATGTTGCACTTCGCCCACTCACAATCTCGCTCTTCGTAAACCTTATCGAAGACACAAAGATTCCCTTTCACCTGGGTTAACGGGCAGCTATCATCTGCTTTCTAATCCACATTCCATTCTCTGCAACAGGTCTGGAAACATAACTCAACTGGAAAGTGGCGAGAAGATGGTGTGTTCTCTGCCACAGAACGGATGCACTGCCGGCCACTGTGGATACTTCACCCCATAGCTTAGGACTCCTGCCAATTCCTCCTCTAGGGTCATTCAATGCCTAATTCCTACCTTTCAAGCACCAAAGAGAATGGGTGCAAAAGTCATCTAATCAGCCAGTTATTCAAAAGAATAAACAAAGACTTCAAACAGCTTGCGCCCGGTTTGCACCAGATGTGACCGTATCTGAACTGCCACAGAGCTGGCACTCCGCTCTTGTGCGCACTGCACAGTGACTCCTCGCAGCTCTTTCGGAAAGGCTATTTCTGTATTTTAAACAAATGAGAAGTTTGTTGGGTAAGCACTTGGCAAAAAGAAATGAAATCCATGCTTTCTTTTCCATGTGTTCACAGATGCTTGCCCTTTGCCCACTGTCCGTTAGCCATTAACCAATAGCAAGTTTTTCTTGCTCTTTCGTCAGTCTAACTTTTACAAAATACGTCAGTCAGCTTGGATGACTTTTAAATGGTTGAATATGAAAATACAGCCAAATAGCACCTTTTCAGTCCTATTGAATTTTTTTTTGTACTGAATATAGCACAGTCACATTTCCTAAGGAAGTAAAAAATGTTCAAGATGAGGAAGGTACCCACATTCCCACCAGTTCCAGTTTGCTAGAATATAACTACGGGCCTTCCAGTATTTATTTTCCAGGGGTTGTCAAGCTGAACAAACCCAGCTTGTAACAGGACTCGGGCACTGAGCCCATGTCAGAAGGTGATGTCACCCCCCTGGAACCAGGATAGTACTAAATTATCCCAAGGCAAGAAAGTGGTCTTCTGGGATAGGGGAATGTTCTGCAGTTTGGGGAGTGGTGTAGTGTGGCTCTGAAGTCAGAGGTACCCAGGAGCACTGTGAATGAATCTCATAAACGTTTAATAGGAATAATAGGTTTAATATATAGGAATCACCAGAATTTCAGCTTTCTAGAGAGATCTGTGAAGATCATAAGCTTTTGAAAGAAGCATACTGTTAATGGTGGGAAATGATCATGATTTTAGTAACTTAATATAGTGAACAACTCTCTGTATTCATCCAACAGTGTATTTAATTATTTAAAAATGTCATTTTTGTCCATTAACTTCATTAAAGTGCTCTCCTCTGCTCTCCTCCCCACTGATAGCTGATGTGTGGTGAGCGTTCTGGCGCACCATGGCTGCTGATGCATCATCCAGGTGAATGCTGCACATTGGTGGTGGTGGAGTGGAGTCCCCAGGCATTACCCGTAAAGCGCTTTGAGTGGTGTGTCCAGAAAACTATATCGCAGGATGTTAAAGTGTATTAATAAAAATGGATTAAGGAAAAAATTGTGGTCTTGAAAAAAAACTGTTGTCTGGGTTTGAAACCTTGAGATGAATAAGAACTGAAGTGTGAATTGTTTGTGCTGTGACTGTAAAGAACAGAAATTTGATTTTTAAATCTAAATCGGTTCTGATTTGTGGGTCAAGTGGAAGTTTTCCAGATCATCTGTTCTGACTTTGTTTGTGTACTGGTGTTACAGCACAATGAACTGCACTCTGTAATTTTATAATACAGAATTAATCTCTTCCCAGCAAGAAACTTCATTAGCAGGATTCACCCTGTGGACACCCTTAGTGAGAAAATGAAATGCAGCATGCATAATACAGTCCAGTCAAATTAAAAAGAACTGCAGTATTTGTTTTTCCACATCAGTGGAAAATTCATTATTTGCTTAAAAACATCTGTGTCCGTAAGAATGACTACCAAATTACGGAACATGAGCCATTCTGTCATAACAAGGGAACGGGTTCAAACTGAGAATGCAGTGCCAAACCACAGGCATCTCCAGCAAGTTCTGCAAGTCTGTGAAAGAGGTTTACTCTGAAGACAAGCAATTAAAGAAGCACTTTAAGAGTGCTTGACCAGACTGAGCCAAGTCTTTGGTCACTTGCAGCGACAAATGCACTAAAAAAAAAAAAACAGGAAAGAGATTGACTGATTTTTAACAAAAAATAGGCAGTTTTACCTACACCTGC
The DNA here is from genome assembly GCF_040954835.1 of Lepisosteus oculatus. NCBI lineage: Eukaryota > Metazoa > Chordata > Actinopteri > Semionotiformes > Lepisosteidae > Lepisosteus > Lepisosteus oculatus. The sequence continues at coordinate 6,113,378 of NC_090721.1, read as the reverse complement.
AACTGAGGTTAAAATTAAATTCTTTGCCAGCATGGGTAACAAATAAAAAAAATGCAATAGAACAGGTCTCTTCACCAGTAAACTGGTTCAACAGGGGTAGCCTTTTTTAATAAAGATAATCTCAAAGAGCCTTCGTTACAAACGATAAAATTGATTGATTTTTTAAAAAGATATTAAATTTGCTGGATCGAGCAGCCCAGTACATTGCTACAGAACAAGTTACATTAATTATTTTTCCACATTTGTAAACTATACAAGTCATACACACCTAAGAGCTCATCTTTTTTTTTTTACTAAGAACCTCAGCCAGATGTTCAAGAGCTCCTGCAGCACGATATGTTGTTGCACGGACAGTGGATGTACACTTCAGCAAATCGGGCTCCAGCATTCTCCCCTGCTAATCGGGTGTTAGTGTGTTCTTCTCACCCGCGTGATACTTTTGCTGGTGTGTGGTGCCGGGTGGGGGTGGGGGTGAGGGGCGGGGAAGGTTTATTCGTAGTGCTCTTCGAATTAGTTTCTTGACTACGTGGGATTTGAGAGGCTTACGTTGCAACGACGGATTTTAAGGCTTTCTTGCTGATTAACAACATGCACCCTCCCTCTGTGTGCTAGCATTTGGCGTTTGCATCACCAGGTTTTCCTCACATTATTTTTCATGCCTCAATGGACTCCGATTCCACAGAGGTACGGCACGGTGAACAATAAACACAACGGAAAATCATCATAGTCATCATAGTCAGCTAATAACAGGGCCCAGTCTTGAGCTGGGTTACCAGTTCTTGAACAAGAGCTAGAAAACACTGTGGAGATTCTAAGCTTGTACACACTTTGTTTGAAAAAATAATTGTCTGTCTATAAAGAACTTCATCTTTTTTAGACTAAAGTGTTAAGAAAACACATCTATTAAGGATCAAATACAGCTTTGCAAGGGACTGCAAACACTGTTTAGATAATGGAAATCATCCTCTCGGAGACTTCACTGGACTTCCAACTGATTGCTTTTCTGTGCTTTAGCCAAACGGTTGTCTTCCCAATTGAATTAGAGGTCTGGACAGAGAGTGTGTACGTGTTTTCTGGTTTATATTAAATTATTGGGTTGAAAAAAGGTTTTGGTTTTAGGTTTTGAATGGGCTCTGTAGCTCCAAACTTTACTAGTTTAAGTCTCTAGTTTCTTTTATCACCTCCACCTAAAATGATGTACAGTAGCATCTTTTTAATTGAGTAAATGCAACTACAAGGTCTCATGTTTCACAACACAGAATAGATTAGAAATATTCATGCTGCCATTTATTAAAAAGGTGGCCTTTGAGCACAGATAAAAAGCTACTGCTGGAGTAAACTTCAAAGTGTCCTCCTGTTTCAAAAAGAGCCAGGATGCACACTTTCAAACACAAAACAACAATGCTTTTAAAATCAGGGTTTTATACTAGCAAGGGAAGAATTCAGCGAGCTTGTCGTTCAAGAGAGAGACAGTTCACCGCCATGGGCTAATTCTGTCAGACTTCTTTTGTTCAGTGAAGACAGGCGAGACAGTTTACTCTCTGAGTAATGCGCTCAGTTGTCTGCACGAAGATGCTTTCAGGCAAAAGTTACGAACTTGGGATACATCAGGGGAGGGCAACTTGTGTCCTGCGAGCCAGATTCATGCAGGTTGATTTCAGCAGCTGTGCGAGATCCTAAAAAGAAGGTAATTCAATGTCTTATCTAAATAAATTACTCCATCTAATGCTTACTTAGTTCTAAGTAATTAAGATCAGAAAGAAGATGATCCTCTGACACTCCAGTTACTGTATTTAACTTGTGACATTATATAGATAACATGAGAATATTGTTCTTGAACTCACTAAATAGTACAGATTTTAGATTTATCCAAAAGCTCAAGAAAAGGAAATCTTCAAATCTACAGCAGGAAGAATGGAAAGGGCTATTAATTTATCAGAAAAGAATGTGATTTAGGCTACCACTCTCACATGTTAATGACTGAGATCCATCGTCTGGAATCACATTTCTAGATGGAAAATGACAAATACCCTGGAACAGCAGGCTGGAGTGAAAGAAATTTGGGATCAAACAGGGTCTGGTCTTTGTTCCTTCAGCAAAACACACAAGTAGTCTGGTACTTGGGAGATGAAAATCATTAACTAGGAGTCTAGTGAGGAACACTTCTAACAGTGCATTAGCATGGTTGTAAAACTGCCATAATTTCTATAGAGTATTAAGAATTGCACAATACATCTTTGTGATCTAACTGGGATCTTATAAAGGTCACATTACTGGACCACCTCACTGCAGCAAAAACTAAGATTTACAAACAGTTACATACTGGACTGCAACCCTGTACTTTATGTGTAACAGAAACCTTGCAAAACATTTAGAACCAGTCTGTCTTCACAAAAAATAGCTATGTGAGAGCTGAAACAGAAGCTGATCTGTTCAACATCTGGAGTTTACAGGCTAATGAACCCAGGACTGCACGCGCTATCTGAAGATCAGCGTGGGTAAAATGAGGCAGGGCTCCTGCATGCTTGTTATGGCTGTTCTGCTGCTGCTATTGCGGTCTGCAGTCAGGAGGGTGGCGAGGCCAATGTCAGGGAAGAAATGAGCTCAAAGAGGTAGGAAAGAGGGACAAACAAATGCATCATGGAAAGGATGATTGACATCTGTCTCTTTGCATTAGTGGCGAATACAGAAGGGGCACTCCTGCAGTGAAAGACAAACTTAATTGCGATTTTTACATTCCTAATGATTCCAAAAACGCAGTCCTGTAAGGACGCTTTTCAAAAAATACATTTCCTTACATGGGTGACATGGTGGTTGGTGCTGGTGCTTGGGTTCAACTCTGAACGAGGGGGGAGGGGGTTGATTCTGTGTGGAGTTTGCATGTTTGTAAGTGCTGACCTGGAACTCGTTTCCCCTCCACTGATGGAGCTGGCTAGGTTAACTGGCATCTACAAACTGTCCCTCTTTGAGTGTGCATGCCCTACGATGGACCGGAGTCCTGTGCAGGTTGTAGTTCCACCTTGTACCCTATGCAACCCTTACTGTGAATAAGCAGCTTTCTCATGAGGGATGGATGGAATTTCTTGAATATTATTAGAATGGAACACAGAAGTTTCCTGGTTAAAAAAATAAACACTGGTCATAAAAATAAAAGGATCTCTCTCTTTAGTATTTTGATTTTTAGGCAACGCTTACCTTCATTCAGAGTGGAACATTCTTTCCACACACAGAAATTACATATGAACACAGCCATGATCTCCTATGTAAATTACAATCTAAACTTAGCCCTTAATTAATACACCAGGTCTGAAGAGACACTATCCTACCCCCACAATGCACTGTGAAGGTTCATACATCACATTCTGTGACATGGCGTTGTCCCTTGAGGAAGGGCAGGTTTGTTCTGCCTCCAAAATGATAGGCGCCCGCTTACACTCATAAATCATGGAAAATTGCCCTACAGAATGTTTTTTTTTTTAAATGACAGAGTTCATGATTGAAATGACTGAATTTCAGATGAAACCGCTCAAGGATCCCAGCAAGTGTCAATAGGTTATTGATGCCATATTGGTAGATGGAACCCAGTAACAGCACCTGGTGCTTCCACCTTCTGGATACAGGACTCGCATGTAGCACTGAAAAAAAAAAAGCGATGAGCCTTTTACATCGCCCATGCCCTCGCCTGCTTAGCTCCTGTAATCAGAACTGGAACTGGCCAGGCAGTGTGCCAGTCTGCCTGGCATTTCCTCCTCTGACCTCCTTGCACACCTGAATTTGGTTTAGGACACAGGTGCATCACTGTTTCAACCCATAACTACTGTATACACAGGAACACACTTGGACTGAAGTGCACTGTTGTGTCACCTCTTTCCAGATCTCTAAAGTACAAATCCTATCACACCGCTCCAGCTCCCTTGCCTGAATGAGCTGAAAAAGGTGTGCTGCTGTTTTGATTCAGTCAAAGACCCATGTACTGTAGCTAGAACATGCCTCCTACACGCCTGGCTGTATTCCTGTGAGCCTGTGAGCTGAAGCTGAAAAATGTAATTAAATTACAGCTGCAATTTGGAGGCAGATTAGGTGGGGTAAAAAGGATTTAGAAAATCAGTTAAGCCCTTTGTTCGGCGATGGAAGCAGTTAGGAGTTTCAGCTGTACAGTGGTGGAGCAGTGCAACATGCTGATGGCAAGAGAAGAGCACGGAGCTGAAAGAGCTCTCTGTGTAGGCATGGCACAGCCAATGGTCTTCGGGTGTGTGTGTGTGTGTGGGAGGGGGGTGATTTGCTTTGCCACTATGGGAAGGAATAATAATATCTACTGGGGGGGGGGGGGGGGAGGTTTGAGGTAATCAATTTGAGGCATCTGACATACTCCTAATTACTGTTGTGAGCTTCACAATGGAATTCCAAGTGGCTCCCTGCAGCTTGGACAGCTCTGTGCCTGGTGCCATGTTTCCAGGCCCAGGGGACCGCAGGGGGCCATGAGAAACGGGGAGAGGGATATTTATAGAGAGCACAAGGCTAATAGATGCTTGGCAAGGCTGCTTCTTCAGGGGGCTGCAGGCATTTCCAGGTCAGGCCTGCACGATCCCAGGGAAGGCTACATGGACCGGCTGTGGAGGACACATCGCCCTGGGAGCCAGATTCCCTCCCCTCTTTAAAGACGGTGGCCTCAGTCCGCCCCAGTGCGGATGCCTGCCGAGGTATTTCGACGCGTTTTCACAGCTGGAGTGGGGGCCGCCGTGGACGTGGGTGGCGAATTGTTGTTTGGCGCTTGGGTGTGAAATAAGTGCAGCAAACCGACGAGGAACTGGCACCCCACTCCCACAGGGGCAGATACACATACCAGAGCTGATGACACCGCTTCACCCACTGCCTCGTATAGCACTGTCTGAGTCACTAATAATTCGGGGACGAATTTCAGTCTTAAGCAGCTTTTAAAGAAGGGTATTTCTTGTATTTATTGCTGACCACAGCCCTGAGAATAGGATCTGTACTTTGCAGCACTAAAGGATCTGAAAAGTCCACTCAGGGATGAATACGGAGTTCAGCCACACTGAATCTCTCGGATCATAATGCCCGGAAACCTTGATTCAAAACCAGGCCTAGGACAACTAAAAATCCCAGGTAGAAATACTCTGGGTGCTTTAAGACTTAAGAAACCTATATTAAGGGCTGACAAACCAGTTAATGGTTTCTCACTATGTTTGCAGAAGTGCAGTTACGCTTCTACTTGGACTACGCTATGAGCAGGATGGGGTGGTAAAAGTTTTGCTCTGGGGTTGATTCTGGGCTGGAACCCTTTCCATGGTTAGCTTGCATTACCCCATTCCCTGCATGCGTTTTCTTCAGATGCCCCGGTTCTCCCCTGCCTGCCAAAGACGTACCGGTTGTTTCATTTGAATTCTCCATTTCCCTGAGATGGAGGGATGGGCATCCCTACTCAACCTTCCCTGTGAGCAGAAGTTCTGATGCCTGCCCATCCCACACTCAAATTCAGGGGTGGGTTTTCCAGATTTTCCGGAAGAAAGAAAAATAACAGCGAAAGGCAATTCAGATATCTAGCTTCTCTCTCTCGCTGCTCCCAAAATGTGCAGAAAGATCATATTTAGATCTCAGTATCGGTTTTGCAGTCCAATCAGCCTTTGCAAAGGAAATGCATAGACGTCATTCAAACAGATGAGCTATACTTGAAGTTCAACATAGAAGAAAAAAAAAGCATACCTGCTACAGGACTCATGAACCTTAAAAGGCAATGCTAATGCGTGCAAAAACAAACCCGCATGAGACACAGCATGCACATTCAGGGAAGGGTTAACTCCTGCTGACTGAGAACTACATGGGGTGATCATTAGTGTCACTTCTCATTATCAACAACTACAGCAGCCTATCCGTGGGCAGAGTTAATCCTCTTCTGCTTCCCTGAGAACAGGGAAGGCAGGCTGAAGCACACAATTACACGATGGTGGTGTCAAAAAATAAGAAGGAGCATCTAACTCTTTTTCACTAGCCTAGTTCCCAAGACTTGTACTATCCAGCGACACCTCAGGAAATTGTACAGGAGGAGAGCATGTTCAGAGATAAGAGAGTAATAAGACATGAGGTTTTAAGCTGAAGGCAGCAGTAGTACTGTAACAGAAGAAAAGAAAACATTCAGCAACCGATATACTTCGGCGACTTGAGAGTACTAACAAACTACACTCTATCCTATAAGATACTGACATGAAACCAGAATAGATGGAGGAAACCCACACAAACATGGGGAGAACATACAAACTCCACACAGATAGCAGCTCAGGACTGAACCCAGGGCCCCAGCACTAACTTATTCTAACCACTGTGCAGCCATGCCACCCACCAGTTGATGCATTTTATGGAAATAGCAAAGGAGATGGCACTGGAAATATGTTCTGCCCAGAAAACAAATGCAGAAAAATGAAACATTCCGAAAGTGGCTCCATTTGGGAAACACTCCGGTTGGAGGGGAAAATGTAATTATAAGATCACTGAAAACTCCTCGGAAGGCCGTGAGCTTCCAGCTTTTTCTCAAGTAGGGACAGCAGAGGTGCAGAGTGCCGGGGCTGAAAGTAATCAGTGCTGACAGTGGGAGTTTCTGTGGCCACAGTAACTCTGCTCTCCTGGCTGAAGCTACCCGCTCACAGTGCACAAGAGCACTGTGGAATGACATCACATCCCTTCTGGCCGCCTGTCCCAGTATGGAATCCCTGATTTGTTTTTAATGAGACAAAGAAAACCACACCAGTGCCCCGCCACACCCTGCACCGTCTCGGAGAAACACGGAGGAATGAGATTAAGTTGTCTTGGGGCAGTGAAGGAAAAGGAAAACCAAAATGCCAAATTAGTTACTTCAGTAAAGCTGAAAAGAGACTATTGATGCTTGACAAGGTGAGAAGCAGAGGACTATAGGGAATGCTACAGGCATCTGAGGAGTAGATGCTGCATATCCATTACATCCAGGACACAAGCAGAAATATTCACTTAACGCCACCCGAAGGCACCAGATAGACCTAATCTGTTAGCCTGTCTTCTAAAGACCTAATCTGTCAGCCTGACTAAAACCAGTTAAGATGCAGTATGGCCTTCCCCAGTTTAACTCAATGGTGTTTCTAAAGGCATTTAGAAATAAGCAAAAAGCTTAGAACAATCAGCAAAATGCACCAGTTGAAAACAGTTCTATCGCCTTATAGAAATGTTTGCACAATGCATTTGGAAGTAATGCATCAAACTTAAAACAGCTGTTGTCTACTTCAGAGACCCACAGAAGAGGCCGTGTGGATTTGACACGGAGGTGAAAGAAGCACACCACACTTTGCAGGGGTAGAGGAGCTTGCGACACCCATGTGTCTCACTCATTGTGCACTTCAGGTCGAAAAGCAAGATAAATCGCCACGCGTATCACCCTGAGAGTAGGCGCATACTACCAAATAGATCATCTTCTCATAAGAATTTTCAAATACTTCTGTTCCACAAAACTGAATGTTAGGGTACACCGACATCTAAAAAATACAGTCGACTTGCAATTTATGTGGGCGTTGGGGATCTTGAGTAGTGCGTAAAGCCAAATTCACGTAGAGTCAAATTTTACCCTTTAACACATAGAAACCTTACCAACCCTCTTATGGAAATCCAAGATATAACATACAAGTATAAAAACAGTAAATAAAAGTAAATAAGACGACTGCATAGGCTCACTAAGTAGCTCTCGTATGGGTGCTTGACAACTTTTTCAGAGAATGATGGTTTTTCCCCCCCCAATTTTTTTTATTTCCCAGAGCCGACCGCGTTAAGTTGTGAGCACTTATGTTGCCCGCCTACCGTATGTGAAAAATCCCCCAACAACCTTCCAACTGAGTAAGAAGTTTGTTAATGGGTTAGAAGAACTGTTCCCAGATTTAATCAACAAACAGGACATGAGAACGTTGGCACCTAGGACTCAGAAGTAAGAAATGTCAATGCCAAACTCCTTTGGGGAAGGAGCAAAAACAAGAAAAATACAAGCAAGAGCTGTGAAGGGGTGTTATAGTGGAGAAGCGAGATTCTTTATGAAGAGTGTTACAATTACACAGTACAAGAAAAACTGGCTTCGGTTGTTGAGTAAACTCATGCCATAACTCATTTCTGAAACAATGTTTTATTGCTCCACCAGGGGTAAGCATGCTTCTCGGGCAAACACAAATACCCAAAGTCAACTAGCCAGTTTTCCCTATGATGCTGAGGAATGCAAAGCACGCTGTAAATGACTAAAGACAAGACTAAATTAGGCCCGGCGTAGGAGGCGGAGGTACATTGATGACTTTTTTCTTGTTTTTTACTGCGGGTATTGGAGTTAGAGAGAATAAAAAGAGCATTCTTAAAAAAGATATTTACTGTACACCTATACTAAAGATAAAACCCACAGCCCACATGCCAATAGGCAGTTTAACTGCACATGAGAAAGATACTGAATAAGCCTGACTGCTCAGCACTCATTTCCATGCTATTTGGGAGCACAGTAATTAATATATAAATACCAGGGTCTTACCTCATCATCTGGAGAAGGTACAGGTTTCATTGCAAGAAAAGGAAAGAGAACATCCAGGATGACAGGAGTTATATGGAGAATCCATAACATAAATGGAGAAAGAAGGAAAGAAAATTAAAGTCAGGAACCTTTTACGTGTCACATAATTGTTGTATTATTCTTGCAATCTCCAACAGATCTTCACATCATTGTTTGTTTGATTTGAAGGAGGTAGGCACAGGTACATTAACGTCTATTTCATATAAAGCTTAAAATGAGTATATTTGAAGTTTTATTTGTAAATAAAAAAAAATCACTAAAACTATGGACTGCAGATAAGGCGTCTGGAAAAAAAAATAGAATAAAAATGATCAGGTCACAGCTCTGTGTAAACCTTACAGAATAGGCACATGTCTCCCAGTCCTCAAACTAATTCCTTTTTTGTTCTCACAAGAACAGGTTGGGGTAAGAACTGAGCCAGCTGAAATCCAGATTTGAATGCTTAAACCGATTAAAATACCAAGATATCTAAAAATAAAAAACAGAACAGTGCTAATTTATAGCTTTAATTAATTTGTGTGATTGCTCTCTCTTGTGGTACTTTTTAATTATACAAGAAAACGTAAGTGGCCTTATTTGTCCTTGTTCAGGATGTTAACAACTTTGCAAAACATGACAGGTCTATGAAAGAAGTGCAGTTGTTAATGGCAAAGAGTAGGTCTCACAGTTGGCGCTCTAAGCTCCCTGTCATTTCTCACTTGCAACTGTGTGTGTGGGTGTGAGAAAGTGTGTTTGTCTGCATCAGTAGGAGTGGTTTGGGCAGCACAGTGTACTATTTCTGAATTGAGACACTTCAACTTAAACCCCACAGCCTTGATGACTACCCAGGAAATTCTTCACAACTTTAAAAGCAAAGCCAACCTGATACTTTACAGCAGAGAACAGATGTCCCAGAAGAAGCACAGCAGAATAAACAAGAGCCATGTCATTAAAAAAAGGTTTTAAAAACAAACAATACCAGTTTACTAGTAAACCCTGCTGGGAAAAAAAATATTAGAATCAAGTACTGCGTTCACTCTATATACATTTTAGCAAAACAAAAAAAAAAAGTAGAATTATATAGGAGTAAAAATCAATATAGAATCATTTTTTAACATATTTCTCCCAACATTAAATGTATGCAAGGAGGAGAAAATCTCCTAACAGTAAAAAAATAAATCAGAGGAAAATGCAATAAGAAAGAGGATAAGAGTCAGTAGGAATCTGAAGTTATCGTTGTCCTACATGCAGAAACCCACTCTATTATGATGGGCCAGAGCAAAGTTTTTGGCGAAAGCAGCATGTACTCGAAAAGGCTGGATCTGCAATCACTACAAACCACTTCGGACCGTTATTTCAGCCGAAAACTCATTCCGCCATCACGTTCCACAGAGCTGCCCTCACTTTTAACACTGTCCTCCACAGCCTACGACGAGCCAGATTTCACATTCGGCTGGGAGTCGCTATTCATCAGCTTTGCCTGGTCAAACAGGTTCCATTTCCCTAATTAGCAGGCCTAGATTCCAAAATAAGCTGACAGCTAAACTAAGCTGGGGGTGTTGTGCATTAAGATAAAGAACTGCTGCAGTGTAATACCCAGTCATACTGCAGACTGAAATCTATAGTACAGAACAGTAACGTTTCATAATGATTCGAATAGAACCAAAACGTGTGGTTCAGTGAAACAAACACACAGCACAAGGCCTGCCTCATCTATTACAGAGGCAGGTTTCTAATTAAATACAACAGAAAAGTATTTACGTAATTTATTTATGCATGGCTTTGCGGCACTTGTCATTTCCAGCTTTTATCAATACCAAAATGAGAGACACTGAACTGAGAGCCAGACAGAATTCGGACGTGCAACATATCCGCAGTCCCAGTTAACAAATATACCACTTACCCTTGTGCAGGTTCCGAAACCTGCTGCTGGATGCCAGGCGGTGCATTTTCCCAGCTGCCTACAAGGACTTAATCTCAATGTAAAGCCTGTTATTCTCTGTGTTCGCTGAGATGGATTGACTTCCCAGTACTGGGCTTTTCTGTTTGCACGGAGCTGTGTGTATGTGCTGTGCTGGGTGGGAGGGGGAGAGGTGTTTGTGGGGATGGGAGGGGGGCAGGGGGGGGAGAGCAGATGGAAGCTCAGCCTTGCTGGCTGTCTCACACTGCTCCCTCAGCGTTCCACTCCTCAGCTACAGGCTCTGGGCAAAAGCATAATCAGTACGGGAATGATGTCACCCAGTGATGACATCACTTGCAAGCAGCAGGATATAAACAAGAGCACATGGGGCCCTAGCCACATCCAGGACATTCATTTCTGAATGTTAGGAAGGAGGAAGGTGCAGATAGCCCCGACATGATTTTCCCTTATTTTAACGTGACGATGCCTATGAGCTTTGTATTAATTGCAGGTCAATTTTTTTTTGTTTAAGGCAATTAAAGTTCTCATAACAGGCTTGGAGAACTAGCAGCTCACCAGCTGCAAATTCCACCACCTGAAGTGGAGGGTGACTATCCGTTGTGCAGGCACAGACCTGTAGATGACAGAAAACTGCCATCATGCATCATATTTGTAATCTGCAGCTGGCCAGTGGACCAAGGTCACCTGTGTGTTTCATCTTCACAACATGGCAGTGATAGCTCAAAAGAAGAATGCTTTTCATTCACACTGCATAGCTCTTATTTCTCATACCTGTACATTGTGGATCTATTCTATAATGGTGTAATATTATTCTGCTTTGGTCCTCAGTGCTTGTACAAGACTTTATGGAACAGTCCCAGAAGCAGGCCAGTTAGCGAACTGAACAGCTGGAAGCAAACGCTCACACTGTTAAATTCCACTTGCAAGACGGATTTCAGCTTTTCGTAATTAAAGGTAACCGCACTGGCAAGTAATTTACTTCACTAACAATTATCACCACTGGAGATGAAGACAGGTAATTGTATTTGTAATGAAAAGCTTTCTAGAACCACATCAGACTGATTTAGCTGGATCTTTGTGGGTAAGTGAATGTGTTGGGTCTGGTTATAAAGTTTTGAACTTACACAGACTGCTTTATATGGGTCTGACTGCGGCTGTTTCTGTCAAACAAGTATGCAGATTGCTAAATGGTGGACTTGTGTAATGATATAAAAAAATATTTGAAAATGTAAATCAGGGACTGTTTTGGCTTAAGATGAATCTTTAATATTCATAAGAATATAAGAAATGTTACAAATGAGAGGAGTACAAACTGCCCATTAAGCCCATTTGGTTGTAGCTACTGTAATTCAACCAAGAAGTTGGTCAAGATAGTTCTTGAAAGAAGTCCTGGTTTAAGTTTCTACAATGTGGATCGTTTGTCCCATATTCCCAAACCTCTTATGTAGACAGTGCCTCCTGTTCTCAGGCATTAGACTTTTCTCCAACACTTCAAAATACAGATGCATGCTTGGAGAGAAAAAAAAAAGCATTTCTCTATTCCTTTGGGAATAAACCACTTGCCTAGCACACATCCCACCTGAGAAGCCTTGCCATCATAAATGTGTCATAAAATGATAAAAAAAAAACATGCCATGCACCAACATTACATTTTTAAAAGTATGTCACTATCTTTTCCTTGATAGCAGTCGTTTATGGGATATTTTCAGAACACATTATGTGAAAGGAGTAACCTCAATTTGTGACAAAGAGTAGCTCACTAATTGAGTTCTTAACTCCTGTCAAATGTATGTACTTCAGATTTACTGAAGACTCCCCAAACTGGAGACCAAGCCAGGTCATGGAAAGCTACAGTCCACAGGGTCTTAGATTCTTTAATTGCCAGATTGTAAAGCCTTGGAACAAACACAACTTACAAAAGTGTCAAACAGTAAATTGGTTCAGTTAACAAATTGACAACCGAGGTCCTCGAGAGTGACAGGGGATTGGTATTTTCTTTCCAAACGAGTTTTAAATCACTTAATTGATCAAGGCACCTGTTTAGCAACGGATAATTGAACACCTGTTGGATGGTAGCTCTGTCCAAGACAGTCTGGCCACCCTGGATTTGTGCTGTGAAGGCCACTAGCCAAGACTAGGTAAATGTGCAATTTAATAATAACCTACTTCACAAAACTACTCCACACTCTTAGGAGTGAGAGGGCACAATAACGTTGAATCCTTATTTTCTGTGCTCATCTAGGAACGCAACAGCTAACCTAGCACAGATTTCCAATTGTCCCTATCAATATCTCCATTTTCAAACGTGACACCTGACCTCAATATTCACCGAAGCCGCAGGGTACGCAGCGCGTTTAATTTTATTCCAGAGGCCATGTAATATAAATAGCGTTGGGTAAGGTATAAAGGCTTTTAAATTAAGATCGTTATGGCCACCCATTTAAATAGGATTGACTAATGAAGTCTGTAAAACAGAATTGGCTGTCGAGGACTCGAAATGTCAAGAGTTAATAAGCAAACATCTGTAATTATCTGCTACATTAGACATAATTAACCTGTATTCTCCGATTCTGCAAGTACCGGGGATGTAATGTATCTTTGCACCTCAGTTTGACAGCCTTTTCTTTGACCTTACAGTGTTCATCCACACTGGAAAGTTTATTTCCTCCCTCATTGAAATAAAAAGAAACTGTTCGATTTATGAAAACAAGCTACTTAAGCTTATTGGCCGAGAACCAATGCGCCAAAATAATTAAATCACTAAAGAATTGTCTCCACACAGCTCAGACAATATTAAATATTTAAAGCATCCAGAGAGGATTTAAGGTGGCGAAGACCAAATGGAAGAAATTAACATTTTTATTCCAAGTGCTTATCAGTAATTCTTGATTCAAACCTAAAGCTAAACGTTTGGAAGGCTGCACGCAAAACTGATTATTAAGTAAAAACATCAATTTGAACTTACCGTGATTGAACATTTGGCTTCTAAACCTGCTGTTGGAAGAGGTGTTCTCCATTCTGAAAGCTCTCGGTTATTTTTATAAGTAATCGCGCGGAATTCTGCGGTTTATGCGACTTCTGTAATTCCTCCGTGTTTGCACGGCGCTGGACGCACCAGATGGCGATTAACAGAAGCCCCGCTAGCCTGTGGGCTTTTGTACAAACGCTCGGCTCAGATTTCCCCCTGCCTGTGCGCGTTTTCCTGCAGTAGCTCCACACTGTACTGAATGCACTGGAGGGCAAGGCGAGCTTTTTAAATGCCAGACTGGAGTGACGTCACAAGGGATGGCGTGCCCCGCCGGCGGAATGAAAACAACAGCACATGGACACTTCAGAGCTGCCGTCAGGCGATGACGTAAACACCAAGAACGACATAGTTCATTTACTTTTCCCAAAGGACTGATATTCACTCACGACAGAGGTGGTGAAAATTTATTAGGACGTATTAAAATTCCGAATGTCCGTTTCCTAACTGGATGTTCTCTCCATAAGTGCTATTAAAGTTTTGTTATTTCTACGGAAGCGTTGTAGAACAAAGTATAAAATGGCTGTCAGGATGAGCAAAACCAAGATAATTACAGTCGAACAGTCACAATGCTTCATACAGCTGCACCCAAAATGACATTTTGCACATACGTCTCTAAAACTGTTCATAATTACCAGTTTTATAAACAGGAAAGTCTTACATAGGCGAAAAAGAAACACCCAGTGAACATTCTTGCAGAAATGCTAATTCGGTAATTTGAGCATCCTGTTCAATGTAAATACCCCTTTCCTGTTTATCCCCCCTTCTTAAATAAATGTAAGACTTAGCATCAAGTAGCAGATATACAGCACAAGTAGTAAATCCCACTGCAAGCAGATAGTTAAGTAGCGTTTACCGCCAAGAACAAAGTAGTTAACGAAAAAGGATGGATGGTTCTTTCATCTCCCTATTACCTACTCAAAGTGCAAAATCCTTAGATGAAAAGTGGTGAATTGTATATTGCTACTCTACTGTATATTGCTATATACAGTATAGCAATATATCAACATAGCAATAGAAATATATCAACAAACAACCAAATACCTAAGTAATGAAAAACATCCATATAAACAATAAGTGCATGCCTGCAAATCTCATAATGCAATTCTGAAATCTTAGCTTTTAACACAGGCTGCAGGTTCTCCAGGAGAATTTGGATCAGCACATTTAAAGGCCAGTTTTTTCTTTGTCTTCATTAAATACGTCTCCTGCACTGTGCAGAATTTGCTGAGGACATTTGGGTTAGAAATACTGCACGACTACACTTTCATTAAGCCTACAGCAAAAAACAGAATGCAAATATATTGGTAAGAATGAAGAAACCAGGAAAGCCACTAAGATGTGATAACATAATCCTTGGGTTAAGAAAGCTTATGTAATGTAAAATGTAGAACTGTTCCAAGCCCTGTGTACTTTATTGTGAAACTGTAAAGATTAAAAACAGACAAACCAACACAGAGACAAAAGATCTGAGGGAATGGGCCATTTTATTCCAGCTCCAGTGAAATACAGAGTCATCTCCATAGACTCTCAAGGTTCACTTCTTGGATTAAAGTGCACAGAATGTTTTTCACAGCTTGTGTAAAAAAAATAATTAAATAAGAACAATAAAAAATTATAATTCACAGATAATAAAAAGACCACAAAGATATGATACATACAAAACATGATACAAGAGACTGGACAGAATGTAATTAAACAAGATATTAGCAATGATAAAAAATCTATACAGGCTTGTATTTATCATATAAAATAATTTAAAACAAACTAGCTGCAAGTCGTTGGCAAGGCTAGCTTAAAACAAAGGCACAGCTATGAGAGGTAATGGTCCTTTGTAAAGAAGAACTGTGGCAACACGCTCTTTAAAAATAGCAAGCTTTGCAAAACGTTCTAAACAGAGGGGAATTTTTTAAGGCGTGAAAGCCAACGGATGCTGATTTAAAATAATGTTGTGAAGCCTTCTCATATTTAGGCTCTCATATTTAGTTAACCTTGTGTTAACTTCAGAGAGCTCTGGGCAACGTAGTGACTTGTTTGTAAAACGTAGCAGAGGACCAGGTATCCAAAGGGGCTGGTACCCAAAAAGACATTCTCCAAAACAATCCTGCCAAACAGTTCTGGCACCAGCATGGACTAGTGGTTAGGACTCCGGAATGGAGTGGTTGCAGGTTGGAAGCACAGGTGAAATACCTGATGCTTCCTTGACAGCTCCATGCCCTGCTGTGGAATTGGGTATGAGGGCTGTCACTGTACATGAGAATTTGTTCTCAATGGATATTACTGGTAAAATAAAGGTATGTTTTGGCATAACATACCATCATAATGTTACTCCTGCACATTTATGTTTGGTTTAACATCTTGAGATTCCCATTCTGACTGGGGGCTTTAAATGGTTTTAATAAAGGAAGGCCTACAGTGGTTCTTCAAGAGGCAATGAAAGTTGGGGATTTCTTGAAAAGGAATCTGATGTGGAACTTTTGGGTGGAGATTACATGTACTGTAGTATCACAGACTGTCTTGACACAGAACATCTTAAACAAAGGATCTGTCTGCAGGCATTAGGAGGGCCCAAGGAGAAATTTTTCTGTCTTTCAATAGCAAACAGAGACAAATTGCATGTAGTTTTTAAAACATCCAATCTGTCTTACATTCAGGCTTACACCTTCTCAGAACGACCTTCTCTCCTCCTGGTTCCAAGCCCAGCAGCTGCAGGAGGAAGAATTCAATCAGGTCTTCGTAGATTTTTTTTCTCTGCCTATCAGCAAATTGCAGCGCACGCACAAATACATGATTGCTCTTGTTCTGCAGCCTCCTCTATTTTATGAGCAAGGTGAAATGCAGAAATACAACAACCAGAAAACAAAATGTACAGTGAAGCCAACTACATTATTAACATTGGCTTTATCTTTCATGAAAACCAAAAGCCAACATAAAACTTTTCTCTATCATTTGAACACCATTCAAATAAAAACAAAAATTGCAGGCACACAAGAAGAGCTTTTTTTAGCTCCTTTTTAAAAAGTGAAAATGACTAAATAAGAATTAAGTGAAAAACATGCCAAGTGCGTGTCTTTTCAGGCACACTGGAAACACTTTAAATGATCAAGCACAGAGCTGTGTTAAATGTTGGGAAAAGCCTCATGTGATGTGTTTGTATGCAGAATACACCTGCAATCAGTTCTGTTTGCTAATGGAAGATTCCCTGGAACCCACTTTTACTTTTAAAAATGTTCCTTCAGCGACTTGCATTCATTAAATAGCCAACGCCGATAAATCTTTCTCCAGTTACCAAAGAAAAAATGCCTCTAGGGCAGCTGTTCTCAAAAATATAGTGCAAATAAAATTCTACAGAAAGATTACAGTGGTTGCATTTATAGAGCAATGCGGTGGTTTTCTTTTCCTTTAGCTAGTCTCTGTTGTTCCTACAAACCTGCCATCCTTTATTTTGTTTAAGTTTGCTAAGGTTCACAAGTATAGCTTGGTTTTGAAGCAGTAGAAGTACTAACAACTAGCCATCATGCCATGCAGCTCATCCCAGAGAAAAGACTAGTATTGTACACGCACAGACATTTACAGACATATTTACAGTATCAGGCTTTGTAAACAGGAAACGGCTTGGGAGTAGTGAGAGACAGTTCAACAGCAGTGCTGTGGTTCTGGATCCTAAAAACAGGATTCAAGGGCCAGCCCCCAGAATGTTATTAAAAATGGCTAAATCAAATCTCACGAGTTTCATTTAAGTGAGAAGTATATTACACTCAAAACGTTTCAAGGAGAATGGAACATACCGAGTACATGCTGGAGTGAGAACTACAGTTAGTGCCTATCTGTGGAGCAAGGGGCTGCTTTTTGCACCTCTTTCACCTTTTAGTTAAGGCCAACAATGTGCTGCATGTAAATGTACATGTATTTACAAAGATATTCTAAAGGTCCCAAGACACAGACCCTCTGAGGAACTGGGCTACATTTTTAATTTGAGGAATTCCACAATTAGCTTCCTTCATCTTCAGATCCTTCCTTTCTAATGTTCCCATTAAAGATGCACAAGGCTAAGACATTAGTTAACAAGCAAAACGCACATCTCAGCACAATGCTTTCTCTCAAGTCACCTTGTTACTTCTGTGTCATTCACAGTAAAAGATAGCCTAGAGATCGAAAGCATGTCAGTCCTGCACTGTAGGGCATGCAGAGTGGCAGCTCCTGTGACTAATGTGCAGACTTGAGACGTCAAGTGATATTGTTTTAGTACACTGACGTACAACACATTGCAAGAAATTCCTCAATTGCAGGCAATTTAAAACAAGGGGAAAGCTTTAAAGAGGGCTATACAGAACACTAGAAGATACATTCCTTCATTTTCTTTACATTCCACTCTTCACCCTTCACAGCAGCAACACTAAACAGCTGCTGGGTACTGCAGTCACTTTGTTCTGTAAAACGCCAGTGTCTATTGCCAAGCAAGATATTGTTTTAAATCCAGATTTATTTTACATATAGCTTAATAAAAATATGGCAATGAAGCATCAATATATAAAATATTTCTGTACATATATCATATTTAAAACATTTACTGTACATGTTTAACAGATTATATACAGTCACCTGGGGGCCGAACATAAGAAAGGAGTTTTCAACTCCAGAGGAAAAGTAAAAGTTAAAAAATCATCTTTTTTCTGATGAAAACAAAGTCAAAATGTTTTGTGTATAAAGTCATAAAGAGTTTACCTATAAGACTTAAAGTCACAGCAGACAGACAAGGTCACTGATACACACAGCATGTGACACTGAGGAATTGATGCTGGAGTCACACTCACATTACAGATGAGAATCCTGTTTGATCTTACGATAGTACTAGTGCCACTGACATCAGAGAGCACAAATATATCTAACAAAGTTTACATTTTGACCCAAGTGGGCTGTTTACAATCATGCATTGTTGTTTATTATGCTACATTTTTTGTGTTCTGCAATGAGATCTGAAGCCAGTTTCAACTCACGTTGAGACATAAATGGGACCTTAATTTGTAGGATTACGCTGTTTCACAAATCATTTAAACTACAGTTGAAAGTCAAAGCCAAGTCAAAACTTTTAAATGACAATTGAAGACAGAGGATCTGAGGCTGTAGGAAACACATACCTTCAAACGATCCACGAACACTGGTGAAAACACATCTGCAACTGCAACACATATAGTGTTTTTCCCCAGATGTTTTCACACAATAATTTCAGTATTAGTATAACAATATCCATGACAATGACTGTATAATATGTATCTGGGGGTGAATATGTAACAAATCGGAATCTAACATTCAACAGGCTAAGACCGTTGTGATGAAGTGACATTCCAGGTTCATCTGATGTAAAAGTGCCTTTTGCTTATTAACCACAGAAGATCAGAGAACAATATTTTTTGTGTTCTAGATTTCCCCAGAGCAGACAGCGATGGTGGTCACCAGTGCCAACATTAACTACCTACACGTTGTGGGACAGCCGCCATTCTGGGGAGCTCTGGCTGACGTGGGCTTGGTCTCTCGCTGCGTCTTACCAACAGGATCCACACCCGTCCAGTCCCAGCCTGCTCCCCGCGGGGCAGGGCTATTCGGGATGCTCGGGATGCTCGGGGTGTGTGTGCAGCCCGTTCTCGGAGCGAGCGTGGTTCTCCCAGAAGGCCCGCTTGACCTGTTCCAGTTCTGACGTGAGGTGCAAGCGAATATCCAAGTGCATCTTCAGATTCTCCAGCCACTCCTCCAGCTTAGCAAAGGAAGGTCTAAAATAAGCACAGCATGGACAGTCATTCACCTGGGGGACACACGTGCCAGCATTGATATACAACCTGCACAGCTACAGGGAGCTGAGGACTTTATTAATACTCACAATCATCTATTTGCCATTAAAATAATTTCTGACTGCATTATCAGCGTATCAAGTAGGTCTTTAAAATCCCATACAGACTTCTGATCTATTCCAAATGTTGGAGTCATCAGTCACAGTATGATTGACCTGCAAATACTACACTATGATTAGGTTACATTTTTCCATTATTTAGGGTCACAATTCTCAACATAGGTCCTGTAGACTCACTACTGTATGTTGCTGGTTTTCACATGGAACTCATGTAATCTTTTGTGATTAAAGCCTTGTAAACAGTTCTTTAAGTTAACTCATATAGAGCTCGGGCAGAATGAAAACAAGACCACCCTCAGATCTCAAGAACCAGAATGCAGATTATTAGCCTCTACAGCCCAGTACAGGCAAAGAATCAGTAGTGCATGTCAAAGGTCTCTACACCTACACCTCAGTAGACATCAAGGTGTAGTAACGAGCAGAACAGAAAGAGCATATACAGTAAGGGTGTGTTGTTACTTAAAGTGCTTGAACACTGTTACTATGACTTTCACATATGGTTATAGGTCTTTCCAGGTGTGCCTGAGCTAAAATTAAAAGTTTTCCCACATCCTGAAACTCCAGCCACACAAGCCTTCTGGTACTGGTTTGGCAGTAAGGCCAGGGTGCGGGCTTAACCACCATTTACATCCATCGGCGTGCAAAAGAGAGAGAGAATCACAGCTGGTTGTGTAGGAGAAGACAACAAGAAAAATTCCGCCCTGGTCTGCATGTCTCTTGGCACAATCTGGGCAGATTCAGTCTTTAGGAAAAGGTATAAGGCTTATGATGACAGTGAACAGGAGGCATTTCTTTACTCAGACGGTTGTGGGGGTCTGGAGCAAGCTACCCAGCCTGTTGCTGAAGTGAATACCTTGACTTTCAAGACCTTGAGCTCAATGAGATCGAATGGCTTCCTCTTGTTGGAGATCTGTCTAATGCTGCTGCGCTCCTGACTGTTCTCGTGCCCTTCAGCCGAAACCCAAACTCACTGCGCAGGCTCAGCTAGGCTCAGGTTTGCCAGGGGCCCGGCTGGAAAGGGGGTGTAAGAGACCAGTGTCACTGCCCCTCACCGTTTCTCAGGATCCAGGTCGCAGCACAGGGCAGCAATCGGAAAGAAGGAGGGGGGGCAGTCAGAGGGACAGTAGTGGTCCAGGAATCCTTTCACATTCAGGCCGAAATCCATCGTCCGAGGCAGGTAATCCGGATCTGCATTCACCCTGCCGATAATCTGAAAAGGAGGAGCAGGAAACCACATTGGCCGACTGATCTGGACTTGCAGCTATAATCTGGTTCCTTTGTACTCTCTGGCACCACATCAGGAAAAGCCTCCTTTCATTACATGTGCCTGAAAATTACATGTATGAAACCACAAAGCTATTCTGAGCACTTCACATTGCCCCTGATGCAGATTAAATTCTTACCATATTGGAGCTACACATGAAAAAAAAACCCTGATGTTCCAAAATAAGACGGTATACAAAATGAAAGCTAGATGAAAGGCTGTCCTTATCCCACCAAGTCAATTGTTACATATCTTGCACAGTTTGTGCTGTAAAGCACTCACCTCACAGAGCATAATTCCAAAGGAAAAGACGTCTACTTTTTCATCATAGCTCAGCCCTGAAAGAGAACAAGTCAGATACACATCATAAAATGTAACAAGGGTGACCATTGTTACTGTACGTTCAGTTTCTTTACTCCCCTCCCATGCAAATGGAATGCATTTTTGGAAGTGGGTGTATCCCTACATTAAGTCTCTCTCTGGATTGGTTGAAGAGAGCGGTCCTGTTTTCAATGCCAGTACGGGACATCGGGACAAGAGAGGTGTAAGAAGAAGAGGGGTTGGGATTGTTGTGGCACCCATTTTAGTTTTCTGTTATAGCTTAGTTTAGTATAGAGTAGAAAGATAGCTTGCCGAAGACTTTTCTTTGGCTTTGGTATTTCAAACACAGCCTTGTACAGTCTGTCAACATGAGACATACATTTCCTTCAGCAATAAACTTAAGGTTTTCAGATGACACATTTGGATATGACAATCTATTAAGACCACAAAGGAGTTTGGTTTATATCCCCCAGATAACTACAGGCCTTTTGAGTTGCACAAAAGCTTGAAATGAGCAAAAACAGCAAATGTGTTTGCAAATGTGGACTCTACAGCTCACATACTGTAACATATGACAGTCCACTGGCAACAGGAGTGCATGCATTGTAGTTCAGTCAACCATTAATCACCTTTAGATCTCTTTTGAAACAGCATTGGAAATCTCATTACAAGAAGACCTATTATATGGCATTGAAAAAGCCAATTATGTATATAATTGCATCAGTATTAAAAAAAGAATGAGTGTCACATTTCAGTTGCGGCATTTCGTGTTTTTGAGCAGCTGTTCTGTGGCGTCCCCAGCAGGGTTCAGCCGTGAGAAGAGTTCCACCTTCCCTCCTTACCATGAATCATTTCGGGGGCCATCCAGTAGGGGTTGCCCACCACGGTGTACCTCTTCCTGCGGTCCTGCTTCTTCAGCCCAGGCAGCTTCCCAGCGGACAGCCTGTCCTGGTTCTTGTCTTCCACCATGAGGCGGGCCAGCCCGAAATCGGCCACAACCACACTCTTATTCTGTAGGGAGAGGCCAGGAAGGGAACGTCAGCTCTCTCTGCCACATCTCCGCTGCAGATCTCACACTTAAAGGGCTTTTCAATAACAATCCCATCAATTTCATTTTCTACTGCTGGTGCCATTTCTTTTTGCCTCCTTAAACTTTCTATATCCTGTTTACTAGGGCCTACAGTATGTCTGATTGTCCTACATTCTGTACGTTCTTGTTTAAGTTTTTATTATACTTTTTATTGCACTTCTTCTCACTACGTACAGAGTTGGGTTTTGAAAAGGCATTTTTGCTGTTATTACTAACCCAATGCAGAAGTTTAGCTTTTGCCATACACTCAATTTCTCTGTTATGTGCTGAATTTGTTAACAGCAGTGGTGCGTACAAGGGGTCTCCTCAGAACTACAGCAGGAGGCCTGTCCTCTACAGGAACATTAAACGCGCATTCTATTTCAGAAGTCAGTAAGAGATTCATTTTCAGTCTTCGCCTCACCCCAAAAGATTTTTAAAATAACTAACAAGGTGAATTCACTTTTGCCCTGACGGCCTGTCATTCCAGTCTTGTGAGTGAGCCCTTCTACTACAGTGAGACAGACACATTAGTAACGCAGCAAAACGTGCAGACAATGTTATACTTGCCTCCCGTACAAGACAGTTGTAGGAATTCAGATCCCGGTGAATGATGTTCATGGAATGCAGGTACGTCTAAAAGATAAGAAGCGGTATGTTAAGTAACGCATTGTGACTCAATCTTTTCTGAAAGGCATATTTCACGTGTTTTCAGCACAAGGAACAATTTATGGCAGGTCAAAGTAAATACCTTGAGGCATTATTCTATCTGTGTGAAAGCCCTGCACAAGAGAAAGATGACCGATTGCTGAGGATGGGCGACATTCAATTATCAGTGAGCTAGTCCTGGAGGTCACGTTGAGTAAGATGGACCAGCATTCACTGTGTGCAATTAGTGCATAGGAACACAAGAGGGCAGTGCAAGACAGAAAAGCACAGAAATGGCTTCCCTTGCTTAAAGGGGAGTACTCATTACAAAACACTTTTAACTTTTCTTTTTTCGTACCATCCTGTTCAATTACCATTCACAGAGAAGATACGCTACAGACGTTCTCTCATCAACATACCATTCCAGCTGCAATATCCTTGGCAAAACTCACTCTCTGCTTCCATGGATATTTGCTGTCCTAATTGAGAAAAAACAACACCATTAAAGAGTCAGAGCTCAGCATTATGGAATTACAGAGCTCACATACTGTATGATATTAAATTGTTCACCCTCTCTATTTCTGTGTACGAGCACAAAAAAAAACAAAAAACTTTTATTAGTCAAATTACATTACTTTCGCATCTTGTAAAGACATTGAGCTGAGGGGTTAAAACAACTATGAAACAACCAGGAGTCACTGAGCCAGTAACACAACTCTCTGAACAAGCGATTTCACTTCAACACCTGCCTCTCAGGCAGAGCGGGGCTGAAGACTAGTTCGAAGGCTGCCAGCACTAAGAGAAACGGCATTAACTCACCATCGTCTTAATCATTTCCCTCAGGGTCCCCCCTTTGATGTACTCGGCAATGAAGTTGAGCCTCTTGTCCTTGTACAGCACCCCGATGAACTTCAGCACGTTGGGGTGGTCCAGACAGCGCATGACCTTCACCTGAATTCCGCAGGGGTTAATGGAAGGGTTAGCACTTCCAGTTCATATTTCATTTTGTAAGTTTTTTTCTCCACTGAAATGCTGTAATGATTAGATAGTGCCACTTAAAAAACACCCCTGACTGCTGAAAATGAAGACATAGCTGTCCTGTCTTTGCATTTCTCTCCTTTATTTTATTGGAACAGATCCCTTCAGTTAAAATAACTTTGGCAGTGCTTAACGCCACATGAATGGCCATATAATAATAGTATTGCACAGGGGTAATTATCCCTTGTTTTGGATTTATGCAATTTGTTTGGCAAATCGTTGCTGCAGGGGCCATATTTTGGTCTTCACCCTCAGCTGTGGTGCTTTCACACCATAAATACAGTGTACAAGGTGGCAAGCAGAAACAACTGCAGTCACAGAGATTGCTTTATTTACAAGAACTCTACTGTAGCTCCTTTCTCTTGGTGAGTGCATTCTCTTAATCACCATTCTCAGAAGTCTTATACAACATGCTAGGAAGGTTACAGTGGTTACAAGGTTACATTCCATTCAGCTACACCTCTTTTGGTTGCTAGTAGCTAATGAATCCAAAGATCTCATCCAGCTGTTGCTTAAAAGAAGCTAGGGTATCTGCTTCAACATAGCTGGGCAGCTGGCCATTGGTTCTGATACTGCCCTTTGTATAAAGCAGTATCTCCTGCTTTTGGTTTTAAATGCACGTCTGTGTAGTTTCTACTCATGACCTTTGGTTTGCAAAGACGGACAGCTACAAACGTTAATCCATCAACACAACTCAATTATGTGGACATGGTGTGCAGAAGAAGACGTCAGCTTTCTGGGCCACTGGGAGCTTTTCTGCACAGATTTGATGGATTACATCTGAATAAGATGGCACAAAAATCCACACTTAACCAGAGTTACTTCGGGCTGGTAAGCTTGCTTAACAAAGTACTATTTTTTTCATAGCTTTGTAGGTTCTCTTTAGGTTAATTGACATACATGGACTGTAGTTCCAGCCTTATAAAGAAACCCCATCCCAAAACTAAGAAAAAACTCCAGAAAAGCAATACTGAGTGCAGGTGGGAAGTAGTCTCGGCCCAGGTGTTTATTTTAAAGTTTACTGAAAAAAGCAGGTTCCGTTCTTCAGGCCACATTCTTTAGAATCTGGCTATTCATGTTCTATGGATGATCTATAAACAGGCCAAGCCACTTCACAAAGCTGAAAATAGATTCAGCCAACACCCTCGAAGGAGAGCAGGAATGGGGTTGAGCTCTGCCTACAAAGCCTTTTTCTTTTTTTGTTGTTCTTGTCCTCGACACCTCACAAAGTCTATTGGAAGGAGCTCTAATGGCAGCAATGAAATACTGGTTTCTGGACTGAAAGCAACACTATCCTCGTCACACTGGACACCGTGCCCCAGGAAAGGGGTCTTGTCATACTGTACCTCCTTGAGGAAGGTTCTCTGAGTTTCATCGTCGAATCGGATCAGCTCTTTCATCACCATGACCTCTCCTGTCTCCCGGTGTGTCACCTAACAGGAAAAGGAAGTAGCATCAATAAAACTCACACCTATCATGAATCACTGAATTTTTTTTTGTGTGTGAGAACAACTCCTTATTGGAACTCTTTTTTTGCCCATCATCGGCATCCTGGAGAGGTTTAGCCAGGAGTATGGTCAGGTCCTACGTGTAAAAATTCAAACTGAGTTCGGCCATCCTTTGTCAATTCTCGAACGTCTGTGAGCAGTAGGTTATTGCTGAATTAAGGTCACGCTATAAGTAAATTTTACTATATACCAATTTTACTATAGAGCGTAAAATAAACTGCAGCAAATTTGAAAACATCCTGTTTTTCTGAAAATAAAACCGAATTATAGCCATTCCCAGACACCACTATTACAGGGATCTCCATCACACCCAGGACATAGGAATAGAAAGTGCATATTACAGTAGTTCAGGTGCGTAGTTGCATCAGCATGCGTAGGCTGCAAAGGAACAAGTAATTGGTTTACTCCATGCTGAAAAAAAGAAGAAAGAAAACACAACGTTTCAGCTGTGGAAACATTGTGTTTTCTTTCTTCTCTTTTCAGCATGGAATAAACCGATTACTTGTTCCTTTGCATATTACAGTATATGATTGAGCAAGACTGAAAAAGTAATATCTATGCTGCCATCTACTGTTAATCTTACATACTACAGTTCTTTTAACACATAATCCATAAAGTCCACGCCATTCAGCATATTTGTTTACCCATGACAAGATGAGGTTAAGCCTGAATAATTAGTTCATACAGCTTAAGGAAAGATAAAGGCTGGTGGACCTCAGAAAAAATAAAACAGAGGTTGTAAGAGAATAAGATGATTAAAAATGTAATGATTAAAAATGAGGGCGAGACCGGCAGCTGGTTTGCACTGCTGCTGCACAGCCCTTGAGGACAGGAGTGCATTCTGTGTGGCTGCATGTTCTTCCAGCCTCTGGAAGGGTTTTTGAGAAGTCTCCTCCCACGCTCCACGGTCTGGCTCAGTTTATTGCTATTTCTAAATGTGAAACACTGTCAGGCCCTCCAGGGTGCAGTCTGGCCTAGTGCAGGTTGCTACAACCCTTAGCAAGAGGAATAAGAGGCTTCCTGACAAAGGCTGGATAGATAAGACCATCCCCAGCAATGGGCCCTTGGAGAGAAACGTGCTCCATTGTAAATGCACATGGCAGACGGTGTGTCGGGAGCCCCAGGTACCTTGATGGCCTGGCCAAAGCAGCCCTTCCCCAGCACTTCCCCGTGGATGAGATCCGAGGGCCGGAAGATGCGGTGCGTCCGGTTGGAAACGACGCGCAGGGACTCGGAGCGCCCGATGTCCTTCCTTTGGGACAGAGGCGACGCCGCGGTACTGGAGCAGGGCGACTTGTCGATGCTGCAGCTGCGACTGGGCAGTGTGAACAAGGGGACCGAGGGTAAAAGAGGGGTCAGGGAAGATCATTAGAGACATAGGGAACAAACAGTACCTGAGTCAAATTCACTGTGAAACCATCATTTCCCAAAGTCAAGCCCATTCAATTAGACTCCTATCTTAAGCCACTTGACACTTATTTAAAAATCCACTTGCTACTTTATTTTATATAGAATGCTTTTATTTGACATCATATGTAAAGGGAAATTCAACTATATTTACCCCAATATTGCAAATCCATGTACAAGTAATTCACTTGTGCAAAACTGAACTCTCTCAACTATTACACATTTACTGTAAGGGGGGGACCACCTTCTCCTTGGTAAGTGTCACAGTGGAGTGAAGTACTGTCCTCCTTTGTGCTCTCTTGAAACATATCCATCTACAGTTCCTGTTGAGAAAGTCTTGCACAGAGTGCGGTGATTCTAGCGCTTTGTTCCCTGCTGCACTCACAAACCCCTAGAGCCCTTACGTGATCATACGGGATCGCATGCCCGCGACGTCGCTGTGGGGGGGGTGCAACACTGGCTTGACGGGGCTCCCCACGTCCGAGAGGGGGCTCGGGCCGTCCACCTCCTCCCCCGTGCCCGGGTCGTGGGGGTCATGCTCGATCGTGAGCTGCAGCAGGCGGCTCGTCTCCTGGATCAGCAGGTCAATCTGCGAGACGGAGACGGCAGGAGTCAGGCGTCAGACAGAACCCCCGCTTCAGCTACACCAGCTCCCCTGTCCCTAAAGGACACCTCTCGGCATCCAACCACAGGTACTGGAGTGCCATGAGACCCTAAATCTACACTTCAAAACCTACAGAACGCACTGCTGAGGTCAGAAGCGATGCATTGCCAGTCTCTGTTTTTAAAAAGCAAGACTCATTTTTATTTTCTCCCAAAGTACAGTACATTCATCTTTAGAACAACAACAAACAACAATAATAATTATTAGCATAATACAGCTTCACTGGTGTTTATGTGGAATGTATCCAGGACACAGAGGATGTTAATGACCATGTTGTGAAAACCTCAGTTTAATGTCTCATTCACAAGAGAGCATCTCCTGTAGCCCAATGTCTTCTTTTACAATAATGGGGCATTCACTCAGAAAATCTGTCCCAGAGGAGAGAAAGGGTACCACTCATCCACCAACACCACACAGAGCAAGAACCATGTTTTCCTTACAAGTCCCTAGATATCCCTAAAATGACCAGGCTCAACTTTGCATATTCTCTTTAATGCTAGTGAAATACTGAATTCTGTGACAGTTTCCATGGGACTGAGAAAGTGGGTTTTGCGCTTACCTCATCCAAAGGGACATTCCTTATTGGTGTCCCATTAATCTCCAGAATCCGGTCCCCGACATGAATGGAATTCTTCACATCTGGGCTGATGCATTCTGTGTCCACTCTAAACAGTCAAGCATATCGCAAGTGCAGGATACAATTAATAACTACAAATTCAATGTCATGCAAGCAGGATTACATAGCTGTTTGAGTTTTGAATGTTTTGAAAAGATACCCCAAATCACACCAGCAAGTTGCTTTGCAGCTTATACTTTGCTGAAGCCAAACTCTCATCAGAGGGCAGTACACTTCATCAATATTTAAACATTTTGCTTTGGTGATAAATTGCTAACGTGCTACTACTTTATTTCACTGATGCAAAGCACTTATACAGCTAGACATTTTACTGGGTGAAGTACCTTGCTCAAGGGTACAACCGCAGTGTCTCCCCTGGGATGTCAACTCACAACCATCCAGTTACAAGTGTGTGACCCTAACCACACTGCTGTCCCACATATACTGTATGGATTGTGAGGGATGTATACACTAGCAGTAAGAACTGTACAGTGTTGCCCAGTTGTTTAGATTTTGTAACAGAGAGGCAGAACCCACTAAAGCAACGGTGCACGTACTCTGAGACCCGGACAGTGTGGCTGTGGTCTGACCCGAAGCCGTTCGGACTGCAACCCTGGTCGATGGACACGGAGAAACCTCGCTTTCCGTCTGTGGAGGCTGGGATGGACACCAGGGTCACTGTGTGGGGGATCTTGGAACACGGGGTGTCTGGCAGGGTCACCGGAGTCACAATGGTCTGGTAGTAACAGTGTCCACTACAGACAAAGAGGAACATTAAAGATGGACTAGTGGAGGACTTGGTGTCGGAAACAATACATGCAAAAGACAGGGCAAGAAAACGTTTATTTCATCAATAATACATAAAACTTAGTTTTTATACTGTTAAATCCATATCTTGTTTTGCTGCAGTGGCATCATTCCAGAGTGTTACTGTAACCTATAACATGTTAGTAAAAGATATTGGTAAAATATCTTTCTGTGTCTGGCTCAACAGAATCTAATACTCATTATCAGATTCATCTTTAACAGATGAAGTGGCCAAGATAATTTTCTCATTAGTCACAGATTTTATTAAGGAACCATAAATAGTGTCTGGAATTTTAAAAAACGTCATTATCTCTCCATCTGTATCTTATCTATTAATCATTATTCCGGGTTGGCGGCACGCCACACAGTACTGCTTTGTATCTCAAATAATGTTCTGCTTCCTTGTTTCAGGAAGAGGTCTTCCTCATCAACCTGACCACTGTTCTAGATTTTCAGTTCTCTCTCAAGCTGCGCAGATATTGTCACAGAACCCAGCAAAGGTTGATTTACCACTCGTGGTATATACCACCCATTTTCTCTGAAAGTCTTAAGACATTCGTAATGATCAAATACAAAGCTACTGCTGTTTAATTAAAAGTTTTTTATCATCAGCACAAAGTCCCAGGCTCCAAAAAGGTTGGAATCCTTCAAGAAGTAGCTTGATATGATTCTGGGATTGATTAACTGCTGTAAAGCAAATGAGGAAGATGAAACCCCTTTTGTTTTTTTAAGCCAATAAGTGCTTAAATTTTTACACACTCAACTTGGATTCAGTGTGTCTTTAAGTCTTCGTTCACAGTGGCAACTCCTATATGCACGTGAGCAGAATGAGGAAGTGCAGGTAGGCTCCTCCAAGCTACTGTAACCACCTTCTGACCCATTCATCTTTGATTTGCCTACGAACCCCGTAGCGACTTGCAGGAGTTCAGTTCAGATTGGAGAAATGGTGCATTACTCACAGACAGCATCACAAGTTGCACAAACGCAGGGGCTACTGCACTGCTGCAAGAGCCCAGACCAAACTAGCTCAACTGCTGTGCACAATGGTGTCTCAGCACTCAAGGAGCTGCCGAGGTCTAATGACATGATCCAGAGTGGAACTCAAAACGTCTGCGACCAGCGCACTGAGAAACCACCCCCCCTTCCATTCTCCACCCCGGACCCGCGCTCACCAATAGAGCTTGGAGCGCTCAACCAGCGCGTAGGTGTCTCCATCTCCGATGAACGCCCGGCAGTTCAGACACGTGAAGCACTCTGGGTGATACTTCTGCTCTCCCGCAACCTGAGAGAAACAGCACAAAAAAGGAGCACGTGTCAGCGATGGCGCTTGCTGCAACAAACCAGCGATTCATAACCTCCCAAAAAAGTTTTCTTGGGTAATAAGTTGGAGCTCATCGATTAGGTCAGCAAATTCTTTAAAAGAGTTCACACAGAGGAGGGTCTGGGATTCATTAACTAGGTAAGATCCAATATTTTGAGAAAAAAAAGACCAAGAGAGTCAGGTCACAATGTGGAGAGCAGCCTGCTAAATGCTATCCTTTACTACTGGGGAGGAAAAGGGAATATGTTGTCCACTGTCTCCCTGATAGTTATAAACCTATGATGGACATATGCCAGAATAAATATATGGTTTTATAAAACTGCTAATTAATCTAGTTTCCTAATAAGATTGTGTGCAAGACTATCTTAGAGACAGAATAGCTACCATACAGATGCAGCTCTATTGTGGCAATGGCCTTGGATTATCAAACATCAAAAATCTCAGAAATACTCTCAGGTTTCTATGGAACTGGAACGTAGCATTACAGTACAAAATACAAAGTAAAAAATACTTTTGGTTTAAAAAAAGTGTTTTGGTTTAAAAAATCACAAGCCATTTTATAATTAAAAAAAGGTCACGGAAATCCTTCAGAGATAGTTCAATCTGTCCTTCAGTTAGGCGTAAAACAAGCAAACTTGTCCTTCGGCTTGCTACCTCCTCCAGGAAGGTTTCTATGGAAACACAGTGAGGGGCCAGACAAAATGGCCCATTACTAAATCTGGGAAGAGCTTTTAAGAATCTAATTAATTTGGGCAAACTGGAAATGCTGAAACTGAACTAACATGGTACTGTACGACTCTAGTAATACAGAAGACTGTGTCTGACAGTCCCCCTCATTTAAAGTTGCTTTCTTTCTTCACCTAAAAAAAAACAATGAAGAAACTCTGTATGCAAAAAGCCGAGAAGGAACCTTGAATTCTGCATGTATTTTGTGCTTTAAATGAAATTACAACTGAAACTTTTTTTTGGAAAGGAAGAACCACATCATGCCACAGAAATACTGGCAAATTAGCTTAGTTTCCAGTTCCAAACTGCAAAGATGACAGGCTGTGAGTGGAAAATCGAAACAAACTATGAAGGCCAAGGCGTTTTAGAAATAACCAGGTACATTTAAGAACAGATGATACAGGCAGCAAAGTGACTTGACAGTGCTGCTCTGTCACAACTCAGGGGTACCGAGTTTGACTCTGGGCTATGGCATCTTCTGTAAGGAGTTTGCATGTTCTCATCAGGTGTGCATGGGTTTGTGCTGAGTGCTCAAGTTTCCTCTCACCTCTCGAATATGCTGGCTGGTTGGTTGCATATGCTATAGTGTGTCTGTCCCATGAGTAGCCCCACTGAGGTCTCTTCCTTAACAATTCCACCCGTTAGGAAGAGCTCTGCTACAAACTCAACCCCAGTGTAGCTGGGATGAGAAAGTTAAAAATATATGGAATGGTGTATAAAACCATGCAATCACGCTAACAGTGCCATATGGGCAAGAGTGGAAAAGCAGCTTGGAATTTTACACCCATCCTGAACCTTGCTGGAACCAACAAATAAAGCACCAACAGGACCAAAAAAACAAACCATGAGGTGTAACATTCTGAAGGAGATTTCCTTTTACTGCAAAATCCCACCAATAAAGGTCAGGGGTTTGGAGTGGGTGGTGGTAAACAGGAAATTGGCAGTATCTTAGTAAGACCCTTGTAATGGGGATGTCCCAGCAGGGCCTGTCCATAGACCCCCGCCTGCAGTGCCACATGTTCAGTTAGCCAGCCTCCACAGAGAGAAAACAGGGAGGTCCCCCAACACCATCTTCAAACCCCACCAATACAAAGTGAGACTTAAAAAAAGGAGACAAACTTAGATGGTAACATTTTATGATGAGTTATGCAATGGGGAAGAAGAGGCTGATGTTTTTTCAATCACTGACCACCCCATCAATCTGCTCTTCGGACAAAAAGGTCAAAAACATAACCAAATTGTCTTTCTGCTAGAGCGATCGAAAACCTAAACTAGGGCGTGAAGAGTCTGGAAATGTTATGGCGGGGGTAAGTAAAACAGAAGTGTGGTGGGGGCGTTGAAAACGTCGCTTGACCATGTGAGAATGACAAGAGTACTGGGTGCTGGAAAATCCCAGCTGTTCTGACCAGCAGGTTATAGGCACTCCTCAAGAACTGCTGTGAGCTAAAAGCGGCATATTAACTGCGTCTGATGCTGTGGGCCATATGGAGAACTGTAATAATGATAGCATGCACGACAGCACCAGTTGCTACAAACCAAACAGCTTCAGACAGCTCGTAGGAGGGAATGAGTATTCACTGAAAAAGGAGGCATTCATTAAAGTGGTTATTAAAATGCCAAAGCTTCGGAATAAAAGCAGCTTGGACTCATAATATACAGTATGGATAGACCGAGTTAATACAGTAATGTTTTTTATGACATTTTTATTTTTAGAAATGCAATATCCCATTTATATATTTTTGCTTGATCAAAGTTCTTCCATATTTCATGGATGATAGATTTTTAGTTGCAGAGTTCTTGAAGGCAGGATAATTCCTGACTCATCTCCCTATTTCTGAGTAAAGATCATCTGGAATGAACCAGGCAAATCATGGTCTGCTTTGAGTGTACACAGAAGGACAACTGATGAATGACTTTGCACTGCATCAATGAGCAGTTATGTTTATTTTGAAAGACATCTTTTATTTTGAAGGTTATTAGCATTACAGCTACTGCAGTAAATATGAAGTCTTATCTTTTAATTAAAATGTAATTCAAAGAAAATGCTCTTCATTTGCTGTTGGCTACAAAAGAGGATTACAATGGATACATAATGTGACTGGTCACCTCATTCCCTCTGCCCCTCACTATAGAGCAGGGCTGACATTTTCTAGCTTAACAGCACACTGTGCTCGATAGGCTGCGATGACAGATGCATTCATGCCTATTAAACAGGAAAATCCCTTATGCTTCTACCTTAAAGCCACAGTAACTAGAAGCTTCTTTAATAGCCATTATTAAACATTATAGTTTTATACTTCATTAAAACATGTATCTTATTTCATAGCTTAACATGAACCTAAACAGTTTTTAATATGTATGTGTACGCACAATAATAAGGCCAATTAAAACTTATTTAAAAGCAGTTGTTTTTATAAAACCCTAATTGCTTTAGACGTAACTCTTAAGCAGGGTCATTAGAAACTGTTCAGAATTCTAATCCTTCATTTTAAAAGAATACTTTTAAATATCTTGTAGAACCCACATTTTGAAACACTCCCAAGCTCAAACCAGTCCTTTCATTGATGCATAAATCTTTCAGATTCAGAAATCAGTTAGGCTGGAAGGCTGAATTTGAAGTGACAGTGTCACTGTTTAACTCATGACAAGTTAATTTCCCATTAACAGCCTGGCCGTCTACTTAGACCGAACTGCTCACGTTTCGGGATTTAAAAACATCAGGAAAGCCTCCTTACCTTCTCGTTTCTTTTCCACAGTTTAAGGCAGCAAAAATTCCAGAAAACCAAATCTCCCAACATGGCATTAATCATGCTCTAATCACGCCGAACTAGAACATTGTGCTCGATACTGTCAAAACAAAACGCAGTAGCCTGCTGCTGGAAAAAAAAAATCACACCCCCGACAATGAGCTCATCTCTTTCATCACGGTGTCACAGTCCCCATACCAGTGGCTGGTGTACACCCCCCTCGCCATCTCCTCTCACACTATGACTGTCAGACCTGCCTACTTCCTGCTGAGCCTGTGTGCCTGCCTCCAGGCAGTCTCCATGAAACAGCTCACAGAATCTTCTCGTCCAAGCGAAACTAAAACAATAGCAGTCAGATGTAAACCTCTTTGGCACCACATTATATCAGCAGTGAAAGTACCTTTATTTCTTGTTGTGAGTCAAACAGAGTGTTCAGAATTCACACCTACTGTTGTGCAATGAATCCAGCTCTACAGCTCTATAGTCACGTTATTTACAAAGAAATGTACTTATAATCTCCAAATATTTTCATTTATTTAATTTGAGTATGGAAGAGCCATTAACATTTTCAATAACTACTCTTTCTCACTAATGAATGTGTTATTATTCTCAGAAGAAATAAAAACAGAGCAACATATTTTACTGCTGTTATGACTTTTTAAAAAAAAATGTCTTTAGTCTATATATCCTAAGTAATGTTTGTTACTTTAAGTTTTGGAGTGTAGTGTGTACTATATGCATGCCACGTATGGACCAAGATAACAGCTGTATTTCTTTTTTTTAATTTTATAGATTTTCTTTACAATATGTCCCATGTGGAACAATGTACACCTAAGATCAGTGTCTGCTGTTATATTTGCATAAAAACTCTATCAACAAAAAACATTTACAAGGAAGATTTAAAAGAAGAGTGTTTGAATTCCTAGTATTACGAGGTACTGTACGCACTGCAAACATAAAAAAGGGGATGAGATCGTTAATTTGAGTGCTGTGTGTGTCCCTTGTTTATTTAAGAGAATGACTTATTAGTACAGTAATCATAAAATAACCTCCAACACAAACATCTAACATATAGTTAGCATATTGTTTGCAGCGAATGCAAAGACAGTCGTAGTAAAAAGGAAGAAAAAAAATAAACGTGTTAAACAATGATAGAAACAAGAAAACTAAAGAGTAGTTTGATGATGAGCCCGTGTTCCCCCTCTATCTCCTCAAATTATCATTAACATACCCAAACCAAAATTAATGTTGTTACCAACTTTGCCACTACAGAGACGCAAGATCTAATAACTTATCATATTACATTTAGGTTGTTTACAACAACAATTAATGTATTATTATTAACCTGTAAACAAAGAATACTGACAGAATATACAGTATTTTTGTTGCCCCTATTTTACTCTCTAAGAGAGCGACTGAGTGACATTTCAGTCTCGTCCTGCACTGTAGCAAATGGGAACAAGGATGGTAATGGGTCCTGGAGACGGATTTCCTTGGTGTTGTGCAACACATTTATTATTACCAGATGAAAATAAACGCAAAAATCTCCCTTGTCGTCTGCCCCTGTGCACCGGTCTGTTTACAATCATTGATTTCCTGTCTGTTAGTGAGGTCATTCTCCAGGCCATTTCTGATACCAACTGCGGACAACTGTCTCCTTCTCAAGACGGCAACAGAGCAGAGCTCCCTGATGGGTCACAGAACAAAACTCAACTTCTTAAATGCCAGTTAACTTCAACAAGGACAATGACCGTGACAGATACAGACAGGATTTCAGCATCGCATCCAGAACTGTCAAATGTTAATATTTCTGCCTATGCATCTCTAACACTGCATCCAGATCAGAACACCGGACTAAGTAAGATTATGTTAGACTATGGCACACAGGATGGGGAGTAACTGTAACATGTCAGTACAGTTTAAGATAAAAAAAGAAAACAATTCCACAGCACTGTGAGTTTGGAACCATGGAGAATCATGTTCTGATGTTTTCACAGGACATCCATGGTCACCCCGAGAGAGAAACAGACCTGGGAATCAGATCAGTCCGTTTGGTGACTGATTCGAAGAGAATAAGACATGCTAAGCTGTCAAGATTAAAAAAAATAAACCTTTCCCCTTAGAGTTCTTCTGTTTCTGTTATGGGTACAGCAATACACAGAGAATGCAATATTTAATATTTGCTGAAATGATTGCAACAATATGAATGCGAGACAAAAAAAGATAACCTGAATACATATTAAAAGGCGCCATCATTGTCAACAACCTAAAGAGGGGACCATCTGAAGGCAAAGATGAGCATAATAATGAACTTTTATTTTAGACACGGCCTTTAAATGTAGCTTTCCATAGCAGCAAGAAGAAAAAAGTTATCACAGATAGGAGATAACGAAATTAGAACAATTAAAAACAAGGGTTTAACACAGTAGAAGACGCAAGGGGCAGACACAGACACAAATTAACTACAAGCCTCTCTGAAGAAGAAGGTTGCAAGTCTGGATTTGAAAGCACTGGAGGAATGTGACTCCGGGATATCCTTGAGGATAGAATTCCACAGCTTTGGGGTACAGCAAGACAAGGCCTATGTTAGCATATAAAAAAAACAGTAAAAACCCAAAACAACGCATGCCAAGGAAGTTCTACATAATGCTTGAGAGATCCTTTCACTAACAAGATAAACAACTTGTATTCAGGCATCACGTGTAGGATCAAATGTGCACCTATTGTTCCCAACAACAGCCTCTCACTTTTCTTGCATTAATCAAACAGCCCTCACTGAATGATGGACAAGATGCTTATCTTTACAAGATGCTCGTACAATTCATACAACATTCAGTTAAAAGGATTCAATATGAAAGACAGATCATGGCCTTAAGCTGAAGATGTATGTCTATGCTATCTAGATGTATGCTAAAGTGGGTTTTTAGGTAGTTTTGAAGGGGAAAATCCCAAGTGCCAAGTTGGGAAAGCTTCCAAGTACAGAAACAAACTGAAAAATTGAGGTGAAATTCCAGTAAACAAGTAAGAAAAATTGTAAGTGCCTTTCTATGCATCTTTGTTACACCTAGAGATGGTTTGCTATTTAACAAGGTGATGATAAAAAGGACATTGAGACTTTGCCTCGGATGCCTCAGCTATTACTCATCCCTGCAGAGTATTAACTTACCTAAAACACAAAGAGATCAAGCACCCTGCTAAGAACACCATGCTGTAGGACAGGAAAACTTCCAAGTTAGGTATCTGAAATGTGGCATATTTCTCAAAGCCTCTTGCCCATGGATGGAGATTTTCGAATTACCACCAGGTTTAGCCAGTAAGATAAAGTATGAGGACAGACAGGATAAGTGTTAGGGCTTTGGACTGGAAGGCCGTGGGATCGCATTCCCCCTGCAGACACTGGCGTCTTAATCTTAAGCGAGGTACTTCACTGCAGTGCATCCAGTCCATCTGATCTGTGCAGAATGGGAAACAGTCATGGGGTGTCCCTGTGCTGGACTACCATCTTACCTGTATTCTCACTGCACATAACACTACAGCAGCCCCAAGAAGCTCTGACCTAAGTCACTAGGCTAAAGTACGGACTTCACTTCACTCAGGATGAGAATGACCAGGTGCCGACTCATCTGTCATGTGAAGTCTGATAGGATACATGCTGGAACCTATGACTCGAGCGTTGTACTGCATGTTCATTGCCTGCCAACAAAGACGGATGTTTTAATTTTAAAAAAATGAAGAGAGGATTCACGGCTGGAGCAGAGCTGTCGTCTTTGCCCCAAACTGTACAACCTGTACAACTTCAACCACTTTGTGGTATAAACAGCGTATGAGGAAGTGCGACTTGCAAGATAAAAAATGATCTCCCCCTGTGCGGTTTTCGCACTGCATCATGGTGACAATGCAGAGGAGGGCTGGAGAGACTGAGCCACAAGGCTGTGTGTCAGACAGATTGATCCTGCGTGACACCCGCCCACATGAACTAGGCAGGGCCCTGCGCTCTGCCAGAAAAAGGAAGGCATGGAGGATAATAAGTACCGTCGAGGTCAAGCCGAAGACAGGAACACAAAAAACAAAATTTTACAGGAAACAAAAGTTTCACTTCGCAACTGCTAGGGAATTGTTGCAAGAAGGGAATTCTCACTTCTCAGCATGTGAGAGGAAACACACAGACATACATAAAGGGTGCCAGAGGTTTATGAGGTCCAACCACTCTCCTACAATAAAATATTAAGCTAATTGGGAGTTAAAATCCAGGATATGTTCTGCTAAAAGTTCAATATAAGTTGTCTTTGTTCAAGACAGGTGTGGAATTGCCAATTCTTTTTTCTTAACTGTACAAACCTACTCAGATCACCACTTGTTTTAGAACCCACCTTATAGTTCTGACTGCACGGACGGAATAAGGACCTGTGAACCTGCTCTTCGACACGCCCTCCTCTCACACTCACTCATCTTGTCAGTGTACCACAAGCTCCACGGCGCCATACAGAACAGCTGACATGACCTGATGCTCAAAAAGACACAGGAGTGACCACTTCTCTAACAAAATGGATGTTTTGGCCAATAAAGGCCCACCCTGCCTTGCCGTTTGTGCACAGCTTCTTGGGAAAATATCAGTCATGGTCCGCTAGTGAAGTGACCAAGCTCAAACCTATGACATCCGAGCCATACATAGCCATAGGGATATATATATATATGTTTTTCAAGCCTTCAGACTTCCACATTCTTCCCTGCGTGTGGTTGTGGGTATCGCAGCTTCATGAC
This sequence comes from Lepisosteus oculatus, assembly GCF_040954835.1. Lineage (NCBI taxonomy): Eukaryota > Metazoa > Chordata > Actinopteri > Semionotiformes > Lepisosteidae > Lepisosteus > Lepisosteus oculatus. Next base: position 6,075,073 of record NC_090721.1, on the reverse strand, counting down.
GAGAAGTTAAAAAACGTTAGAAAATGGCTATTTTCAAATTAGGTGGGAGTAACAACATTTGCTAAGGCAAGTTTTCTAAATCTCTTTAATTAATGTATAAACAGCAATGTATAAACCTGCTGAAAAAGAAGCTCGTGGTGTACTGGAGAGAAAAGAC